>NC_090894.1:32152437-32157437 GCF_036669925.1 Montipora capricornis
AACAATCTGTAGTTTGTACTGAGCTGATTTATCTCAATGCTACGTTGCTATTTTAATAATTTTGGTTTCTTAAGAAAGCTGCAGGGTAAAAAAATTGGTCCCCGCGTGTAAACACTATATGCGACCAGTCCTTCGTCTAAACTCTTCAGGGGACTAGTTGCAGGGACTAGTCCCCTCGTGTGTGCCGACCTTTATTTAGTGGACTACGACACAAAATGCACTGAAATGCATGCTGCACGTGCAGCACGATTATTTTTTCCTTTCCTTAACCAATGATATTCCTGCGTTGTGGCGTTGTCGTTACTGTAGCTGTCGTCGTTGCTAAAACTACCTATTGTAATGGGGGAGGGGGGAACGTGGGAATTGTCCCAACAGTTTTGAGCAGGGCCTGGTTTTTCAAAAGCCGATTAACGCCAATCCCTGGTTAAAATTTAACCAAGAAGTTTATTTCTCTACTCCCAAATGCTGTTCAACGCTGATATTCGGCAAAAATTTACATTAGTAGATGTCGATCTTGAAAAACAAAAATAAGCAAAAGAACCTTTAACCAAAAAGTGAAAATCATGAAACAAAAGTTTACTCTAATCCTGGATTAAGTTAATCGGCTTTCGAACAACCGGGCCCAGGCTTGCAGTAAATTGCACAAACTTGAAGTGTAATTCAGTGAAAATGAAACACTTGTCGCAGTATTTTTAACTTGCCAACCTTTTCTTTGGATGTGTCATTTTTAGTTTTGCTGTGGAAGATGCAGAAGACAACATCGTTTTTGAAGACGGACAAGGGGTAAACTATTGGAAGCATAAGAATGAGATTTTTTTTCACTGATAAACACCACTCCAAGAGTTACGATCTGTTGTTGTTTTCTGAATGTTTGTGTTTTACAGAGCTCTAGTAATGCGCCAGTTATTAAGGGTGGAACCCTGATCAAATTAATTGAAAGACTAACTCATCACAAGTATGCAGGTGAGATTTCATTCTTTCCATTTTCGCTTTCATGTCATTTGATAACATTAATAGTAACCTCGTTTTCTCGGTCCGTACTGTAAAATTACGAGTCCTCGTATTTTTCCCGTTGTGACACAAGCGGAGAAAAGTTGGTCCCTAAGTTTACAGTACGGCCCTCGAACTAGGTTAGTAAGAGGTATTTAACAGTTATTGTATTCGCTTTTTAATATGAGGCCTGATAATTCTCGCTATTATGCGAAAACTAAATCCAATAATTGTTTTATCATCCTTATTCCTGAACAATTGTTAGCACACAAAAAGTTGTCATTGTACAGAGAGTCAACTTGCAAGTAAAGAAGGTTTTTACCGAAAAAAAAACCTTTCTCGAGCATAGCAACGAAGTTTTAAGCAGGGGTCATCTTCATTTGGTTGGTGTTTTGTATAATATCTCTCCATTGCCGTCATGCTCATCTGGAGTGTGTTTTTTTGTAGAATTCAATCGCTGATTGTTTCCACGCAGGTCCGCACTATTCAAGCGGACGAGGACGAAAATACTGCTCAATTTTCACGAAAGTAAACAAAAAGAACTTTAAAAACATACATTCACTTTGAACTTAAGTTCGTAGGGTAATAAAAACATTAAAAAGAAACAGCCCCATTAAAAATTTACGCAACGGTTCGTCCTCGAGTTTTCCAAACTTTCAGCCACTAGTCTACTCGATCAGCTACCTTTTCCAGCGCTTTTCCGTCCTCCCGCTCACTTCTCTTTGAAGTTTCATGATGATTCGGAAATAAATGTGCCATTCTTTTGCCGGCCTGGAATTTTTTCCTCGGCGTTTTCGTCACCATGTTATTTTAACTGATGCTTGAAAAATTTGTATGAAAGTCAAGTAGACTAGTGCACGACTGATAAAACCTCGCGAATATCAGTCGTGCAGTAGTCTACTTGACTTTCATAAATATTTTGAATCAATTTTGACTGATCACGATCTTCTCTGATCCAACGCTGTGCAAGACTTATCGTCCACGGTTTTTGCAAAGGTTTTAAAACCTCAACTTCACTAATGCTCGAAGTAATGCGTGACATATTACAGTCGCGTTACCTGCGCAGTAACGTTGCGCACAAACAATTAGCGCGAACGTCCTTAAAGGTCAAGTTTACCGCATGTTAACATTCCACTTAAAGAAATTAAAATTATTCCTAATTAATTAAAGCGAGTGTAAGAGCGAAGTTTTTCTGACGTAAATTAGTTTTCATTCATGTGTAAAGTAGAACTCATTACCGTCACAAAAACTTCGCACTTAAACTCGCTTTGAAGAGGAGGCAGACAAAAACTCGGAAATGGCCTAATTTACGATCGTCTATTACTTGAACGAACTGCTGGTCAGTGTGTCTGGTAACGTCACTTCTGCATGCATAAAAACTATTGTCTGTAGGTATGACGTAACGGAAGCAGAGCAAGAATTACCAATATGCTTGTAGCCAATCAAAATTGATGTAGTAGCACCAATGTATAATAATGGTCATTATTTAATTCTCAACCCGGGATAATGCAATTCTCGTGCTCTGATTGGCTCACTCAATCTCGGTTATCAGTTCATATACCTTATTTTGACCTTATATGGTAAATGATTAGCGTTGCTAAACTAAAAATTTTTGGGCCAGAAGCGAAATTTCTCGTGGTATAAAGCAAAAAAAAAACGTTTTTGTGGAAAGTTTGGCTTGGAAGTTTTGTTTGGAAGTTGGCTTTTTACCATCTCATATCCAACGCGCGCTCATGGAATAATTGTTAATTATCAGTTATCAAATATTGATTAAGCGCCGAAGCGCTAATTGGGAATGCTGCAAGTTATTTCAACTCAAAATTGCTTATGGCCGCAATTTAGATATTCTTTTGTTTTTATTCAAATTAGACCAAGGCAAAATATTCTTTTGAATTTTCAGCTCAAGAACGAGGCATCAAGGGATAATTTGAATAAAAACAAAAGAATATTTAAATGACGGCCATTTTGGAATAAGGTCTATGAGAATAGAGAAAAGCCAAAACACCTTAAATAAAACCTCTTCCCTTTAGAATTGATTAATAAATCAACAAAAGCATTCTACTTATGATAACACCTACAGGAATCCAAGCGTTCAATGTTAATGGAGAGCAAACTTATCGCCTCCGCATTAACTCTCCTCTTCCTTGGTTCAAACGATGTAGCTATAATATTTCCCTTTCTTGAAGAAAACTGATCTGTTTTGACTTACCTTGTTACTTTACAGATCCAACTTTTGTGAGAACATTTCTTACGACGTACCGATCTTTCTGCAAACCAACCGAGCTGCTTGATTATTTAATTCAAAGATATCCTTTTCATATATAAATTAGACATGATGCAGATTTGCACTTCTTTCCAGCGGCTAACCCCTTAGAGCTTAATGCTTAGAACTTATACTCACATAATATAGTAATATACGGTAATATATAATAGTGAGACTAATACTGGGGGATAAAAACACTATAGAAGTAACTAAGTAATAAATTAATCGACGAAGGTAAAAGAACAATAAATTAAATTAAGTAGAGAATATTACGATGTATTTATTTATAAGTCGAGATCTTCGTTCCCTTGATGTTGGCCATAGCCAGTGATTTCGATTGGAACGCACTGTTTCAAGTCATAATTAGTTCCATGGACGACTTTACAGATGGAGAATACTATGTGCTAATATTTATTTGAATGAGGCCGAAGCAAAGCGCGCCAAGTACTTGATCTACGAGCCGGTTTAATAGATAGTGGATCTCAAAGGTCTATCAGATTGCTTTTTAGTTTTTACAGTACCCCTATGGCAAAAGGTGAATTCTGATTGTGCAACGCCGAGAACGAGTCAGTTTTTAGTGGGATTACGTGTAAGTAGTATGTTAGCTTTAGTTTTCACGAGTTTAGCCAATCTACCCAAAAAGGTTCGACAGTCATGGACACTGCTTACCTTACAGCGATAAACCTTTAATGACCGTCATAAACCAGCTTTACATCATAAGCTTTACGGGAAAACCGAGGGCTTCGTTTCACCATTCCTTCTAAACATTCCTTCGAAACTCGAAGGAGGGATCATTGCAGTGCGCTATATGAAGTAAATATTGATACAGTATTACATCTATTGTTAGTATTACCAAGTAAATTTTCGATTTTCTGAAATAAATGCGCATGGGATAAGTGGGTACTGATTAAGTTTCGTTACCACTAGGGTGAGTAAGTTACGTGTTGCGTTCCAATTCTTTATCATCTCTGATTCCGGTCAGAGCGTAAGATCTTTTGAAGGCTCAGTTTCACGGCTTTTGCGCTTGCGCAGCTTTGACGCTAGCAGTAGTAAATTTTATTAAGGTTTCTTACTGAACCAGATGATGTTCATTAATCACAGAGAGTATTAAACAAATACACTGAATGACTGAGGCCCAAAATGCGGGTTTACAAAGAAAATATCAAATTTAGTTTTGACCATCGAATTTATACAGGTCGAACATTTTATTCTACGCATGAGTTGTCATGACGCACGAGTAGTAGGTTCATAACACAAAGGAAATGATTGCAAAAGAAATTTCAATGAGTAATTCCTCTTCTGTGACATTGTTTCCTTTTCCTGCATCAGTGCTTTCGATTGTCTCGATAACAGTGGAATGAAATGGGCTGACGTGACAGTTTGCCCATGCGCACAGACGTGAAACTCTCCCTTTAAGTTATCGTGAGTTTGCTTGTTTGTTTTTGGTTCGTGATAATCGATAGTTGTGGGAGACTATTTCTGTTGGAGCAATAATTGTGTTATCGATGTGTTAATAGTTAAAATTGGAGCATGTAGTATGCGCTAAATGAAAAGCTTGATATTAAAGCGTTGGTGGAACATCGTAACTACAAATGACAAAGTGAAATGCAAACAAAATTGCGTTACATTTTTGGGGATCCACGGATTTAGGGTTTGGGGTTAGCGTGGCCATTTAAAGATATCGCAACAGAGGCAGAACTTTCAGAGCGTCCAGTGCGTTAGGCGAAAAGGGATATTCTTTTTTCTT
>NC_090894.1:32162437-32172437 GCF_036669925.1 Montipora capricornis
CCATTAGTTACGGTAGCCATCTTATCCTTTAACTGTAACAATTGTGGCATATGTTCAACTTCTGCAAAATAAGACATATACCCAATATCTATCCCCTCCCTGCCTGACCTTGTATGTAGGTCTTTGGTTACATTTTTTGCTGGAGATACATTTTCACTTCGGCCTTGTTGGATCCCATTTCCAAACAAGACGTAACATTCAGACTGGCTCTTTCTCTGGTCTTAATCTCACACAAGCGCTAGACCCGAATTCTTCAAGTGTTCGGGCTTACATATAATTTTTCTTTCTTTCACTCTAACTTTATGATCTTTCTTACTGCAGGTTTTTCAAGAATTAAACAATTTCAATGGAATCTTAGAAGTAGTTAGTGCAATCAATTCATCTCCTGTCTTTCGACTTCAGCATACTTTTGCGGTAAGGCCGACGTTTTCTTTCATGCCAAAGTTACTTTTCGCGACTGTACTGATGTGCCGATGTTGACTCGGGGATACTCGGAAAAATCCGAGTGCTCCTTTGCCGGAGTCGAACCTACGACCTTCCAATTACTAGTTCGTGGGAACCAGGCCATGAAACTGGGTTCGTGTGACAATTGTCACGCCATAAAATTTAGATCCTAGCAGCATGGCGTGACAATTGTCGCATGATTATAATTTAATGACCTGGCTTCCACGAGTTCGTAGAGCAGAGATAGAGCATCCAGACTAGTAATCGGAGCTGGTAGGTTCGACTCCTGCAAAGGAGCACTCGGTTTTTGACGAGTATGCTCGAGTCCACATCGGAAAGTAAATCTCTTCAAGGTTATTTTTGTTTTCACGAACCAACATGCAACAGGAAGGGACGAGTCATTTGCCTTCGTCCTTATTAATTTGTTAAATTGTTGCGTCTTGTCGAACAAAGAAACGTAAAAAACGACGGAAATAATTTCTTTGACTGTAACGTTGTGAACATTCCGTGGCAACGCGCATACTAGACTCGGTGAACGGCCGTTGTCCGGGAAAGCAGCTCGCGGAATGACACGGGACCGGTGTGTTATTAGAGAGCTTAAGCACGCGCGTTTTTAAGACGCGGACGTCCACCGGAAGAGAAAATTTCTCGCGCCAGGGCAGTGGTGTCTCCCAAATTTTTATACTAATTATCTCTAAAGGATAAAAGATACTTGGAAATGTAAATGTGGTTGTGTGAAAACAGGTTAAAAGGGAAAATTGTACATTACATCATTGTATCTGTGTTTCTAGAGATTGGTTGCAAACCACCCATTGCCTGAAAACAACATACCCTGCTTTCTTGCTCAAATCATAAACGCCCAAGTGCAGCAAGAATTGATCTTTCAGCAGCCAATCAGAGCCAGCCTCCAATTCCGCCAAGGCCATACCCGCATGAAAATGTTCCATTTAGTTTTACTTCGTATTTTTCTTGATACATCTTGCGTCCTTTAAAATTAATGTATGTTTACAACCCGCTAAGTTTCACTCCTTAACTTTCTGCTCTGAATCGTCCTTTAAAATTAATGTATGTTTACAACCCGCTAAGTTTCACTCCTTAACTTTCTGCTCTGAATCGTCCTTTAAAATTAATGTATGTTTACAACCCGCTAAGTTTCACTCCTTAACTTTCTGCTCTGAATCGTCGCGTTTCTGGTGGCAGGAATTGTCCGCTAGACGAAGTCAGATCTTAGAGGAGGCGAAAGAACTTAGCCAGGATCATTACAAGAAGTACATTGAAAAGTTACGCTCCATAAACCCGCCATGCGTGCCTTTCTTCGGTAAGATACGACGGAACGTTAAGCCTGGTTTTCCCTAGCGACGCAAGCACAAAGCGCAAGGATCAAAATGTTTCCTTTTCCTTGTGCTTGCGTTTTGCTTGCGTCGTGTGAAAACGAAACGCAGCAAACGCACAAGGAAATCTGGCCAATCAAAGCACTCGTCCCAGATTCCCCGCGTCTGGGCATTTAAACAAAATGTCGGATGCCGTGGTTGATTTTTTTGCTTATGTCGACGTTTGTTTTCACTAGCGTAAGCTGCTTGTGCTTGCGTCGCTAGTGAAAAGCAGGTTTTAGAGTACGCATGTCGTTCGTGTAGCTTGTGGTGAATTACGGGAATATTAATAGGCTTGAGTTTTGTATTTTATCAGTAGGCCAATTGCTTCGGCAGTAGTTACAATTGTGAACTACTGACTTGGTAAAATTGCGCTTTTCATGTAAAATTCAAAGAAGTGAAAGAGGATGCGACATTTTGTTAAGGTCAGAGTGAGAGCATTAATGCGAAACATGGAGCCAGGCTGTAGACATTGTCTTTGGAAGGTGTGTAAATTTTCAGGCGTTAGTATTGCCTAGCAAGGGTTACAAGTACTTGCATTACAAGCGCTTGTGGTCGTTTTGAATTTGAGATTTGAAGACTGTTGGATCCGTTTCCTAGTTAGACTTCACGTACTACTTATGCCACTAATAGTCCTCTGAATATGATGATTTTGTTTTCATTTTCAATTTCAAGACCGCATGTTTTTGTTTCAAATAGGTATGTACTTGACAAATATTTTGAAAACGGAGGAAGGCAATCCGGATTTTCTTCCTAACTATCCCCCAGGGATAATCAATTTTAGTAAAAGGTAAGTTGTTGTTTGAAATGGTAAAGAAAGTTACAAAAGGTTCATTCAGTTTAAGCGATTAACTTCCGTTTTTTTTGTCTCTCTCTCAACAGGCGAAAAGTGGCTGAGATCACTGGCGAAATTCAGCAATATCAAAATCAACCGTACTGTCTTCAAAAGGAACATTTTATTGCCGTAAGCGGCTGACATCTTTGCGAGATTAAAGGCTGGTTTACACGTACAACGCATTCATAAGCATAAGCAGCATACGCAGGCGCATTAACTTGTTGTAAATTGGTGTCTTTTGTTCTAATGAATGGTACCAATTGTCAAAACGCTACTGCGTCTGCGTATGTCGCTTTTGCTTTTGCTTGCGTCGTCACGTGTAAACCAGCCTTTAGTTTAGGTGAAAGGGCAAACGCGAGGCTGTTGCTTGTCGTACAAGTGTGAAAATTTGAGAAAGATAGAAATGATCCTCGCCCTTTTCTGGACAATTTAAACAATTACGAGCTAAAATCAAGTTTCTTCGTCTTTGGAAAAAGCGCAAATTTCTTTCTGGCGTTTGCCAACGACGTGATACTAAAAGCGCGGGAAAATGTGCACGCGCGAGCCACGTTTGGTTTTGGTTTCAATTCTGATTGGTTGAAAAATTTGCACGACAACTTTGAACCAATCGCTGTGTTAAATAATCATAAAACCAAAGCATATTTGGGCATAAAATCCCAAAAATCCCCAGCTTTGTTCCAAGGAAAAGAGGTGCAAGTTACACGCTTCAAGGTCATGTGTGCTTCTGACTTATCTCATTGTCAGAAATAGATAGCAAATGCTTGGACTTAAGTAGACATAAGGGGCATTCTGCTGTATAGTTAACAATGATAAATCATGTTGTGGACAGTAATTTAACATAATCTAAATTTAGATCAGTGGGTGCAAGCCATCTCAGATGATCATCCGAGTTATCCAACCATGCATGCACCGCATTTAGGTCTCAGCACCCATTTTGAATAGTGCTGATAAACTGTGTTTAAGTCTAAACACCCATTCTAAGTAAGCACCCATCTTAAATCGATTAGCTTTCAATATTGATATAAAAATTCGCCTTCATTCAGCAGCGTGCTTCGATGATGTGGTGGTTATCGATGATTCCTTACGCGTGGCAAACGGACTAGGTTCAACCTTTTTGTCATCCATGTCCGTCGATCATCTTAAACAAAAAATTTCCTTTTTTTTTTCCTTTTTTTTCCTGACGAGGAAATTTCTAAGTATAGGGTAACTTAATGTAATTGAAGTCGCATATTTAATGAGTTGCTTGGATGACTCGGATGATCATCTGAGATGGCTTGCACCCAATAATCTAAATTTAGATTACATGGGTATTACCCATTTAGATTGTGTAACACGGGTGCATTGTGTGTGTGTCATGACTTGTCCAAAATATTTTGTTTTCCTTCTCTGAATCGTATACAACAATCTGCGATTTTCACCTACCATTGACAACACTCTCTCATTGGTGAGCTTCTTCTTCCAGCTAATTAAGTGAATTAGTAATTTTTATTTAACGTTTATTGGGGAAAGGAACTCAACCTTAAAAGTTTTCAATTAGATTGTTTTCAAACAGGGATTACCTTCCGTAGTCAATATATCATTTAGTACGAAAACTAACATGGACGGTTTATTGTTTAGGAGTACCTAGAGGATCTTGATCCGTTTGAGGGACGAAATGATTCAGAAATGGAGGACTATTTGTATCAGTTGTCTCTTGATATTGAGCCGCGAAACTGCGAAAGGCTTGTGAAACACGTAAGTTGTTTTGTAGGTTCGCAGTGAGTGCCGAGGGTCGGCTGGGGTTTTGGGGTATACGGTATACAGGGGCTTTTTAAATCGGGTATACGGTATATTGCAGCTGAAATACGGGTATTCGGTATCTTCAGATTTGACTGCGAATTTGAGTGTAAGTTCAAGATTCCTATTTCAAACAATTAGCCTCCACAGATACCCCTGAACTTTAAAATAAAACCTGACGATGACACAGAACAGGCCCATTCTCAAATGGCCGAGACTGGTTCGAAAATGGAAATACCTCAAGTTATAATAAGAGGCGTCAATGGCGAACCAAATTGAGGCTCTTTATGAAGTAACAGGACTATTTGTCAACCTTACTGTTTTGGTGTATTTATTTGCATTTGGCAACCATCAGTTTATTCTCCTGGGGCCGGTTCCTGTATGGAAGGAGGAATAAATTATACCAGAGATAACAGTTATTCCAGGGATAAATCTGCTATTCTGACACAAGAGGATTTATTCCGGGGATAAAGGTATTCCAGGACCCGGTTCCTGAAAGGTGTAATAACTCTATTCCAGGGATAAATGTGCCTTATTCCGGCACATTTATCCCTGGAATAGAGTTATTACACCTTTCAGGAACCGGCCCCTGTTCTTTTTGCACTCGGAAAATCGTGGCAAATGCCGAAGGGTTTTATTGCAAGAATTGGTTAACAAGTGATTGCCTTGAAACTCGTTCTCGAAGTCGTAGCCAAATCAGATTTTTGCACCAGACGCGCAAGCAAGTTGCTTCTTCGAAGCACGCGATTCAAGAAACGCTCCTTCGCGCCTCGCCGACTTCGCTGTTATTGAGGACATTTAGGTCAGATTTCGAGGACGAAGGCAACAAAAATTACTGTTTCCCGCACGTCCATTTAACTTTAAAGGCCAAGAGTTTTCAAGTGCGCTCGCGTAAATCTAAATACTCAGCACTTAACAGTTTTAACGTTAGATAAACCCCTGAAAAATTAGAAGTCGCAAGCAGACATCTGGAATATAGAACCTCAGCCAAGGGTTTTTGAATTGTTACTTTTTAAGCTATATTCAAATTTTTTAATCCGGAGTTACAGCGGGTCCTTGTTTGTTTTTCTGTTACAGCCTCGCAAAACCGATTATTCGTTGAAATCTCCAGGGACAAAGCCCACATATCTGCAGTCGCGACTCTCGATTGCCACACAAACAGGCCTCAGAAGGTCTTCTTCGCAGGCTTCGTCTATCTTCCTTCCAGACAGCGATTGGTTATCGTCAACTTCTTCGCTATCGCCGAGCACTCCTCGAACGGTTACGTCGTCATTGTCTTTCCCGCTTCCGGAAACTGTGGAGGAAACACCGCCTTTAGACGACTTGGAGCCTGATTATGTTAACATCGAGAACTTTCCGGAGAAAGAGGCTCCGCCTCCCATCATACCGCCAAGGAAAGCTCGGGCGGCCTCGGTGAATGGCCCTGAAAGTTCGACCGAGAATGCCGGGTCACGAGTCTGTCGGCAAACATCTCTGAATTTGCCAAGTACTCCCCCCGTTCCTTCAGTTCCTCGAAGAGCAGTGACATTAGAAAGGTTTCAGCACCTTAGTCACGACGATGACGCTGCTCCTCCAATCCCTCCTAGGGAACCAAATAGGGGGATACGGCGTATTCCCCCTCCGAGACCACCAAGGTTACTCTCAGATCATGAACCCCCGGCCAGTCCTACTAAATTAACCAATCACGATGACTCTCCTCCACCCGCACTGCCTCCAAAAGCCGGGCGCTCGTGACAGTCAGGAAATGCCCTTAAAATGTCTGGGTAACAAGACGCCTGTGAATAATATGAAGTGCTTGGATGTGCGCAGGAATGGAGAAATTATAGCTCTGATTTGTGCAAGTTAAATTCGACGAAAACCGTAGTAGCGCCCCTAAATATAAAACAATTCCAAATTTAAGTAGGCCACTTTTAAGTTTAGTTAATGCTTCTTCGGTGTGGCTTTGGGCAGGTGTACTTGAGGAAATAATCATGCATTTTGGGTGAAGTGGTAGTCAGTGTCCAAATGGGTAGGGTGGGTGGAGTGTTCGTAGTCACAACGTTGTTGCTAGTGGTATCCTGGCCATTAGAATAGTGCTCTGTGAGTATTTTTGATACCTTTTTTTCGCGTAGTGCGATGATAACGAACGATAAATTTTTTGACCCTGTCATAGACAGTGGTGCATTGAGCCAAAAAACTTTTGGCGACAAATTTGAATGCGTGTATCTCGTGAAATATGTCCAGTCGATGGTCCAGAAGCTCGAAAAATAAAGAAAAGTATTTTACTTCGTGTCGTCCTTACTTTCGTTGCGCATCACATCAAGCATCCCTCTGGTCCCAAGTTGTTGTAAGGGTGGTTATACGCACACATGGGTGGGTGGGTGGGTGGGTGGGTGAGATCAAATATGGACTAATAGCGGCAGCCAGAGGCGCCTTTACGAGCTGACGTCCGATCTCACCCATGAGAAACAATTGATTCTAAATCCACTCCCTCGAGATTTCTCCAATGTGAAAATAGTTTATTAGGAATACGCCAGTCAGTCTGCTGAGCAAAAGAAGCCCAGAATATAAGTAGCTGTATTCAAAATAACGGTTGGTCTTCCGCCTTTTTTCAATCTTACTTGAGGTGTCAGACAAGGTTGTCCTTTATCCCCGTATTTATTCATTCTATGTGTTGAAATACTGGGAAATGCCATAAGAAACCATGATCAAATCAAGGGCGTTTGTGTGTAAACTAAGTAAATACGCAGATGATACAACCTTGATTCTAGATGGCTCAGATAACTCAGTTCGCCAGTCCTTTAGTCTGTTAGGTTCTTTCGCAACTATTTCTGGTTTACGAATCAGTTACGGAAAAACAGAAGCTCTTTGGATTGGCTCTTCGCGTTTGCAAAGAAGAGTAATCCCGGGTTTTCAACATATTTTGTGGCCTGCTAATAAAGTCAAGGCTTTAGGGGTCTGGTTCCCTACAACTAAAGGCGAATCCTTAACACTGAATTGTGAAGAAAAAAGGAAAAGATTTGTAGGTTAGTTGATACTTGGCAATTTGGAAGATTAACCCTTCTTGGGAAAATAACGGTCATTAAAAGTTTGCTTGCTTCGCATCTAGTTTACATTTTGTCCCCTCTACCATCGTCGCATCACAACCTTAAAGAAATAAAAGATGTCTTTTTTAAGTTCCTATGGGATGGCAAAATTTAAAAGAACAGAAACAATCAATAACTTTGCCGAAGGTGGCCTCAAAATGCTAGATTTACAAAGTTTCAATTCAGCGATATCCAGATCCCCATAACAGAGGAAAATGGAAGCTGTCTGTAGAGTTCTCCCTAACAGGTCACGACCTTAACCTTCTTTTGCAAGGAAACCTTATTTCGGATGATGTTGCCTCTTTGGGAATAGAAGAACCCTTTACTGAAGATCTTATCGAAACGTGGTCACTTATGAATTTCAAAAAACAATTTTCCAATTTGGGCGAAACACCAATTTGGTAAAACTCTCTTATACGAATTGACAACAAGCCTATCCATTATCGTAACTGCTCCTCGGCAGGTATTTACTTGGTACGTGACCTTTTGGAAGAGGATTCACAATTTTTAACCTTTGATACTTTCAAGGAAAAGTTTGCGATAAAAGCTCACTTTCTACAGTACCACGGCGTAATAGGTGTCATCTCGAATATAAAACGTAAAAACCATTGTCCATAAATGAAAGGTGCTAAAACCGACACCAACAGCCTATCATCCTCTGAAGCTTTCTGTAAACTAGCCTACAAATCATTTCTAACTCAAAGCGCCTCTACCCCTTGTAAAAGTCAGGAACAATGTCTGGCAGACTGCAACCTTTGTGACTTTGATACGATTGATTGGCGTAAGTCATATACGTCATATACCCTTGCTTTTTTATGTACCAGCAAGTACGTGTATTTCAATTTAAACTTTTGCATAGAAAAGTGGCAACGTACAGTTTCCTTTTTAAAATTGGAATCAAATCTAATGATCAATGCAGTTTCTGCAAAGAAAGGTCGGAAACTCTTTTGCTCCTCTTTTGGGAGTGTCCTTTCGTTAAATCTTTTTGGAATGAAATAAGTAACTGGATGAAAAACATCTCTTGCTTTCTTAACGAAGAATTCTCCTTTTTGTCTTGCATTGGCCTCGTGAACGATACTACAAACCTGCCATCATGCGCATTTAATCGCTAGATATCACATCTATTTCTCCAAACAAAAAGGTCTTAACCCTTCATGGGAACTTTTTTTCGAACCTTTCTAAATTGTCCTGATTATGAAACGTTATGCCATTAAAACTGGGACTTTTAATTTAAATGCAAAGTGAAAAGCAAATTTGATGCAATGTGCATGGGGAGCTTTTATCCGGGAAAAGGATACTTAGTCTTTATTTCCTTTGTCTAGATGTAAGGAGAGCAGCATTTTGCGTTAACTCTCTGGTGACTCTTTTGACGTTTTTAGACGGATAATCAGAAGTGCGTAATGCGTGTGTGTGTGTGTGTGTGGCTCTGCGTGAGTATCAGAGCAGGAACTACTTAAGTTATTTTGGCTACTCTGTTTCATAGATCTGTATTGTTTAAGTAATTAGTGTAAAGTAGCAATGTAATCATGTATCCATATGCTTTATATGTAAGTAATGTAAATCAGTGATGCAAATAAATTAATTTAAAAAAAAAGAAAAAAAAAAGGAAGCCCAGAAAGACTACCTTATTAAGGTTAAAGAACATTGATAATAAGAAATGATTCTTACAAACTGGATACTGCGTGTAACTGAAAATTACATACATCTACGACTTTACCGTGCCAGATACGAAAAACCACTCTTTGAGGGCAAAAAATATTTGGAAGAGTATTCCTCATCTAATGCAGCGCTAGCGGCGCCATACCCCGAGGAAAGGGCAGTATTATTTTGTTACCTAGGGAAAAATTATGTGAAAAATACAGTTCGCACCAATTCAGACTACTAAAGAAAAAGTAAAACTCGATCGAGATGGACGCCCGACGGAAGTAGAAGTAGAAGAAGATCTAATCCCGAGATACCCTAACCTATGCCATAACCGCCTGTGGGCTTCTATGTCGTGCCGTCAAAATATTCAATTTATGACTAATAGCTCGTTCCCACTCGACCGTCAGAAATTACACTAAACCGCCATGAGACTTCGTGATATGTGCGGTATATAAATCCTAAACTACTGTATACCTAAACTCTTTTACCAACAGGCGCAAGTGGTTCCCCTTAGATGAGTTAAATCGTTTTGCGTTAGACTGGATAAAATTTACAAGTGGCTGTTTCTAGATGGAAAGGGTAAGGGTTGAGATATTTGAAAATTTCGATTGCCGCCTCTTACTTTGAGCAAATCAGAACGCTAGAAAAAGAGGAATTTTTTGCTGATGCCCTTCTAGGTATGCCTAGTTATATTCTTGGTTTGCACTCAAGTGATTAGACGGCTATGTTGGTGTACGAAACAAAAGCAAAATGTCGCTTGCGTTTTGCACAATAATAGAGATAAATTCCCAAAAGGCTGTGCTCAGCAAACCAACATGGCCGCCAATGACGTCAGGTGCAAGCCAAGGATAGCCAGGAACCCATGG
>NC_090894.1:32177437-32192437 GCF_036669925.1 Montipora capricornis
GTGCACTCCAAAGTTCACTTGGCCTTCCATCCGTGACATTGTTTATATCCTTCCACAGACGCCTTGTTACTCAAGCAACATATGACTTGGTTATCGTTGGAGGAGGGATTGTTGGCCTTGGAACAGCTAGAGAGCTAAGCCTTCGGTATCCAACCCTGAAGCTTGCAGTATTAGAAAAGGAAAAGGAGTTGTGTGAGTTAAGGAAACGTCAAAGGTCACAAGTCAGATCACAAGACATTGATAACCTACAATCCTGGACAGAATTGTTGGGACGATGATGTCATTGAAGCGAGTGTGGTCCCCCCTAACCCCCTTGCAATGTTGATTTTAAATACCAGACACTTTTAGAAAGACTGGAGTTGATTTCAACTTTGCCTGGGGTGGTGGGGGGAGGGGCTAGAGAGGCCAATATGAAGGGAATTTTTTGAAGAATGACCTTAATAAGTAAGGATGTACCCTATATTTATGTATTACACATAACATGAGCATTTTATTCCATAAAGCCCATTTGTAGAAATCTATACGCTTTATTTTGACCTGTGTTAAGCCTATACAGCCAATCAGAATGGCGTACAGCTCTTTCACGTGTTGAAGTATAACCAATCAACAATAGCGTAAAAGCCTTTCCAAGCCACTCGTGAATCTCGTGCATCTTGTGCAATCATACTTTGTTATTGAATCAGACAGTGACTAAATGAGACTTTATCCTATTTATTGATGTCATACTTAGATTAAAAAAAAATCTTTTGTAAGTGCATTTTTCCGTTAAGCACTTTATTTCCTTGATGTACATGTACTGCAATATTTTCAATTGCAATTAAATTTGCATTTGGTTCTGTTTTTAGTGAGTTTTTGTTTCTAATTTGAGTTCAGAAAACTATTTCAATGAAAATTCTCATCTTATGTGTAATAAACAGCTCTCGACATAGAAAGTGCTCGTACCTCGCTCGTTCGGGTTTTTGACACAAACAACCCGTGAAATAAACCCCGTACGCTGCACTTTCTATGACGTAAACTATATATATGGTACCCCTTTACTTGAAGAGATTTTTTAAGGTGTCCCAAGAAATTTTGGCCATGATTGTAGATTACTGAAACATCATAACCCCTTTGGACAAAAGCTAACCACATCAAAAGCTACCAGTATGCCTGAGCTCCAAGACTTTAAAAATGAGAATGAGTGTGTAGCACAGGAACATTATGCTTAACAAGGCAGGAGACCAAGGACATTACCTGATTTATGTACCTTTCTATTGCTATCTAACAAACAAGAATAAATTATCAATAATTTTA
The DNA here is from genome assembly GCF_036669925.1 of Montipora capricornis. NCBI lineage: Eukaryota > Metazoa > Cnidaria > Anthozoa > Scleractinia > Acroporidae > Montipora > Montipora capricornis. The sequence continues at coordinate 32,178,731 of NC_090894.1, forward strand.
TATAGATTTAGCCAAGCCTAAAAGTGGAGCTCCCAGTTACTAAACTTGCTGAGAAAACACTCTGATTTGGTATTGCCTATCCCAACGACAAGGCTGATAAAATCTTATTTTATTTTTACTCTTGATAATTAATTGATTAATATTGACTGAGTTTTCTTGTTCCCAACAAACTACTTTACATTTAACGTTGTTTGTTGTCGTTGTTTAGCCGTTCACCAGAGTGGGAAGAATAGTGGTGTTATCCATTGTGGAATCTATTATGCCCCAGGCTCTCTAAAGGCCAAGCTTTGCGTTGAGGGACTAGATCTGACTTACAAATATTGTGATGCCAAAAACATACCGTACAAGAAATGTGGAAAGGTAAAGAAAACAGTGTTTTAGATCTACCTGTAACAAATTAACACTGATCATAGGCTTTTTGGTAATTTTTTCAAATAATATTATAATTTCATTTTCCAGGGTATTATGCATGTATCACAACTGTTACAGTTAATTAATTTTCTGGGTTTCTGATCTGTCATAGTGTTTTGCACATTACTGTTTCTATTAGGAAGTAATGTTGATTTTTTTTTTGAAGCTACAATCTTGGACAAATTAAATGGAACATTGAGACCACCCCTCTCCCCAAAATCAGTGATGGGAAAATGGCGCGTTTTGGCCTTCACGCATCTTCATCCTTGATTTGTGGGAGAGGGGGCATTTCTGTTCCATTTTATTCTGTCCAAGATTGTCCATGAGCCCCTGCTTGGCGTTACCAGTAGTATATGGGGTAATCACGACACGAAATCTGCTCTCGTTCGCTCAAAAGTTACATCATCCGAATACCTGAGAGTTGACTGTAATTATTTTCATAAGCTATATTTATGTTTAAAGCAGGAGGCCTATAAAATGAGGACATAAATTGCAAACAAAAAAGAGAATAAGACTATTGGGGAAAAAAAGAAAAAACAAAAAGAAAGAAATCGGATGTAAGGAGGATTCAAACTTTCCACCACAGATTACCTACCCCATCCAACTATCCAACCTACCCACATTCTACGCTTTAGACTTTGCATCCGTGCGCCAACCATACCGAATATGCAAACTTGTTGAATTTTTAAGAACTGCATTTGCGTTCCATTAAATTTGTTGGCGATATTTACCTGATCTATCTTCTGATTTTTCCACGCTGAAAAATAGTCTAAGAGCATGATTTACGTTCACAACAGTGTTGATGGGCACGATTTGCGGGCTATCAGCAACGAATTTTGTCGATTTTTCACGATTTTGTCGTCTGGCCAGAAAGGTGACAGAACAGATTGACACTTTTTTCCATTGCTTGTTAACCGTGCTTAACCGTTGAAAAGCGTCTCAAAACAGACGTTAATCGTATAAAAAGTATCGTGAATCGTGCCTCAAACGTTTTAATGTCATGTAAAACCATTCAAGTGCTCTACAAAGCTTTAAAAGCGCTACTTTAATGCTTGAGTCTTTTGCCATTGCTTCGTTTAATCTTGGCGATGGGACCCTACATAGACCCTATAGTTTTATCAATTAACTCCCCAGAAATGCTTTCAGAGTAAGATCAGTAGTGGGCTTGAGAACTCTAACTCTTACTTTTGTTTCCTCGGGTATTCTTTTTCTCGATGGCATTTTTTTCGTCAATTCTACGTAGAGTTATACCCTTATTCTTCATCGTACTGGCAAATTTTCATTTAGGTTTGGCTTTTTTATACGCTCCGCTTTTCTTAAAATATCTTCCATGTAGTATCACAACATAGCAACACTAGCGACGAGCGTGACTGCGTCAGAGGCCAGTGGTTTCGGATGATTAATGTGTTGACATATGACCTTTTAATTGACCAAATCTTGAATTTGTGACGTCATAGCCTCCACAGACAATCTTGGACAAATTAAATGGAACATTGAGACCACCCCTCCCCCCAAAATCAGTGATGGGAAAATGGCGCGTTTTGGCCTTCACGCACCTTCATCCTTGATTTGGGGGAGAGGGGGCATTTCTGTTCCATTTTATTCTGTCCAAGATTGTAGCATGTTAAGATATGATTCACTGTTACACTTATCTGCAAACTTCATATGACTGTTATAGCACATGAACCCTGGCTGTACCTCCATCCACAATTCAATCTACCAATATCTTGCAAACATTCTTAAGTATCTTCAGAGGATCATTTTGAGGTGATCGTGAAAATAAAAAATTAATAAGGATCTTCTAAATGCAGCAATCACAGTAGAGCATAGTGCTTCAAACAGGGACACATATACAGTCAACTTTATTAGCTGAAGAAGACTTGCAGTACATGTATGCAATTGATTCAAGGTTACTGGATGATTTGTAAATTATTATTCATGTAGATCATAGTGGCTGTTGGGGAGAGAGAACTCTCTCAGCTGGAAAAGTTGTATCAACGAGGTCTGGAAAATGGAGTCAAAGACCTCAAAATCTTGAACTCTAAGGAAATCAAGGAAGTTGAGCCATATTGCGAGGTGAGGCTGACTTTCATTACCTAGTAGACTTATTTTTTATGGTAAAATGTATGTTCCGGAGGGAAACAGTTAGTTTTGTCTTCCCAAGAGTCCTAATGTTTCCAGAGACAAAGTCGATTGAAACATCAGGACTCAAGGAAAAACAAAACTAACTAGTTTCCTGAGGGACCAGACAATGAGTGCTTTTTTAGTACAATTTTTTATATTAATTTTAGACTTTCCCTTCCACAACTGCAGCAAAGCATCTGGTGCGAAATTGTATCCCGGTTGTGATACATTTGAATTTGATCTGAGACACAGAGTGAAAGTCTAGGTATATAACAATTTCTAAAAATTGTTCGATTCCTATTAAATGTAAACTGAGGATGCCCTTGAAAAATGTACAAGTGCTGTAGGAAATCCAATCTGCACTGTTATAGCATCAAAAATTATGGTAACCAGCTGGAGGAGCTTGCTGCAAACTGCTCTTGCTGGTGAGCTTCTCTGGCTTCTGTTAATAGAGCCTATAGGAGGACCAATGACTAAAACTTACTGCTGCCAGAGAACAATGACATTGCACAACTAAAGTGGCCATTCAGACAACCGCTTTAGGCGTCAAAGGATTAATACAGCCACCCTCTATTAAGCAGCCAGTTTTCAAAGTCGCTATTTTTCCCTTATGCAAATGCTGTATTTGTGTCCCCAGGGGACTCTTGGTTATTTGTTATGCCTCGCTCCCTTGGGATGAATGTCAGCATAAGAACAGCCAGAGCTCAGAGCTAAATGGAGAATAATAATAATAGTAATAATAATAATAATAATAATAATAATAATAATAATAATAATAATAATAATAATAATAATAATAATAATAATAATAATAATAATATCAGGATATTGGGGCAAGGATCCCTGGAGGAGTAGTACCTTTCCTAGTGGCCTAGTGGCCTTTGTGGTGTCCTAGACTGGTCTCCCCATATCCAGCGTCATGTGAAGCGAACCCTAGAACTCTAGTTTCATCTGAAGAGTCGGGGCAATTATGGCCAACACCGAGTGGCCACTAGCCTCTCCTTGACTAAAACTGTCCGTGTGTGATGAAGAGCCACATCCTACCTGAGGTGCCCCCCTTAATATCGCAGAATACGGCGGATCTAGGGGAGCATACCCCGCAGATAAACCCACCATGTTGGTGGTAATCTCATCTATATGATGTCAGATAAATCAAGGAACCTAGATAATGGCGTGAATGGGACCCAGTCAACTGATCTGGGTGCCTCGCCCGGCACGGGGATGGATTTCAAGCAGCCTGAACCGGGTCGTCAGCAAACTATTGCTTGCAGAGAATGGGGATACTGTACCAATAAGATTGTAATGGAGTGTTACTACAGAAGTGTACCAACTAAGAGGGGCTATCGAAAGCAGCCGGACATAGTTGCCATAGACAAAGCAAAGAAAGAATGTCACATTATAGAAGTAGCTTGCCCAGGAGACAGTAGAATTGTTTTGAAGGAAGAGGAAAAGATTGATAAGTACCGTGACCTTGCTATTGAGATTGAGGCTTTGTTGCACTTGAAGAAAATCGTCATAGTCCCAGTTGTAATAGGGGCACTAGGTATCATTACAGACAGACTTGAGGGGTATTTGGATGATATCCATGTAGGGCTGAAACCAGTAACGATGCAGAAAACTGTTCTGCTTGGTTCCGCAAGAATTCTACAAAGGGTCTTGGAAAGCTAACGCAGCTTGTTGCTGCTTGCCCAGGACATACCAGTGCAACAACAAGATTACATGTACTGTGATTTTAAACAAATAATAATAATAATAATAATAATAATAATAATAGTAATAATAATAATAATAATAATAGTAATAATAATACTAATGATTTTTTTTTAAAATAAAGAAAATAATCTTTATTTGCCAAGTAAAACTAAAAATAGATTACATCAAATAAAAATAAAAGGAAGTTCTTGAAAATTGAATTATGTACAATTAAAAAAAAACTGTCTTATTAATAACTAGTAATAACAGTTTCATTTCTAAAATTTTACAAGAAATATTAAAAAGTAAGAATTGGAAGCAAAAAGTATCTAAAACTATTTTAAAAAAATAAATAAATAATGATAAAAAATGATATTATTACTAATGATAATAATAATAATAATAATAATAATATTATTATCATTATTTGATAATAAAAATTAACGGTAAAACTACGACGTTTCGAAGTCTCCATGACCTCATTATCAAGTAAAATGTAAAATGTTAAAATTGATGTAAAATTGTAGCTCAGAGATTATATACAAATAAAATGTGATAAACTTCATTGGAATAATGAGCGTTCATTGTTATTGGTGTTTAACGTGTCAGTTCGTGCAGTATATGTTTAAATAAATACTTTTGCACGTATTGAGTCAGACTGCGTGTTTAGCTTTGGTTTTCGTTCGCGAATGAATAACATTTCGTGAATTAGGCAGTCCATTTTCCCGCGGCATTTCTTGAGAACAGAAAACATTTCCGCTAGGTTAGTGAACGCTACGCCGTGGGCTTCTTTCAGATGCTTGCCAATGACAGAGGCTTTATGTTCTTCTATGCGTTGATGAAGATGGCGTGTGGTATAACCGATATAATCCGCATCGCACGAATCACATTTGAAAATGTAAACAACGCATTGGTGGTTAATTAAAGCGGGCTTCTCTTCTTGTATCTTGAGCTTTTCCTCGATCTTACGACTCGTGAAAACTGGTTGTAGGTCAGTTCCGATTTTCCGGCCAAGATCTTTCAGCTGATGTCTTACTGTGTCGGCCGATTTTTGGTCTTTAAATGGCAAAGTTATTCTGACAGGTTTTGGTGTAGCCGCGTCAGCTTCAGTTGGGATTTCATGACGGCTTTGGATCGTAAACCTCGTGTACCCGGCGATAGCTGAGTTGATGAGTTTCACTGGGTAATTAAGCTTGGTAAACATCCGCTTGAGATGTTGGCATTCCTTCGTAAAAGATTCTTTCGTTGATGACAGGCGGTAAGCTCGGTTCAGCATTGTATTCAGCAGAGATCTTTTGTAACGCTGATCGACATGGCTCTGGTAATGTAAGAGCCGTTAATTTTTATTATCAAATGTATTTCTAAACGTTCTCTGATTAGAATTCTAAGACGGGAGAATCAACTGCACTTGTTCAGGCGTCTTGAACAGTCAAGCAGTAAGCAAATCAAATGTGATGGAGCCATCGAATTTCTTCGCCTTTGCCAGAATTTAGATCTTACACCAACCTTCGCCAAAGTCGACCAGACGAAGTCGAAGAACTGGCAACAATCATCGAAAGCGTTCTCAACAAATGTCATCGCCGAAGAGCTAAGATCAAAAATGAAACAGAATGCTACGTTGAAGATGGAAATGAACACCATCTATGACGAAATCCGCCAACAATGTTCACCGCTACAGTACATGCTTATCTTACGTGTTATGACAGATCTTCGAAAGAAACTCTACGAAGACGTAATGACCAGCCACACGAGCAAGATTGCGAGGTTAATCAACAAGGAATTTGACGTTGACGAACACATTACAAACATCTCATCGTACCGACTGTCATTCTTTGAAAAGTTAGTTCTCTGCCGTGGTTTGAAATTCTCCATCGCTCAACCTGTGCCAGCTCGTGATGTAAAAGCCAGCTTTGAAAAAACTTACTGGCGACTTGAACCCACATTACCAGAGGACAAAAAAGAATTAGCCGCCGCGACTCTTCGCTCGATTGCCCTGAATTATATTGAAAGGAGAGGCCCAAGACCACCCAAAGCACTGCAACAAGCCATAAATCAGCTTAGACGAAGGGAAGACATTGTCATTACAAAACCCGACAAAGGATCTGGCGTAGTAGTAATGGACAAGACAGAGTACATCCGCCTACTAAATGATGCTTCCATCAAAGACACAACGAAGTTCACCCCCATCAACACAGAAAGACCAAAAACACGCGGCCGGCCTCCTAAACACTACCATCCCTTACTACAAAAAGAAAAACAGCTCGAGTCCGTCGTCAGAAAAATCTTGCCAAAGCCGATTGCTGACACAGTTTGTCGTAAAGGTTCCCGTCTTGCTCACCTTTATGGTCTTCCAAAGACTCACAAACAGCAACTATCAATGCGACCGATACTATCATCGACTGGGACCTACAACTTCGCCCTGGCCAAGTGGCTTGAAGAGAAGCTTAAGCCCCTTTCATTAAACCAGCACACTATCTGCGATATCTTCTCCTTCGCCGAAGAGATAAGCGAAACACCACTCAACCCGAATGACATTCTTGTGTCCTATGACGTATGTGCTTTATTTACCAACGTGCCACTCGACGAGACTATTGAGATCATCGCTGAGAAAGCCTTTAAAAACAACTGGTTTAATGAAACGCATGGTCTCAACCTCACAAAGACAGGCCTTACCGAACTTTTAAGAATAGCAACCAAAGATCAGCTATTTCAGTTCGACGGTCAACTTTATGAGCAGGTGGACGGTGTGGCCATGGGCTCGCCCCTGGGACCCCTTATGGCAAACGTTTTCCTGTGCTCCATTGAAGAACTACTGGATCGCAACAACAAGTTACCAAGTTTCTATAAAAGGTACGTCGACGACACATTAGCCACGATGCCGAATATTCAAGCCGCAACAGCCTTCCTTTCAACATTGAACGAATGCCATCCTGCTATACAGTTCACAATGGAAATTGCTGAAAACAACAAGCTTCCATTCCTCGGTATCATGATCGAGAAAAGCGGTTGCCACCTGACAACAAGCGTATATCGTAAACCAACTGATACAGGACTGCTCTTACATTACCAGAGCCATGTCGATCAGCGTTACAAAAGATCTCTGCTGAATACAATGCTGAACCGAGCTTACCGCCTGTCATCAACGAAAGAATCTTTTACGAAGGAATGCCAACATCTCAAGCGGATGTTTACCAAGCTTAATTACCCAGTGAAACTCATCAACTCAGCTATCGCCGGGCACACGAGGTTTACGATCCAAAGCCGTCATGAAATCCCAACTGAAGCTGACGCGGCTACACCAAAACCTGTCAGAATAACTTTGCCATTTAAAGACCAAAAATCGGCCGACACAGTAAGACATCAGCTGAAAGATCTTGGCCGGAAAATCGGAACTGACCTACAACCAGTTTTCACGAGTCGTAAGATCGAGGAAAAGCTCAAGATACAAGAAGAGAAGCCCGCTTTAATTAACCACCAATGCGTTGTTTACATTTTCAAATGTGATTCGTGCGATGCGGATTATATCGGTTATACCACACGCCATCTTCATCAACGCATAGAAGAACATAAAGCCTCTGTCATTGGCAAGCATCTGAAAGAAGCCCACGGCGTAGCGTTCACTAACCTAGCGGAAATGTTTTCTGTTCTCAAGAAATGCCGCGGGAAAATGGACTGCCTAATTCACGAAATGTTATTCATTCGCGAACGAAAACCAAAGCTAAACACGCAGTCTGACTCAATACGTGCAAAAGTATTTATTTAAACATATACTGCACGAACTGACACGTTAAACACCAATAACAATGAACGCTCATTATTCCAATGAAGTTTATCACATTTTATTTGTATATAATCTCTGAGCTACAATTTTACATCAATTTTAACATTTTACATTTTACTTGATAATGAGGTCATGGAGACTTCGAAACGTCGTAGTTTTACCGTTAATTTTTATTATCAAATGTATTTCTAAACGTTCTCTGATTAGAATTATCATTATTATTATTATTATTATTGTTATTATTATTATTAGTTTGAAATATGAAGACATTTTATTGGTCTGATTCCCTTTTACATTAAGAAGTAATTTTTCTTTAAGGGTTTGTCAGCGATCCTTTCACCAAATACTGGGATTGTGGACTGGGCTGAAGTGGCCAAAAGTTATGGGGCTGATTTCAAGGAAGGTGGAGGTGATATTTACACTGGATATGAGGTACCGGTAACAAGACTTGAAAGTTTTGTAAAATCTTCTCTTCTCACTGTACATCAACTGACAATAGTGGAAAGCAAAACGTTACTGTTTCTTTGAAAACTGAGCTCAAGAATATGCTGGTTTTTGAAACACTTGGCCATAACCTTAAACTTGTAGGTATTCAAGGGACAATTCGTTTTGGGTGTCAAATTTGGGTATGAATCTAATTAGGTGCACTTCTGGACATAGTGCAGTTTTCAATTGAGTGTCGAAAGTAATTAGGGAATTGCTTTGGTTTTGCATGACTTACCGGTAACTCAGTGATTGGTTCAAAGTTCTTGCGCCACTTTTTCAACCAATCAGAAGTGAAAACAAAACCAATTGTGGCATGGGCATGCACAATTTCCTGTGCTTTGTGTCGACTATGTGTAATTACTTCGAATTTTTATTTTTTTACTGGATTGTCTCCGTCTTTTTTGATTGGTCAAAGTAGTTACTTTGGTTTTGGTTTTACGACACTAGATTGAAACTTGCTCTAAGTGGCAATGTCTTTGCAATTCAAGGTTCCTGTATACCATTATGCCTGTTGTTTATTTTTTTCTCAAAAGGTAACAGACTTTACTTGTAGTCCTGAGAGTGATCCTTCGCAAGATAAAGAATCAGGTTAATATTTTTTGTATCATAAACAAAGTAAGGGTAAAGTAAAGGTGAGGTTTATTAAAATCGCATCGTAGCTCGAAGGTTGAATTACATAATATTTAAATACTAATGTTTACAATAAAAATTTTTACAATACTGATTACAATGTAATACAGATGCTAACTATATGTAAATGGAATCTACATTATAGTAAATGGGTTGTTCCAGAAAAAATCCACACCCCCCTGACGGATGGGATTCTGGAAATTCTCGCGGGAGGGGGGGTCAAGGACCCTGGAAATGCAGGTGGAAGGGGGGGTTGAACTCGAAAAAGTCTTCTGCAGGGGTCATCTGAACCGATAGTTCACATGATTCGAACGTTTAGTTCGGTGACAGTTTAGCGCTCTCAGACCCTGAAAATAGTAGAAATATTTTGTTCACATATTTCTCACCTGACATAAATAATAATCTAACTTCCTTCGCAGGTCCTTTTATAGCAGAAACGGGAACAAGATACTAAAGAAAGAGCCGTCGCAACAATATGGAGCTTACGAAACGACGACGCCGACGGCAACGACGACGATACAAAACAATAGGTTTAGTGAGCAAAAACAATGGCTCTGCACGCTTTGCACGTGCGTTTTACGTTTTGGTACATTTTTTTGCCGTCATCTCCTAAATGACGACGTGAAATGACTAAATTCAAGGTTCTGTGGAGGACATTAGCACATGACGATGAATTTTCAGTTCTCTCTCTACGCTTCCAACCCACTCATACCAGTTAATTAATTCCTGGTCAGTTACTACACATTTTTAACGCGGAACGACATGAAATAGTTTTGTAGTGATATGAATAACGCGGATTTGTATTTTTAAATCAAGTCCTCGTAGCCATCGTCGTCCTCGTTTTGTAAGCTCCCTAACCTAATATTGCAAGAGTTTGAAACGCCTGACACATTTTTACTCGTACCCAGACCCGGCGTGCCACCGTTGTTTCGTGTAATGATACAGTAAAGAAAGTAAACAATTGATTTACTTTCACACCTTCGCACTTTGTATTCTTTAGGGTTTGTTTTAGTTTTTCATCTAGGTCTACTATTATCAGCCTAGTCTGCCTGCTTCTCAGTTTTTTTAAACTTCAGCCGGATTCCCCTCTTAGTTGTAAAAGGAGGAACGTCAAATTCTAGCGTCTTTGAAACAAGGTTTGAGAAACGTAAAGAGAAGGAATTTTTTTTGCGCTAAGTAATTGCTCTCAAGTTTGCTTTGTTTTCTTCCGAGACCTCTGCAGCCGCAGTAGCTTCTGCTTAACATTATAAATAATAAATAATTCGTTGAAAGTTGAAAATATATGTTAAAGTTTCGTTTTCGTGAATGGGAGCTGTTTCAAGTGCTTTGTCTTGGATAGGTTCTTTATAGCACACATTTTGTCTTTCCGATTTACTAACGAAAGCCTAAAGACTATTTGAAACTATGGCAGACTGAGAAAGCTCTTCACGACACAAGTTTGAACTTTCCTTCCACTGCAGATTACAACTACAGGCTCTTGAAGGATATGTGACTCAAATTATCCAGTCTTTAAGATATAAAAGAATCTGAGCGATAAACAAGTTTAGACTCGTTTTTCAAAAGATTTTGATCATGTTTGATTTAAAAGTTCTCGATCTTGAGTGGAGGAGACTGACGTTATGTCTGCAAAAGGAATGACTATTGAACTCTTTTGTCATGTTCTCTACTAATTGTATTTACTTTTGGACCATAGTTAGCGCAAAGAAAGAACAAGGGCAATTGATTTTTATGAGCTAAGAATGTATAAACACTCGTTCGTGTTTTAGCATTTTTGCTCCTTTCTTTTCTTAATTCCACACAACATAATTTTTATATAATTTAGCCAAAGCTTTAGAAATTAAAAAAGAACATCTTCTATACGTGATTGTGCATACATGTATTTTCTATGAAAAATAAATTAAATTTAAGCCTAATTTTTTTCCTTGAAATCCAGGCAGGAGGGGGGGTCTTTTGGGCTTCAGGAAATCCAGGTGAGAGGGGGGGTTAAAAAACGACCCCATCCGTCGGGGGGGGTGTGGATTTTTTCTGGAATAACCCAATAATAACCAATTTGATAAAACCTTAATTACATTTCTAAAAGTGATTCTAAAAATGATTCGCTTGGCGAGCCCTTGGGAGGATAAACGAGTTCTTTGCCCTATTGGTGGGCAGCGGACATGTGGCACTTCCTAACGGCCAGTAAGGATAAGTTATACCTTGGATTCTTATAAAATGGTGGAAGTAAGCTGTTCAGCCTATGGTCTTTATTGGATGCGATGCTATGAAAAAGCTTATCACATAAGGAATCAATATGATCCACTATGGGTGTTTCGCCAAGAAATTCACATGCATTATTGTAGATTGTGCCGGGCACAAATTAATAATTTAGATCGCTCTTTTCTCTATGGGAACGAGATTCGGAGCTCCTTGCATTTGTCAGTGTTGAGTTGCACTCTATTTGCAAGAGACCACTCGATAACCTGGTTAACTATACTCTGCGCATCACTGGTATTGCCTTTCGGGAATGTTTTCGCACACATTCTTCTTACTGTATTTCTTTTTGCTCCTTTTCATGTAGGATTGTTTTGGGATGTTTTTGTAATGTTGGTATCATATTCTCTTTTTCTTTGCTAGGCCACACTCATCCAGTTACAGTGCATGGGAAGAATGTTGTAAGCAAAATAATTAATTTACTATTTATGTATAATACAAACTAGCAGTAAGAGAGAGTAAGATTTCAACCACACCTGAGTCATTTTTACGTTGTTTTAAGCTTTCCATTTAATTTTACCTCATTCTATTTGTGATGTTCCAGTGCGCCTTTCTCTACAATATGTTTATGTTAATTTTTTAAAGCATGGATAGGTCATGGAGAAACCGATTAGAACTCACGCTAGTACCCAACAATGTTGAAAGGGGGGAGGGGTGGGGGAGGCATCGGTTTCAACATCGCTGTTCTGCATTTGAAAATCAAATGAAGGTTGAAGCAAATGTTCAAGCCATTTGCTCGGGCCTTAATTGTCACATTTATTACATAATCCTTTTTTTGTACAACCAATTCATGCCCTTCCTTAATTAAATGGAGACATGGAGGAAGCAACCATTTAAAAGCCTTCCAAAAAAAATTTGTTCTCTAACCCAATGTGAATTAACAAGAGTTCTGTTAGATTCCTTAAGTATCTGACAGTTTTCTGCTAAAACTGAAATATAATAATTACATTGTAAGGGCAAAAAGTTCTTCTGCCGTCGTCTCCCGTTAAACTTTATTTTCTAAAAGGTGCTCACTTGTCGAAAATGTTGAAAAAATGAGGAGTAACCTTTCTGCGAATAATTTTCCACCTTGAATAAGCGCCCAACCCTAACGAGCTCAAAATTCACCACTAAGGGATTTTTTAAACGGGTGGATAACTGTGATGACCACTAGTTGACCTGAGAAATCATAACATGTAATTAAGCTCTTGTTGCAACCACCATGTGATCCTACTCCATTCGAGATCACTCAAAATGTCAGATTCATCATAATACTGTAAACTGTGCTAATAGTTCTTTAATTTGATGAAGATATAGGATGAAGTAATGTTTGACCTTTCCGAAATTCATGCGGCACCGATGATTTTCCACATTCATGGTGTCTTTTTTTGCGAACAAATCTCAAGTATAGCACTGAAAACTTTCCTAGTGACAATCTTCTCGTTCACCCTGAAGTCGCTTTCGAAAACGCATAGTCTTAATCCGCTAAATTTATTGCTACTTAATCTCATTTACTTTCGGATTTCCGGAGCAGTCGCTTGCATGAGGTTCGCCTTTTCCTAACCGATTCCTTTTTGTTTCATGCCAGTCTCCTATCAGTTGTCGCTATGTTGTCACGTGTGGTGGACTATACTCGGACCGCTTAGCAGAGAAATCGGGTTGTTCCAAAGATCCACGAATTGTTCCCTTCCGTGGAGAATATTTGAAGCTAAAGGAAGACAAAAACTATCTAGTCAATGGAAACATCTATCCGGTATGTAATTACCCATGCTTGTTCAGGGGGAGGAAAAGGGGGGGGGGGGGTTGGTTTGCAGTTTCAAACAAACTGCCGCCTGGTTTAGGGTCTTTGAACAATGGTGGAGAAGTTGTTGCGTTTTTCAGTGGTAAAGACGATAAGCTATGTGCCTCACCTCTTTGTTGGGCGAATTCCATGATCGGTTTCGTGGTCTAGCGCATTTAAAACTTATCGCGGACAAAGAAAATGCGCTTGGTGTTGGTGTATCTCTTGTATTTTGATAATTTCAGTGCGCAGAAATGCGGGACAATGGTGTCAGAAAAACTTGGTGTAACGGCTAAGCTACTGCAAGTCTCTTTTAGGATAGTGGTTGATTTCTTTATCATTATCAAAAGGATCCAAAGATAGTGATGGGGTAAGATAGAAGTGATCCTCGGGCTTTGTTAGGCGCATTTGGTCTTGTGAAAGGACTATTGAATGAAAGAAATGTATATTAGTAGTTGAAGGGCGGGTAATAGACGAAAGATAGAAGTGACCTTCGCACTTATCTGGACAGTTTGCTTAAATTGTCCTGAAAAATGCGAAGATCACTTCCTTCTTTTGTCCATAACCCACACTT
>NC_090894.1:32197437-32199937 GCF_036669925.1 Montipora capricornis
CACAAACACGCCAAAAACAAATACAGACTAAAGCCGGAATTATCAAAAGACAATGAATCGAAAACTCATTGAAAAGATTTCTCAACCATTCCCAGCCTACGTTCGCAAGAGGCAATAAGTGACAAGCCGTCAATTTGTAGGATTTGTTTCGTTGATATAGGCGTCACCACACTGTTGGGAAAATCGGACATTAAGGGCTTGTTTATATGGTCTCGCTTACCCGAGACAGCCCTCCTTCTCGAGACAACTTTACCGAGCGTCTAGATGAGAATTGCGTGACCGAGACAAAGTTGACCTTACTTAATTATGCATGTATTTTAAGACGCATCTTCAAAAAATGCGTATCATCATTTGCCTTTCTTTTTTGTTAAGTATAGTTGCGTTTTCACATTAAGCAAATGGACTTACAATCTTAACGCAGCATTAATATGTAGTTTAAATAAAGGCTGTTTATGAATCGAGAATTTTCCGTTGACAGCGTTGAGAATTATGGCGGGAAAAACTTTTCTTTCGAAAGTAAACGCTAAAAACATATATAAGCTCCCAAATTGTTGCTTCTTTGATTTTTATTTTGCTGTCTCGTCTCGGGTGGTCGAGACCATATTGTAGCGACTCTACCCCCTTAGGAAAGCTTGTGTACCAGTCCCGCGCAAAGTTAGTGTTGATGTCGGATTAAAAACACAGAAAGAAACTACCCGTCGCTGTGTTGTATTAAAGGAAAAATACGGCCTAGAAAAACCGAGACGAAGTTGCGGAACCAAGTGAGAAATCCCAAGCGGGCAAGATAGCTCCATCTTGCCCGCTCGGGTAGCCAATCACAGTGCGGGATTTGGTTCATCTTGCCCACTCATGGAGCTAGTCATATAATAATCCCACTGCAGTTAGTTGGTTGCGGACCAATCAGAGGCGTTGCGGTCATCAGACCCAATTCAATTCATCTTCCAAATCGGCACCCTTAATCCTCACGGTATTAACGAACGCTTTTCATTTAACTAATATATTCCTATTTTCACGTTGCCATGTTACCACCAATAGCGTAGCTCCTACTCTACTATAAAAACTACACGTAACCCACAATTCCTCGATTCGCTCTGACGAAGGGCTAACGCTCGAAACGTCAGCTTTTAGGGCCGATTTACACGGTGCGATTTTTGTCGCATGCGACAAGCTCACGACAGGCCATAAGACATGACTTACGATTGTCGTAGCGTTTTAAAACATGTTTTAAAATGCTACGACATTTTTCTGACGTACACAACAATCGTAAATCATGTTGTGGGCTTGACGTAAGTCGTTGTCGCATGCGACAAAAATCGTACCGTGTTAATGGGCCCTTAGAATCTATGTACGGTGGCCAATTTACATTATCAACTCCGTTGATAAAACCAAATTTTTGTATATCAAATAAACCTGTTGCGGTCGATTTTTGGCGCATGCGACGTGAAGCTTACAACAGGCCTAGGACATGACTTACAATTGTTGCAGCGTACGCGACAATCGTAAACGAGTTGTAGACATGTCCTAAGCTTGTCGCGTGTGACAAAAATTGTACCGTATAAATGAACCTTCAGAGACCTTAATACAAAAGATATACAAAAGTAATTGTCTGGTTTTCCCCCGCAAATATTGTGGCGTCATACGCCAGCGTAGGCAATCCGACGTTCAAGATACAAATAAATGGAGAAGCTAATGCAAATCAGGGTTATTTGCCACGAGCGGGAGACAGTGTTTGATTATTTGGAAGCAAGTATCTTTCGAGTATCTTCCCTCTTGGATACCGATTGGCGAAATCTGGAAGCGAGCGCCTGGGTCAAACATTTTCCAAAAGCGTGAAGAGATGTCAATGTATGACTTAAAGGAACAAGAAATGTATTAGCAAAAGTAATTGTCTGGTTTTAAGGAAGAAATAATTGTCTTTTTTTGAGTACACCAGATGTTTTGACGAATACACCAGACATGACATTGTTTTAAATATGAAATAAACTGTTTTAAGTTACCCGAACTATAGTTTAGTTGTGAGTATTCATCATGATATGCGGGAAAGATAAAAGTACGGTTAGCGCGTTAGGTGGCTCATTTAACTTGCCCCAGACTACGATTCCGTAGAGGTACGTGAAAATATGCGCCGCAAGGAATCACGTCTGTTCTACTGATTTTATAGAAATTAGAGAGAGAGACGGCTCATGGTCTAAAGTATCCCGGGAAAGGATTGCGAGATTGGGGCATAACTGTTATTTCTGAATATCATGTGAGGCTAGTATTATAACACAACTACATTGTTGGCGTAGACTTTTTCCATTTGGTGACTTCTCAAGGGCCGATTTACACGGTACGATTTTTGTCGCATGCGACAAGCTCACGACAGGCCCACACATGACTTACGATTGTCACAGCGTTTTAAAACATGTTTTAAAATGCTACGACATTTTTTTCTGACATACACAACAATCGAAAATCATGTCGTTGGCCTGTCTTAAGCCGTTATCGCATGCGACAAAAA
>NC_090894.1:32217437-32219937 GCF_036669925.1 Montipora capricornis
TGTATTGCACCGAGCCCTAGTCCATAGACCAGACGCATGGGTTGATAAATTGGACTTGTAATGGACTGCCTAAGTGGTCGAGAACAAAGATCAGTCAAACGATACTAAACACAAACAGCAAACGACCTACGTCAAGCACAAATCTGCATTACGCCAAAGATGAAAGAAACATGTTTGATTTTGCCTGTTTTCTGTAGATACCAAGCAACTTCTTATAAGAGAGGGACGAGAGAGAGAGGCGTTGGAACAAGATAATTTTAAAGCTTTTGTGACCAGCAACAGTTTCATTGAAACACAATACAAATGTTTCTCTGTTGACTCCCCACCACAAACACGCCAAAAACAAATACAGACTAAAGCCGGAATTATCAAAAGACAATGAATCGAAAACTCATTGAAAAGATTTCTCAACCATTCCCAACCTACGTTCGCAAGAGGCAATAAGTGACAAGCCGTCAATTTGTAGGATTTGTTTCGTTGATATAGGCGTCACCACACTGTTGGGAAAATCGGACATTTAGGGCTTGTTTATATGGTCTCGCTTACCCGAGACAGCCCTCCTTCTCGAGACAACTTTACCGAGCGTCTAGATGAGAATTGCGTGACCGAGACAAAGTTGACCTTACTTAATTATGCATGTATTTTAAGACGCATCTTCAAAAAATGCGTATCATCATTTGCCTTTCTTTTTTGTTAAGTATAGTTGCGTTTTCACATTAAGCAAATGGACTTACAATCTTAACGCAGCATTAATATGTAGTTTAAATAAAGGCTTTATGAATCGAGAATTTTCCGTTGACAGCGTTGAGAATTATGGCGGGAAAAACTTTTCTTTCGAAAGTAAACGCTAAAAACATATATAAGCTCCCAAATTGTTGCTTCTTTGATTTTTATTTTGCTGTCTCGTCTCGGGTGGTCGAGACCATATTGTAGCGACTCTACCCCCTTAGGAAAGCTTGTGTACCAGTCCCGCGCAAAGTTAGTGTTCATGTCGGATTAAAAACACAGAAAGAAACTACTCGTCGCTGTGTTGTATTAAAGGAAAAATACGGCCTAGAAAAACCGAGACGAAGTTGCGGGACCAAGTGAGAAATCCCGAGCGGGCAAGATAGCTCCATCTTGCCCGCTCGGGTAGCCAATCACAGTGCGGGATTTGGTTCATCTTGCCCGCTCATGGAGCTAGTCATATAATAATCCCACTGCAGTTAGTTGGTTGCGGACCAATCAGAGGCGTTGCGGTCATCAGACCCAATTCAATTCATCTTCCAAATCGGCACCCTTAATCCTCACGGTATTAACGAACGCTTTTAATTTAACTAATATATTCCTATTTTCACGTTGCCATGTTACCACCAATAGCGTAGCTCCTACTCTACTATAAAAACTACACGTAACCCACAATTCCTCGATTCGCTCTGACGAAGGGCTAACGCTCGAAACGTCAGCTTTTAGGGCCGATTTACACGGTGCGATTTTTGTCGCATGCGACAAGCTCACGACAGGCCATAAGACATGACTTACGATTGTCGTAGCGTTTTAAAACATGTTTTAAAATGCTACGACATTTTTCTGACGTACACAACAATCGTAAATCATGTTGTGGGCCTGTCGTAAGTCGTTGTCGCATGCGACAAAAATCGTACCGTGTTAATGGGCCCTTAGAATCTATGTACGGTGGCCAATTTACATTATCAACTCCGTTGATAAAACCAAATTTTTGTATATCAAATAAACCTGTTGCGGTCGATTTTTGGCGCATGCGACGTGAAGCTTACGACAGGCCTAGGATATGACTTACAATTGTTGCAGCGTACGCGACAATCGTAAACGAGTTGTAGACATGTCCTAAGCTTGTCGCGTGCGACAAAAATTGTATCGTATAAATGAACCTTCAGAGACCTTAATACAAAAGATATACAAAAGTAATTGTCTGGTTTTCCCCCGCAAATATTGTGGCGTCGTACGCCAGCGTAGGCAATCCGACGTTCAAGATACAAATAAATGGAGAAGCTAATGCAAATCAGGGTTATTTGCCACGAGCGGGAGACAGTGTTTGATTATTTGGAAGCAAGTATCTTTCGAGTATCTTCCCTCTTGGATACCGATTGGCGAAATCTGGAAGCGAGCGCCTGGGTCAAACATTTTCCAAAAGCGTGAAGAGATGTCAATGTATGACTTGAAGGAACAAGAAATGTATTAGCAAAAGTAATTGTCTGGTTTTAAGGAAGAAATAATTGTCTTTTTTTGAGTACACCAGATGTTTTGACGAATACACCAGACATGACATTGTTTTAAATATGAAATAAACTGTTTTAAGTTACCCGAACTATAGTTTAGTTGTGAGTATTCATCATGTTATGCGGGAAAGATAAAAGTACGGCTAGCGCGTGAGGTGGCTCATTTGACTTGCCCCAGACTACGATTCCGTCGAGGTCCGTGAAAATATGCGCCACAAGGAATCACGTCTGTTCTACTGATTTTATAGAAATTAGAGAGAGAG
>NC_090894.1:32224937-32252437 GCF_036669925.1 Montipora capricornis
TAACAAAACTATTTTCTCAAAATTTCAGTTTTTGTAAGTCAGGCCCGTTTCAAACATCGAACTTTGCATGTGCCGAATCTAATGCAAATGAGCGAAAACAATAGATTTTTCTCATTTGCATTAGATTCGGCGCATGTAAAGTTGGACGTTTGAAACGGGCCTTAGTGTAACTTATTGTTAACTGATTAGTGTAATGTGAAGTGCTAGGAACCATGTGAGCGTTAGCCCTACTAATGGAAATGGGCCAACACAAGGACAGAGAAAAAAAAACTCTGCCTAGAGTGGGAATTGAACTTACGACCTTCGGGTTAGATCACCGCTGCAGTACCGACTGAGCTACAAGGTCAGACGGAAACAGAGTGGGTAATAGACGAACGATAGAAGTGATCTTCGCACTTATCTGTACAGTTTGCTCAGATTTTCCAGCTAAGTGCGAAGATCACTTCTGTCTTTTGTCTATAACCCTATTGTACCTTTGACAAGCTACATACATACATACATACATACATATATACTTGACCTCTCCCCATAGCTCCCATCTGGCTATTTACAAGTGCACCTGGGAAGTTGAACCAGGAACTACCCGGATCAAGTTCAACGAGTGGTCAGAACGGGTCTTGAACCCGAGATCTCGGGATCTTAAGGCAAGCGCCCTAACCACTGGGCCACACTGCCACAAGTTTATATGATGGTTGCCTGGCAACACGCAAAGGCAAAGAATTGGAGCGCAAGGCAGAATTCGAACCTGACCTCTTTCGTTATGCTCTACCGATGAAGCTACAAGAACTGGATCTCGGTTCCCCATTCAAAGTCGTGTGATAAATGTGGTACAGCAAATTCTGACGCTCAAGTCCGGCCCAGAAACAATCATATCTCTTTGTCAAAGGCGTAATACAACATTACCATCAATAGTTGCCTTATCAGATCAGTTTCTGTAACTGGCTTTTAATCTGAAAAAAATGAAACGTGGTGCTTGTTTCGTGTAAGTGAATAATAATTAATAATTCGAGATATTTACCCTGGAAGCTCCACTCACCCGGAAGTGGTTTTCATGGAGGTGCTTCATCCGGATCGAATTGGAATTTAGAGATGTTGGTGAAGTGAAGTGAGACAGTTGCAAAATTTAGCCACAAGCTGTTATAGTCAGCCAGATATCAATGCGAGAAAACATCAGGGGTACAAAGTTTTAGTGTCATCGGAAGTGACGGCGTAGCTTAATATCTTTCAATGTTCTTATTTTTGAAATTGTTGCTTCTCTGGGTTATTCTGTGGAAAGGGTTTGTGAGAGCAAAAAGGCAGTGAATTGTTGAGAGAAGGACAATTTACTTTTCTTTCTTGGAAAATAAAAGGGTGAAAACTATCACGCAGACAAGAAAAAAAAAGAAGAACATTTATCATTGGTCACCACTAGCAAACTTTATTATAGCATTCCCAGCTTACTGGTTCTGTGAAACTAAGCAAGTACTGATATATCTAAATCTACCGGATGATAACATGCGCCGTATGCTACTAATATGTGATCGCAAGAAATTTCTTGTTGTGAAACCTAGTGAGTGTTTTACACGGGTTTGCGAGTTAAGCATCTCGATTCATTGATGACCAATAAGATCCATCCCCTGGTTACCAAATGAAATGTGATACAATTGACACAGAGGCTCAAAAGTTCTGTGGACGTATCTTCATCTCAGACCGCTTGACAGAGAAGTTACTATTTTTCCAATGATACCAGCTCATTCCACTTGCATCGGTCTTGCCATTAAGATACAGACCATTCAGGTTGGAGTGGTGACACTTCTTGTACCACCAGGCACCTTTATAGATTGACGCACAGTTGCCTGAATCGTTATCATTATCGCGATCCTTGGTGCTAAACGCTTGGCCGCGGTGAAAGGCAAGAGAATCACCTGCAGTGCCTGGATGAAGAGAAAGCGAATTAAGCCATCAAAATAAGAAGCAGTTTTAAAACTTTTTTAAAATGCTAAAAATTCTTAAGACGCACTTGAGATTGTTTGTTGTCTCTACTTGCCACTGACATGAAATCGATGTAACGTCTTTATCACCACAGGAGTGAAATAATTACCAGGTTTTCAGTTTGCTGTGTTCTTATTATTATTTTTAGCTAACTCGCTGGTTTAGATATACAACTTATTCTGTCGGTCAAAGCGAGATAAAATTCTCTGAGATCACATCTAGTTGAAATGAGAAAGTGTGTCTATCTTAATTAACACAGGGTTATTTATTAATCACCAGAGTTTGCAAACCTGAATATGTCCCCAAACTCAGCTGGTATTTTGCTCGCTCGCTTGCCACAGTAAGTGAACTGTACTCAGCAAATGCTGTATTTCCATGAATGTCTTCCAAGTCTACGCGAAGCTTGTTACTGCTGCTTACAGTTAGGCGGTGAATCTTGTCCAGTCCAAGCCAAAACTCTCCATTTAGATTACCAAAGCCTCGTTTGTAGGCGTCCCAAGCGCGAAAGAAATCCACGGAGCCGTCTTGTCTTTTTTGAAAGACCGTCCAACCTCCGCCAGCCGTTGTGTGATCACAGTACACTTCAAATTCTCCCAAACCATCGGGATCGATTTTGTAGACACCACTGATCTTTTCACCAGAATTGTAAACATCGCCGCAGTTCTTGAAGACTGAAAATTACAGAAGCAGAATGAATTTCTGTCAGTTGAGTTTTGGTTTCCTTCTTATTTCTAGCCTCTAAAAAGTAAGAATGGGCGTCATAGAGGAAGTTACTATACACATCTGGCATGCAAATGTCTTAGAAGCAATTGATTGACCTCAATTTGAGTGCTTTTTGCGAGGGAACAGATTGGAAAAATTGAAGCACTAATGTCTGAGAAGTGAACGAAGTATTTAAAACCTTTGTCATAAAAGCCGCCAGTTTGGTTTGTTTTGAGCGCAGCGATTGCTTCTTTGATTTCAGTGAGTTTCTGCTCGGAGCTAGCGAACATTTCAAAAGCAATTAGAACTGCAATTGATTGTAATTTGATTGATTTTTGCGACGGAACAGATGTGAAAATTTTAACCACTGGTGTCTTCGAAGTAAAAGTATCTAAAATGTATAACTGCAAACCTTTGTCTTGAGAGCCGCCAGATTCGTTTGCTTTCAGCGCAGCGATTGCTTCTTTGATCTCAGTGAGTTGCTGCTCGATCTTCTTACAGCAGTGTGGTCCGGCGTAAAAGTTGTTATTCACGTTACACTGGGGTTTACTCATCCCAGGGTTTTTTGTTGGTTGCACAGACGTTTTGGCAAATGTCCCAACAAGAATCCCGGTAAAAAGCAGAGCTAGCTGGAATGCCATTATGCACTAATGCTTTCAGGAAACTCTTGTATAAAATGGAAGCAAAAATATAAGTATAAAATGATTTCTGAGACTTGTGCTCCAGTTTATTTGGTCTTTCCAAACTAGATTTTTCTCGTTTCCTGCGCTCTATTTTGGGAATGCTGAATCATCGATTCCTACCAATCAAATAACAACACATTGTAGCCGTGACTCGAGGCAGTAGGACCACCAGACAAGTTTTTTTTGACAAGCAGAAGACAATGTCACGAGGCAGTAGAAAACTTTCTTTTGACAAGAAGACAGTTTCTCAATATCTTATGAGAAGATTTATTCAGTGAAAGAACAGGGGCACTTAACGAGTAGAAGGTTGTGGAAACCATTTTACCTAATTTCCGACAAATTTTAAGACAAAACCTTGTACGGAATGATGGAATAATCAATTTGTCGTGCAGCTTTATTCTCATCTTTGATTGATGGGTACCGGGCTTTGGAATAAGCATGTTTATCAGAGATCATTAACAAAAGCTTCGAAAAGCTTCTCCCTCTAAAACCCTCGAGCTGAGATTTGCTGTTGACTAAAATTAAAAAAACAACATATTGATTCCAGGTTTTATGCAGCCATAGAGCTATGGACCAATTTATAAAACAGGGAAACGGGGCCGCGGCGTAAGTAGATGACTTTTTTTTGACAAGGAGGAGCCTGACATGTTTGCCATTGAAGCTTGCCTTCATTTGCTCTTTTTGGAGAGCTCTGCTGGCCTCAGGAAATAGTCGAACCCTTCACAAAATAATTAACATTTTTAACCACAGTGAAGCCGTGTGAAGAAATGTTCAGGTCAGATATTTATCTTCGTTGTCGATCTTCCTTTTTCGAAGCAAATGTGCATAGTGAGCTTGGATGTGGTGTCTGTGTATTTCTCCGAGCCCTAGTCCATGGACTTCTCGATAAACCAGGTGTATGGATTACTAAATCGGACTTATAATGGACTGCGTAAGCGGTCGAGAAGAAAGATCGCTCATACGATTTTAAACACAAACAGCACACTGCTAACGTCAAGCACAAATTTGCATTACGCTAAAGATGAAAGACGCGTGTTTGGTTTTAGCTGAAGTCTTGCCAGTTATCTGCAGATACCAAGCAACTTCTTAAAAGAAAGGGGGTGGAGATGGAGAGGCGTTGAAAGAAGAGAATTTTTAAGCTTTTGTGACAAGTAGCAGTTTCATTGAAACAGAAATTTGAATGCTAAAGTTCTTGTGTTGACTCCGGACAACAAACACGCCAAAAACAAATACAAACTAAAGCCGGAATTGTCTTAAGACAATGAATCGAAAACAAATTTAAAAGATTTCTCAATCGATTCTCAACCATTTCCAACCTACGTTCGCAACTATATGACAAAAGCCATCAATTTTTAGGACTTGTTTCTTTGATATAGGCGTCGCCACACGGTTGGGAAAATCAGACATTAAGTGGTTAAGTTTTTAGTATTGTTGGGCCAATAATAATTATTATTCAAGTTCGTTGTTTCGTTAGTATAGAACTTTGTTTTCGTTTTCGATCGAGTTCAGAATAAGTTCAACGTTGAGCAATTTCCAGAAGGATCATATTTGGTCTTGTCTAAATATTCACTGGGAAAATCGATCTATTTTAGTACCCATACAGCTTAACTTCAAGTGTCTCATTAAGAAATATGGGTTATTGATCAAGCGTGAGGTCAAGATGGCTGGATATTTGCGTGTTTATGGACCGAAACGAAGCTGCGGGACCAAGCGAGAAATCCCGAGCGGGCAAGGTGGAGCGCGGGAATTGGTTCATCTTGCCCGCTCACGGAACTACAATTGTAGTAATTTTATAATCCCATTGCGGTTAGTTGGTTGCGGATCAATCAGAGGCGTTGCAGTCATCAGACCCAATCTCACTGTCCATTCAGTATTTTGCTGGAGTGGTATTTTAAATTTAGATAATACCGTAAACTGTTGGGCCAATGCTTTGGTTCCCCAAAGTGCTAATCTTAACTTCCACGCGCGGCTTTTTCAAGATCAATGATATAATATCTATCATTTACGTTTAATATGAATGATTTAGGACAGGTATAAGGACACTCTTTCCCCAAGAAAATGGACTAAATTCGGTCATTTTTAGTATGAAGTTCATTTTCAGGAGCGATTTTCGGGAAATGTTGACTGCCTTCTCAATTTGCACGCACCGAAAATGGTAGATGGGGTTAACCAGGATCAAAAGCAGTTTTCAATTTTGAAACTTGGTCAACAGGAACCTTTATCCCTTTAAGTTTGAAAATTGGTAGTTGTGGTTTCGTTTGAGAATGGCATGTTCTCCTTGAGTGAGTTATTGTTTTCAGCCCATCACTGAATAACAATAGACCGTTTAAAAAATATTCGAAAAAATACAAACTAGGTTACACTGGTGGTTTAAAAGATGATATATTACAATAAAAAATGTTCCCAACGTTTCGGTCACAAACACGGACCTTCTTCAGGGGAAGTGAAAGAAAAAACCACACAAAAGCACAGATATAAGCAAGACGCTGATTAAAAATTCGAGATAAGTGTCATTTTTTCTTGTTTGCGAGGGTCAAGTGCAAATACTCCTTGGGGAGTAACGCCCCGTCATCTCGGTTGAGAGGGTCTCTCGCGCAATTAATCTCCCAAGCTTCCAAAATCTTCCTTTGGTGCCAATTACTATTAGTCCTGAGAATTGTGGCCTCATCCCATGCGATATCGTGATTGGTATTTGTCACGTAGTCTGCAAGTGCTGATTTTTTGCATTGTCTCCGTGCGACAGCCTTCTGGTGCTCGCCTTTTCTTGTTGAGAATTTTCTTTGCGTTTCGCCGACGTAGCTCTTGCTACAATCAGCGCAAGGAATGTCGTAAACAGGGCCACGAGTTTCTTCTTTGTCTATTTGGTCTTTCGGTTTGGGAAACATCTGGCTCATTGTTTGATAGGGTTTGAATGCCACTTTGATGCCGTGGTTTTCCAAAACTCTCTTTATTGGCTCAGAGGTCCCGCTGACGTATGGAATTGTGCTATAGCCCCGCCCGGATTCTGCAGCATTGATTGTGTCCTTCGGCGGTGGTTTAGGCTTGCTGGCATCCAAAATAAAGCGCTTGGGGTATTCATTGGACTGTAATGTCGATATTACTCGTTGGTTTTCCTTACTTCGATCAGAGAACGTTGGGAACATTTTTTATTGTAATATATCATCTTTTAAACCACCAGTGTAACCTAGTTTGTATTTTTTCAAATATTTTTTAAATGTGCTCACCTGGTGACAAACCCAGTTTTAAAACAATAGACCTGTCATACGAAACAAAAACCATTATGAAAAATCACTCATTCGAAACATTCATAACTAGCGTGTATTTTAATACTGCAGCGAGTATCAGTTTTCAGACCAACTTGTCAACCTCATGCCGTGGTTATCAAATACATAAACCTGTTGGGGTCGATTTTTGGCGTATGCGACATGAAGCTTACAACAGGCCCAGGACATGACTTACGATTGTCGCAGCGTACGCGACAATCGTAAACGAGTTGTAGGCCTGTCCTAAGCTTGTCGCGTGCGACAAAAATCGTACTGTGTAAATCAACTCTCAGAGACCGGGATCTCTTTTCAGAGCTCGTTGAAACCCCAATTGCCTCCGCAAATTGTGGGTGATTCGAAACTTCACGAAACCCCGCTCATCCCATGTTGATAAATATTGTGGCGCCATACGCCAGCGTGGAATATCCGACGTTCAAGATACAAATAAGTGGAGCAGCTAGTGGAAATGAGGGGTATTTGCCACGAGTGGGAGACAGACTGCTCATGGTCTAAAGTATCTTGGGAAAGGATTGCAAGATTGGGGCATAACTGTTATTTCTGAATATCATGAGAGGCTAGTATTAAACACAACTAAATTGTTGGCATAGGCTTCTTGGCATTTGGTGGCTTCTTAAGAACCGCTTTTTTTGTAGTGAATAACCACGTCAAAGTTGTTCGCCGACATGTATTGCTTTCTGAAACGATACGAGTCCGCTCAACTAGCCGAGAGAGAAAGTGACAAATTTATCTCGATTTTATAAATGTAATCCATGGTAGAACGCAGAGCCTGGTCTCGTTCTAGTGGTTAATTCGCGTACAAATTTGAAAGAACGTATATGAATGCCTTTGTGAGTAATTAACAATCTAGAGTAGATTTAACTTGAATGTGGGATGTTTCACTCGTAATGCTCCTTCCGTACATTTTTATGAAATTACCAAAAAACTAGCCATAGATTTTCACTCGTATTTTTTACTACTCCATGATGATACCGTTCTCAGCAAAAATATGAAATAAACATTGGGGGTCACCGTACTCGTTCAGGAGAAAATAGCCATTCCTTGACGGATTAAGTTTGGCGTCAATGAAAATCCGCCATTTTATCAGTGTGCGCGAGCTTATGCGTTCGCCAATGACGCCAGAAATTATGCGCAGTAGAGTTGCGCAATCAAAAACCAGGGAATCACCTTAAGCGTCTCAGACACCGTTATTATATATCATATTGAACTACACTGAGGAAACAGACATTAAATACTTTCGCCTCTGTTTGGTAGCAGCCGGTCCTTTCAAGGTCCTGGCTTTGGACGAAACATTATATTGGCTTCTATTACCAAGGAATCTCCTGAAGTGTAAATTACTTACCTTGCTTCTCCTCACGCTAGGTTCCAGACCCTAGCTTTCCTTTTCTTGGGGTCCATTTCACCCCGCGTATTGATGGCAGCGTTTGGCTTGGCCCCAATGCAGTATTGGCTTTTGCAAGGGAAGGATACAAACTCACAGATGTAAACTTCTCAGACTTGATAGATGCATTGGTAAATCATACTCGCACATCATACATTATTTGGAAGACATAATTTCCGACTCTGTCCCCGATCTTGTACATGAAAGGAAAAGTCGTCGAAAATGCAGCTGCCTCACTCTGAAGTAAACACTATTTTAGTTTAAGTTAAGATTAATAGTCGTAACAGTGGTTACGGGGAGGACTTGAATGACTTTTTACTGATTGTTTCAGCGGGCTAAGAAAGCTGATGTTCCAGTATTTTGCGTTTGGAGTTGGGGAATATTACAGAGGAATTTTCATATCAGCTCAAGTCAAGCAACTACAAAGATACATTCCTAGTCTTAAAGTCCAGGATGTAGAAAGGTAAGAGAAACGTAAAATAAGCTGTTCACGAAGAGTGTTGGATGATATTTCCGGTGTGGATGTGCACGCTATCAGTTGAAGATCTGCTCTGTGAAAGTGTGAATGCCAACTTGCTCTCCGGTCTGACAAAGTGACCAGGCCTCTACCCCTAACCCTAACCTTACACACCTAGACTGCTGCCAGTTTCCGCCAGGCACAACGATCGTTAACGTTGTCCTTCTATGATTCAAGAACCACGCTTAAGAATGTCCTTTATCTTATCTTTAAAACGGAGAAAGAATCGACCTTGATTTGTCGAACCGCACAATCAATATATCATATCTTTTGTCTGGTAAATTTAGACTTAACTTAACGGGACACGTAGAGACGCTTATCAAAATCCGCGTGCGTCAAATTAGCGGAGAGGCGCACATCCGAAGCCGGTTCTCCAGGGTGTCCGCTGATGTTCAGAAATGCTCCACAACATAAGCATCACTAACTTGCCCAGAAATACACACACCTTATTGAATGGCTTAACATGTGGGTATTCTGCGAGTTGCATAGTACGAGCAACGAGCAAAATGTCCGCACGTATTATATGTTAATCCTTTGAATAAGGGGTTTATTATTCCACTATTTACGCCATTTTCTAGTATTTTGGCTTCTTCCTGCATTGACTGAGAATCGTATCGAAACGAAACCATTCAGATGTCCTTTTTTTGACTTAAAAAACGAAATGACGAGTAAGAGGCGATGAAAAGCTAAATTCTTGGGCTTTGCATCGTGTTGAAAAAAATAAATCGTGGATAGCCCACGCTCAGAGAACACAATCCTGCCATATGATTGGTTGCTGCGTAATCCCCTTGGGATATGTACAGCGTGCGAGTCGTTCTAAAAATAACTTGAGACATGTAACCTATGGAAAAGGTCATGTATAGGGGATGCTCTCTCTTCCCCTTTTATTTTCTCTTGGCTCCATTTACTTACGATTCTGCATGTTTTTATTAACCAATCAGGGGCCCTGCAGGTGCTCGTGCACAGGCCATGGATCTTGAAGGGAATTTAGTGGAAGACTTTGTGTTCGATGGAGGTGCAGGGGACATCGGAAGCCGAGTGCTGCATGTCAGAAATGCTCCATCTCCCGGGGCAACTTCGTCTTTGGCTATTGCTAAAATGGTTGCCGAGAAGGTCCAGGAGCGGTTTAATCTCTAGCATCAATGAAGAAAGCACGTTTTTGGTGGTGCATCTTCGAACTTTCGCGGTTGTGCTACATTAATCAGCAAATTCAGGATAATGTGATGGGATGCTTTATCTTCATGCTCGTTCCAGTTCAACCATAAAAACAGGAATAACATCTAATGACGTTGTAATAAAGGTTTAATGAAAGTTTAACACACAAGGATAGGGATTTTAAATGAATAAGCTGAATAGCGTGCAGGCCAGGCATTTTTTTGCCGCAAAGACTTGTTTAAAGACTAAATGTTTCGAACGCAAGTCCGCCATTTTGAACGCAGGGTGGGATTGTCGCGAGATAGGCCCCATACCCTAATACGAGTGTAAATTGATCAACACGATCCTCCACAAATGAAGGGTTATCCTTTACTTTTGATCCTCAATTTTTATCACTCTGTCCCAGGACTTGTGGTAGCAAATAAAAAGAACAAGGGTAACAGCAGCGCCTGGACAGGATTTAAACCCGGAGAACCTACTTTGAAGGAACTGTTTTTATCCACTTGACCACTGAAGATCAACTATATATAAAATCATTGCTGATATATGGTTAAGTCTAAAGCTTGATTTTAAAATGGTTAGCTTTCTCTTGAAGTTTGGTAACCGACATTTTTCACTGTGTAAGCTTGCTTCTTAGCGGGTGTTACACCTTTTGCTGTTCATTTACGGAAAATACGCAATCATTTGCACTAAAAGTCAGACTAATGCGAAAATACGTTCATTTGCGCCAATCGGCATTCAATTGCGCGAAATGCACTCTCCACAAGGATATCTGCATAATTGTAAACATTCGATTAAGTTTCAAGACTTTCGTCAAAGCAACTTTCATTTGCGAGCATTGTAAATTCAATAACATCCAAAGAATATTCTTTTGTGTGATCGGGCATTCATTCATGCAGACAACGAAAAAGAAGAACATTTATCATTGGTCATCATTAGCGAACTTTATTAAAGCATTCCCAGCTTACTGCTTCTGTGAAACTAAGCAAGTGCTGATATATCGAAATCTACCGGATGATAACATGCGCGGTATGCTACTAATATGTAATCGCGAGAATTTTTTTGTTGTGAAACCTATCGAGTGTTTTACACGGTTGTGCGAGTTAAGCAGTTCGATTCATTGATGACCAATAAGATCCATCCCTTGGTTAGCAATTGATAGTAACGGGCATGTCACGGATACAAATGACACAGAGGCTTAAAAGTTCTGTGGTCGTATTTTCATCTCAGACCGCGTGACAGAGTAGTGACTATTTTTCCAATGATACCAGGTCATTCCACTTGCATGGGTCTTGCCATTAAGATACAGACCATTCAGGTTGGCGTAGTGACATTTCTCGAACCACCAGCCACTTTTGTAGCCTGACGCACAGCTGCCAGCTAAATAGTCATCATTATCGCGATCCTTGGTTCTAAACGCATGGCCGCGGTGAACGCCAAGGGAATCACCTGCAGTGCCTGAATGAAAAGAAAACGAATTAAGCAATCCAAATAAGAAGCAGTTTTAAAACTCCCACCCTGGTCAGAGTTTTTCTCTGTCCTTGTGTGGGCCCATTTCCATCAGTAGGGCTAACGGTCACATGGTTCATATGGGATAGAAATCGAGCACTTCACATTACACTCTATTTAGTTAACTCTGTTTAAAAATTCTTAAGACGCACTTAAGATTGTTTGTTGTCTCTACTTGCCACCGACATGAAATCGATGTAACGTGTTTATCACCACGCGAGTGAAATGATTACCAGGTTTTTCAGTTTCTTGCTGTGTTCTTTTTTTTTAGCTAACTCACTGGCTTACATATACAACTTATTCTGTCAGTCAAAGCGAGATAAAATTCTCTGACATCACAGTAGAACTGAGTTCTATCAGTTAGAGACAGACTGCACCTAGTTGAAATGAGAAAGTGTGTCTATCTTAATTAATACAGGGTTGTTTATTAATCACCAGAGTTTGCAAACCTGAATATTTCCCCAAACTCAGCTGGTATTTTGCTCGCTCACTTGCCACTGTAACTGAACTGTACTCGGCAAATGCTGTATTTCTATGAATGTCTTCCAAGTCCACGCGAAGCTTGTTGCTGCTGCTTACAGCCAAGCGGTGAATCTTGTCCAATCCAAGCCAAAACTCTCCGTTCAGATTACCAAAGCCTCGTTTGTAGGCGTCCCACGCGCGGGAGAAATCTACGGAGCCGTCTTGTCTTTTTTGAAAGACCGTCCATCCTCCGCCGGCAGTTTTGTGATCACAGTACACTTCAAATTCTCCCAGACCATCGGGATCGATTTTGTACACACCACTTATCTTTTCGCCAGAATTGTAAACATCGGCGCAGTTCTTGTTGACTAAAAATTACATAAGCGGGATGAATTCCTGTTAGATATGTTTTGGTTTCATCGTTATCTCTATCCTCTAAAAAGTTGAATAGACATCACACAGGGAAATACTATGCGGAGCTAGCGAATACTTCAAAAGCAATTGATCGTAATTTGATTGATTTTTGCGACGGAACAGATGTGAAAATTTTAACCACTGGTGTCTTCGAAGTAAAAGTATCTAAAATGTATAACTGCAGACCTTTGTCTTGAGAGCCGCCAGATTCGTTTGCTTTCAGCGCAGTTATTGCTTCTTTGATCTCAGTGAGTTGCTGCTCGATCTTCTTACAACAGTGTGGTCCGGCGTAAAAGTTGTTATTCACGTTGCACTGGGGTTTACTAATACCAGGGCTTTTTGTTGTTTGCATAGAAGTTTTGGCAAATGTCCCAACGAAAATCCCAGTAAAAAGCAGAGCTAGCTGGAATGCCATTGTGCACTGGTTCTTTCAGGAAACTCTTCTGTGAAGTGGAAGCAAAAACTGCGGGTATAAAATGATTTCTAAGACTTGAGGTTCAGTTCATTTAGTCTTTCCAAACCAGATTTTTCTTGTCTCCTGCGCTGTATTTTGGGAATGCCGAATCATCGATTCCTACCAATCAAATAACAACACATTGTAGTGACTCACAGACGAGGCAGTTGACAACTTTCTGCTGACAATAGGACAGTTCATCAAAATTTTATGAGATTTTTCTAGCAAAAGAACATGGGCACCCAACGAGTAATTATTATTTCGTTAATTGTATGTTCGGAAGGATGGTGGGTTAACATTTTCAAATATTCGAACTTAAACTTTCGAGGTGCAGTAAGATTTTGGACATTTCTTCTGAACAGATTTGCTAGCTATTTCAGAAAAGTAATGAAGAGTGTGAAGACTGCGAAGAGTGCGTAGATATTTCGAAACCACATTGAAGAACGTTTAAATTTTGCTAAGCTGAGTAAGAGTGAACTGTGACGCTGGAAGAAAATTTGAAGATTTATAACTTCTATCATTTTGGCCATAGTTTTTTTGAGAATCATGATATTAAGGACAAACGTTACCTAAAATTTGCGGGAAAAAAAGACGACTACTTAATGTAAAGTTTTTTTTATCAGACCCGTCACGATTTCTTTAACTTCAGGACAAGGCAAAAAAGCCTTGAAGGACGTTCTACAGCAACCTGAAATTCCCGTAGAACATCCGAACAGATATATATTTTGAAGGGCTGCTACAAACTCACTAAACGAGCTTTTAAAGCATTGTGGAAACCATTTTAGGTGATTCTGACAACTTTTAAGACAACCGGCCGTTGGTGCCACGAAGAGAAACCCTCGTACGGGATGATGAAATAGTCAATTTGACTTTGCGTTATTCTCATCTTTGATTGATGGGTTTTGTGCTTCGGAATAAATTTGTTTATCAGAGATTATTAGAAAAAGTCTCTCGCTCATGGAAAACCTCGAGCTCAGATTTGCTGTTGAGCAAAATTCAAAAAACATATTGATATCAGTCTATTTTATACAGCCATAGTTAGAGCTATAGATCAATTTATAAAACAAGGAAACGAGGCCGCGGGCGCAATTAAATGATTTTTCGTTGGCAAGGAGGAGCCTTACAAGTTTGCCATTGAAGCTTGCCTTCATTTGCTGTTTCTGGAGAGCTTTGCCGGCCTCGGGAAATAGTCAAACACTTGAAAAAGTAATTAACATTTTTAGCCAGAGTGAAGTGTGAAGAAATGTTCAGGTTAGATATTTATCTTCGTTGTCGATCCTCTTTTTGTGAGGCATGTGTGTAAAGTAAGCTTGGATGTGGTACTGTTTGTATTGCACAGAGCCCTAGTCCATAGAGCAGATGCATGGGTTGATAAATTGGACTTGTAATGGACTGCCTAAGTGGTCGAAAACAAAGATCAGTCAAAGGATACTGAACACAAACAGCAAACGGCTTACGTCAAGACAAATCTGCATTACGCCAAAGATGAAAAAAACATGTTTGATTTTGCCTGTTTTCTGTAGATACCAAGCAACTTCTTATAAGAGAGGGACGAGAGAGAGAGGCGTTGGAACAAGATAATTTTCGAGCTTTTGTGACCAGCAGCAATTTCATTGAAACACAATACAAACGTTTTTCTGTTGACTCCCTATCACAAAGACGCCAAAAACAAATACAGACTAAAGCCGGAATTATCAAAAGACAATGAATCGAAACACATTGAAAAGATTTCTCAACCATTTCCAACCTACGTTCGCAAGAGACAATATGTGACAAGCCATCAATTTGTAGGATTTGTTTCGTTGATATAGGCGTCGCCACACGGTTGGGAAAATCGGACATTAAGGGCTTGTTTATATGGTCTCGCTTACCCGAGACAGCCCTCCTTCCCGAGACAACTTTACCGAGCGTCTATATGAGAATTGCGTGAGCGAGACAAAGTTGACCTTACTTAATTATGCATGTATTTTAAGACGCATCTTCAAAAAATGCGTATCATCATTTGCGTTTCTTTTTTGTTAAGTACAGTTGCGTTTTCACATTCAGCAAATGGACTGACAATCTTAACGCAGCATTAATATGTAGTTTAAATAAAGGCTGTTTATGAATCGAGAATTTTCCGTTGACAGCGTTAAGAATTATGGCGGGAAAACACTTTTCTTTAGAAAGTAAACGCTAAAAACATGTATAAGCTCCCAAATTGTCGCTTCTTTGATTTTTAATTTGCTGTCTCGTCTCGGGTGGTCGAGCCAAACGGTTCACATGCGAACAAGTTGTCTCGCCTGC
Source organism: Montipora capricornis (assembly GCF_036669925.1). Taxonomy (NCBI): domain Eukaryota; kingdom Metazoa; phylum Cnidaria; class Anthozoa; order Scleractinia; family Acroporidae; genus Montipora; species Montipora capricornis. The sequence goes on from NC_090894.1 coordinate 32,239,753, forward strand.
CAGGGTTACCCTACCTGCCGAGGCGAGGCAACTCGCCTCCCCGAGTTGTCCCGCCCACCCGAGTTGTCTCGCCCACCTCATGTAAACGGTTGATATAATGTTTTAAACTAATGAGTGGGTAATTCGGGGGAAGGGTTGTCTCGTGTACCCGAGACCATATTGTAGCGACTGTACCCCCCTTAGGAAAGCTTGTATACCAGTACCGCGCAAAGTTAGTGTTGATGTCGGATTAAAAACACAGAAAGAAACTACTCGTCGCTGTGTTGTATTAAAGGAAAAGTACGGCCTAGAAAAACCGAGACGAAGTTGCGGGACCAAGTGAGAAATCCCGAGCGGGCAAGATAGCTCCATCTTGCCCGCTCTTGTAGCCGATCACAGCGCGGGATTTGGTTCATCTTGCCCGCTCATGGAGCTAGTCATATAACTAGTAGTAATCAAAGATTATGAGAGTGCGTTCGACGCCGTCACGTAAATATATATACCTAAAATAAATGATTTCACTACCTGACTTTCAACCCCGGTCTATTGCTAAACTGATCGGCAACGAAGGTTTTACAGAGAGATATATCATAATGTGAAAGTCCGATTCCAGCTAAGTGGTCCCCTGTACAAGCTGTGATTTGTTGATACGTTGCGTGACAGCGACAGTTTTTATAGGCTCACAGTTTTTACCCTTCAAATTTTGTGCTAAATGTTCTCACATTAACTGCAAATTTTGGTGTCCTTACAGCAATCTCGAAAAATTCTGCATAGCCGTACACAGGCACACCAACTCGAAAAACACAGGACGCAAAAACGAAATTAGGCTTGCATTCTCCTTTTCGTCAAACGCAATAATCCCACTGCAGTTAGTTGGTTGCGGACCAATCAGAGGCGTTGTGGTCATCAGACCCAATCTCATTGTCCATTCAATATTTGACTGGAAACGGTATTTTAAATATAGATAATACCGTAAACTGGTTGGCCAAGGCTAAACAAGAGAGACTGGAACTTGTGGTCTATGGACCTCTAACGAACGTGATGAGGACAATGAAATCGGCGAGAAATTTAATTTATCGGCGACGGAGGCAGAGGTCAAATTCCGCAACATAAGAACTGCTTATATGGTCGTTATCTGCAGCGGTTGAAGAGGATACCTTCTGGATCTTCATGAATATTTTTCGAACCCAAAACCGATGTTTCCTTTGGTTTTGAAGCTGACGATGTCGTCACTTCAGGACTAAAAGAAGAAATAAATTTGCTTGCAGCAAAATTTCCTCCTCGATGTCCGCCATGTTGTTTGCTGCGATTTTGCCGCGAGCACAACGCGCGTGTACATTTGACATTTCCGCTGACCGAAATATATGGCAAGTATGAGGACTATCCGTTTCCTCTAGAAAATGGACTAAATTCGGTCATTTTTAGTGTGACTGCCTTCTCAATTTGCACGCACGGCAAATGAGAGATGGGCTGAACATGGATCAAAAGCAGTTTCAATTTTGAAATTTGGTCAACAGGAACCTTTATCCCTTTAAGTTTGAAAATTGGTAGTTGTGGTTGAGAATGGCCCTTTCTCCTTGAGTGAGCAGCATTGTTTTCAGCCCAGCACTGAATAACAATAGACCTGACATACGAAACAAAAGCCATTATGAAAAATCACTCATTCGAAACATTCATAACTACCGCGAATTTTAATGTTGCAGAGAGTATCAGTTTTCAGTCCAACTTGCTGACCTCAGGCCGTGGCTATCAAATAAACCTGAATGAAGGGTATAATTTTTTGCACATCTAAGCCAGTCGCTCGTCATTTCAATCTCCGTAACCACTCCAAAAAACACATGGCTATCTGCGGCCTTTTCCTACATCTAGGTACGACGGAAAGCGGCAAGAACCTGGAACAAAAATTCATCGGGAGAGGACAAAACGCGGAGCCCTACTCCATGGAGTACCCTATGGAGTATCTCAATGGAGTACCCCTAAAAATCATTTATTGGTAATATTAAATACTTTATTAACATGGTGAGGTATTTAGATGTACATACCTTCATTTATTTCCAGCTTTCCAGCTAGCCGATTATTACAGTTTGATGCAGTTCACGAATTGGCCTCCATCTTGAAGTTTCGTAGGTATTTCGTGTATCCATTATTAAGTGTATTTTTAGACTTCAGGCCCGTATGTGCTCATATAAAATACCCTTATGAAATGGAATGGAAAACTTTATTTGTACACGGTAATTTCATCAGTATGATGGGCATTCATGGATATATTATGGGCATACATACACGGGTCTATATGGGTATACAGGAGTGAATACTTGTCTCAATATACAAAAAATTAAATACACTACAATAGTGGAAACATGAAGTACCTACAAAATTTCAAGATGGCGGCCAACTCGAGAACTGCATCGAACTGTAACAATCGGAGAGAGCTGGAAAGCTCGAAATGATAAAGGTATGTTCATCTAAATGCCTCACCATGTTGATAAAGTATTCAATTTGACCAATAAATGATTTTTAGGGGTACTCCATTTACGTACTCCATAGGGTACTCCATGGAGAAGGGCTCCGCGTTTTGTCCTCTCCCAAATTCATCTCCCAAATCGGCACCCTTAATGTCTTCCTATTCTTCACGTTGCCATGTTACCACCAATAGCGTAGCTCCTTCTCTACTATAAAAACTACACGTAACCCACAATTCCTCGATTCGCTCTGACAACGGTCTAACGCTCGAAATGTCAGGCTTTAGAATCTCATTACGGTGGCTAATTTACATTATCAACTCCGTTGATAAAACCAATTTTTTTGTATATCAAATAAACCTGTTGCGGTCGATTTTTGGCACACGCGACATGAAGCTTACGACAGGCCTAGGACATGACTTACGATTGTCGCAGCGTATGCGACAATCGTAAACGAGTTGTAGGCCTGTCGTAAGCTTGTCGCGTGCGACAAAAATTGTACCGTATAAATCAACCTTTAGAGACCTGGAGCTCTTTTTAGAGCTTGTTGAAACCCCAATTGCCTCCGCAAATTGTGGGTGATTCGAAGCTTCACGAAACCCCGGCTCATCCCATGTTGCTAAATATTGTGGCGCCATACGTCAGCGTAGACAATCACGATACAAATAAATGGAGAAGCTAGTGGAAATCAGGGGTATTTGCCACGAGCGGGAGACAGTGTTTGATTATTTGGAAGCAAGTATCTTTCGAGTATCTTCCCTCTTGGATACCGATCGGCGAAATCTGGACGCGAGCGCGTGGGTCAAACATTTTCCAAAAGCGTGAAGAGATGTCAATGTATGACTTAAAGGAACAACAAATGTATTAGCAAAAGTAATTGTCTGGTTTGAAGAAAGAAATAACTGTTTTTCTTTGAGTACACCAGATGTTTTGACGAATACACCAGACATGTTTTAAATATGAAATAAATTGTTTTAAGTTACCCGAACTATAGTTTAGTTGTGAGTATTCATCATGATATGCGGGAAAGATAAAAGTACGGCAGCGCGTTAGGTGGCTCATTGAACTTGCCCCAGACTGCGAATCCGTAGAGGTACGTGAAAATATGCGCCAGAAGGAATCACGTCCGTTCTACTGATTTTATAGAAATTAGAGAGAGACTGCTCATGGTCTAAAAGTATCCCGGGAAAGGATTGCGAGATTGGGGCATAACTGTTATTTCTGAATATCATCTGAGGCTAGTATTAAACACAACTAAATTGTTGGCATAGGCTTTTTCCATTTGGTGGCTTCTTAAGAAACCGGTTTTTTTATAGTGAATAACCACGTCAAAGTTGTTGGGCGCAGTGTATTGCTTTCTGAAACGATACGAATCCGTTCAACTGGCCGAGAGAGAAAGTGACAAATTTAGCTCGATTTTATAAATGTAATCCATGGTAGAACGCAGAGCCTGGTCTCATTCTATGGTTAATTCGCGTACAAACCTGAAAAATGTATTTCAATGCCTTTGTGAGTAATTAACACTCTAGAGTATGTTTAACTTGAATGTGGGCTCTTTCACTCGTAATGCTCCTTCCGTACATTTTTATGAAATTACCAAAAAACTGGCCATAGATTTTTACTCGTATTTTTTACTACTCCATGATGATACCGTTTTCAGCAAAAATATGAAATAAAAATTGGAGGTCACCGTACTTGTTCAGGAGAAAATAGCCATTCCTTGACGGACTAAGCTTGGCGTCAATGAAAATCCGTCATTTTATCAGTGTCCACGAGATAATGCGCGCGCCCATGACGCCAGAAATCATGCGCAGTAGAGTTGCGCAATCAAAAACCAGGGAATCACCTTAAGCTTCTCAGACACGGTTATTACATATCATATTTATAAATTACACCGAGGAAACAGACATTTAATACTTGCCCCTCTTTTTGGTAACAGCCGGCCCTTGGACGAAACATTAAATTATCTTCCGTTACCAAGGAATCTCCTGAATTGTAAATTACTTACCTTGCTTCTCCTTACGGTAGGTTCCAGACCCTAACTTTCCATTTCTTGGGGTCCATTTCACCCCGCGTATTGATGGCAGCGTTTGGCTTGGCCCCAATGCAGTATTGGCTTTCGCAAGGGAAGGATACAAACTCACGGATGTAAATTTCTCAGACTTGATAGATGCATTGGGATACCGGTATGTTGCTTTGCCGAAAGGCCATCTTTGTGTTAAATCATACTCGTACATCATACATATTTGAAAGACATAATTTGCGACTCTGTCCCCGATCTTGCTCATAAAAGGAAAAGTCGTCGAAAATGCGGCTGCTTCACTTTAATGAAAACATTATTTCAGTTTAAGTTAAGATTAATGGTCGTAACAGTGGTTACGGGGAGGACTTGAATGTCTTCTTACTGATTGTTTCAGCGGGCTAAGAAAGCTGATGTTGCAGTATTTTACGTTTGGAGTTGAGGAATATTACAGAGGAATTTTCATATCAGTTCAAGTCAAGCAACTACAAAGATACATTCCTAGTCTTAAAGTCCAGGATGTAGAGAGTTAAGAGAAGCTTAAAATAAGGTGTTCGGGATGAGTGTTGGATGATATTTCCGGTTGTGTGGATATACACGCTATCAACTGAAGATTTGCTCTGTGAAAGTGTGAATGTCAACTTGCTCTCCGGTGTGACAATGTCACCCTCTACGCCTAACCCTAACCTTACACACCATAGCCCACGCTCAGAGAACACATTTCTGCCATATGATTGGTTACTGCCTAATCCCCTTGGGATATGTACAGCGTGCGAGTAAATCTAAAAATAACTCGAGACATATAACCTATGAAAAAGGGCATGTATGAGGATGCACTCTCTTCCCCTTTTATTTTCTCTTAGCTCCATTTACTTACGATTCTGCATGTTTTTATCAACCAATCAGGGGCCCTGCAGGTGTTCGTGCACAAGCCATGGACCTTGAAGGAAATTTAGTGGAAGACTTTGTGTTCGACGAAGGAGTAGGGGACATCGGAAGCCGAGTGCTGCATGTCAGAAATGCTCCATCTCCCAGGGCAAGCTCGTCTTTGGCCATTGCTAAAATGGTTGCCGAGAAGGTCCAGGAACGGTTTAATCTTTAGCATAAATGAAGAAAGCACATTTTTATCGGTACATCTTTGAAATATGGCGGTTGTGCTACATTAATCAGCAAATTGAGAATAATGCGATAGGATGATTTATCTTCATGCTCGTTCCAGTAATCCAGTTCAACCATAGAAACACGAATAACGTCTAATGACGTTGTAATAAAAGATAGGGATTTTAAATCTATAAGCTGAATGGTGGGCAGAGCTGATGTTTTTTTGGCAGCAAAGGCTTGTTTAAAGATGAAATGTTTCAAACGTAAGTCCGCCATTTTGAACGCACGGCGGGATTGGCGCGAGATAGGCCCCATACCCTACTACAAGTGTAAATTGTTCAACACGATTTCTTCTAATCTCGTACCCAGATCTCCCACGGTCATACGGAAGGGAGATCTGGTGAAGTTCGATTTCGAGCATGCTCAGTGCCAGCGAGGCCGAAATACGGGCTTTTCTATCACTGCGCATGTTCGTACTCGCTGTTGTGATTTTGGGTGATTTTGCGGAATAAACATGGATTTCGAGAGTATTCTTGAAGAGATTCTTTTGGGTATAGGACAAGGAAACCTTAAACTTAAGCCGAAACATAAAGAAAGGCTACAGGCGATTGTTTTTGAACGGTCGAGATTGTTTAATTGTCGAAGCAGCTGCAGAATCACTGAAACGAGCGCTTAGCTTAATCAATAAACGAGTGCTATTTTCTTCACACGATATCGTGCAAAGTGTAGTTAGCCAAACCGTAAATTGAAAGCCAAAATGTTAAAGAGTGCTTAGACCTAATCACTCCAACGAACGCTCAGGCTTAATCAGTAAACGAGTGCTATTTTCTTCACATAATCTCGTAAAAAGTGTAGTTAACCAAACCGTAAATTGAAAGCAAAAATGTTAAAGAGTGCTTCGACCTAATCATTGCAACGAGCGCTATTTTCTTGACACGATCTTGTGAAATTGATCACTACTTAATTCGCGAGTCACGCTTTAAGAAGGAGAAATACTGTTTTGAATAAATTACATACTTCAACTTGAATTTATTAGTTTCTGCGTACCTCGTAGCAAGCTACCCAGAACTTTTTCGAGTGGCAGGGTACGTGGGGCTTTCGTCGGTACCATTTACTCAAACGTCGCAAATTTTGAAAATGATTTTCCTCAACTGTAAAGCTTTTCCGGCGTCGGAAAAGAACAAAACTTTCCTCCGCACAACTGGCATTTATTCAAAGCTTCACTAAGTGCCCCACAAAATAAGCCAATTGGAGCGTAGATTGCATTGCCGCAACCTTTTTTTAGCAGCCAATGAAAAATGGTGTACTGTCGAACTTTACCAGATCTCACATTTCCAGAGACAGAGTGAGATCTGGGTACGAGATTAGATTTCTTCCTCAAATGAAGGGTTATCCTTCATTGTCAGTTTGCTCCAAATGAAGACTAATCCTCCATTTAGATTACTCTGTCCCAGGGCTTGTGGTAACAAATAAAAAGAAAAAAAGTAAAAGCAGCACCTGGACAGGATTTGAACCCGGAGAACCCACTCAGAAGGAATTGTTTTAATCCGCTTAACAACTAAAGATCAACTGACTAAAATATGTGCCGATTATTTACCAAAACTATTTAGTATATATATAAAATCATGGCTGATATATGGTTAAGTCTAAAGCTTGATTTTAAAATGGTTAGCCTTTTCTTTAAGTTTGGTAACCGACATTTTTCACTGTGTACGCTTGCTTCTTAGCGGGTGTTCATACACGTTTACAGCGGCACTTTTGGAAGAAAAATTATTAACATTAATAAATAATGACGACCTAGCAGTTAGTGATGTGGTAGTCTAGTGGTTAAGGGAATGGGTTAGTAATCACACGTTCCGAGGTTCGAGTCCTGCGAATCCAGACATTGGGGTTTGGCTTTTAAAGAAATAGGTATGTTCATTTCCATGGATCCCTATCAAGCTTTCATTGCCCAAAATGAACGATAATACTTCACTTGTAAGAAATTGACAATTAAGAATAATCCTTCAATTGACGGAGAGACTTGGTTGAATTGATCGTCCTCTTCCTTAGAACATTTTTTCACTCTCCCCAGCTCTCCAACACCTTTTACTATCAAACATGGCGGCGTTATCCTTCGATGCTCATCAAAATACGCCAGCACTGCAGGCTATAAGCAAAAAAGAGTAGTAAGGTCGATTGAATACTTTTTAGCCTCCATGCTTGGTTGTTCTTTAGTGTGGAAGAGCTTTTATCGCTGATACATTATGACGAATTTAACAAGAGTATTACCTCAAAATTTCAATTTTTAGTAAGTCAGTGTAACTACTCGTTAATTTAGTAGCCTAAGATGTATATGATTTGCTGGGTTGCTAGAAACCATTACCATACTACCACAAATCGTTCTCGTTAAGCAAAACGTCGGTATTTAAATTATTGAAACAAAAATTGAAAATTTTTGGTGTGGAATGGAAGGTAGTATGCGAAAAGTTTCTAGCAAATGAATGGGACTGCTGTTCTTGTTATCTTTGAGTCAAACAGCATCTTAATGACTTGGAATGTTTTCCGTTTATCCCTGGATCATTATCAAAAGGATCCAAAGATAGTGATGGGATAAAATAGAGGGGATCCTCGCACTTTTTTAGGCGCATTTGTTCTCGTGAAAGAACTAATAAACAAAAAAGGGTCGCACTTATTGTTTGTTATTTTTTTGCTATTTATTTGTTTGAGCAGGTTGAAGTCTTAGCAGCTATTCAGCTCATGTAGACCTGCTATACCCACCCACCCATATACTGGACAGTTTGCTTTTTCCAGATCACTTCTATCTTTTGTCTATAAGCCGCACTTCAACTAATATACTTTCTTTCATAGTGATGGCGCATTGTACGCTTGACAAGTTCATATGATGGTTGCCTGCCAACAGGCAAATTCAATGGTACAAATTGGAGCGCCAGACAGAATTCGAACCGAACCTCTTTTGTTATGCTCTACCCATGAAGCTATAAAAAATGGATCTCGGCTCCCCATTCAAAGTCATGTGATAAATGTGGTACAGCAACTTCTGACGGTAGACTGTGAGGAGTCCCTTCAAACCAGTCGGCGGCCCGGTTTTCTGAGGCAATCTTGTTTTGTCACGCAAACACTTAAAATTACCGAGGGAGGCTTGGGAAGAAGACTCCTCTTCCCAAGCCTTCCTCGATCATTTTGTGTTTGTTTGACAAAACAAGTCCGCCTCAGAAAAGCGGGCTGCTCGACTGATTTAAAGGGACTGCTCGCAGTCTAATCTGACTCTTGAGTCCGGCCCACAAACCATCATATCTCTTTGTCACAGTCAGAATGCATAATTACCATCAATAGTTGCCTTATCAGTTTCTGTAAAGCCTTTTATCTTGACAAAAATTAAGCATAGTGCTTGTTTCGTGTAAGTGAATAATAATTAATAATTCGAGATATTTACCCAGGAAGCTCCACTCACCCGGAAGTGGTTTTCAGGGAGAACCTGCATCCGGATCGAATTGGAATTAATTTAGAGATATCAGGGAAGTGAAGTGGGGCAGTTGCAAAATTTAGCCGCAAGTGTTATAGTCACCCAGTTACCAATAACGAGCAAATATCAGGGGTACTTTCCTTTCTTGAAAAATAAAAGGGTGAAAGCTATCATGCACACATGGAAAAAAGAAGAACATTAATCATTGGTCACCACTAGCGAACTTTATTAAAGCATTCCCAGCTTACTGGTTCTGTGAAACTAAGCAAGTGCTGATATATCTAAATCTACCCGGGATGATAACATGCGCGCTATGCTATACTAATATGTAATCGCAAGAAATCTCTTGTTGTGAAACCAAGTGAGTGTTTTACACGGCTTTGCGAGTTAAGCAGTTCGATTCATTGATGACCAATAAGATCCATCCCCTGGTTACCAACTGATAGTAACAGGCAGGCATGTGATACAACTGACACAGAGGCTTAAAAGTTCTGTGGTCGTATCTTCATCTCAGACCGCTTGACAGAGTAGTGACTATTTTTCCAATGATACCAGGTCATTCCACTTGCATCGGTCTTGCCATTAAGATACAGACCATTGAGGTTGGATAAGTGACACATCTTGTACCACCAGCCACCTTTATAGTTTGACGCACAGTTGCCTGAATAGTTATCATTATCGCGATCCTTGGTGCTAAACGCTTGGCCGCGGTGAAAGGCAAGAGAATCACCTGCAGTGCCTAAGTGAAAAAAAAACCCGAATTAATTAATCAAATACGAAGCAGTTTTAAAACTTTTTTTAAAATGCTAAAAATTCTTCAACGCACTTGAGATTGTTTGTTGTCTCTACTTTCCACCGACCTGAAATCGATGTAATGTGTTTATCACCACACGAGTGAAATGATTACCAGGCTTTTCAGTTTGCTGTGCGCTTGTTTTTGTTTTTTAGCTAACTCACTGTCTTACATGTACAACTTATTCTGTCAGTCAAAGCGAGATAAAATTCTTTGACATCACAGTAGCATTTCTATCAGTTAGAGAAGACTGTACCAAGTTGAAATGAGAAAGTGTGTCTATCTTAATTAACACAGGATTGTTAATCGCCAGAGTTTTCAAACCTGAATATTTCCCCAAACTCAGCTGGTATTTTGCTCGCTCACTTGCCACTGTAACTGAACTGTACTCGGCAAATGCTGTATTTCCATGAATGTCTTCCAAGTCCACGCGAAGCTTGTTCCTGCTGCTTACAGTCAGGCGGTGAATCTTGTCCAATCCAAGCCAAAACTCTCCACTCAGATTACCAAAGCCTCGTTTGTAAGCGTCCCAAGTGCGGAAGAAATCTACGGAGCCGTCTTGTCTTTTTTGAAAGACCGTCCATCCTCCGCCAGCCGTTTTGTGATCACAGTACACTTCAAATTCTCCCAAACCATCGGGATCGATTTTGTACACACCACTGATCTTTTCGCCAGAATTGTAAACATTGGCGCAGTTCCTGTAGACTGAAAATTACACAAGCGGGATTAATTTCTGTCAATCTCTTATGTTTTGGTGATATCCTTACAAAGTTTTCTGGGATGGAAGCGGAATAACTGGATCTCTCTTTGTTCCATATTCACTTTCCATATTCGTTAGTCTTTAACAAAAAGCATGAAATTCTTTATTCCGAATGTTCGAACGCTAAATATTCCTTATTCATTTTCTCCTATAAATGAGTTAGATGGACGTCATAGAGGAATATACCATACAGAGCTAGCAGATGCAATTTATCGACCTTAATTTAAGTGCTTTCTGCGAAGAAACCCGGCCATGCTTTCGAAAACTTCAACCCCTGATTTCTGAGAAGTAAGAGTATTTAAAATGGAGAATTGCAAACCTTTGTCATAAGAGCCACCACTTTCGTTTCTTTTCAGCGCAGCGATTGCTTCTTTGATCTCAGTGAGTTGCTGCTCGATTTTTTTACAGCAGTGTGGTCCGGCGTAGAAGTTGTTATTCATGTTGTACTGAGGTTTACTTATCTCTGGGTTTTTTGTTGGTTGCACCGAAGTATTGGCAAATGTCCCAACAAAAATCCCGGTAAAAAGCAGAGCTAACTGGAATGTCATTATGCACGGATGCTTTGAGGAAACTCTTGTATGAAATTGAAGCAAAAACTGCTAGTATAAAATGATTTCTAAGACTTAATTCTGCTCCATTTCATTTACTCTTTCCAAACTAGATTTTTCTTGTCTCTTAGCTCTATTTTGGGAGTGCTGAATCATCGACTCCTTTCAATCAAATAACAACACATTGTAGTGACAGCAGACTAGTTTTTTTTGGACAAGCAGAAGACAATTTTACGAGGCAGTAGACCAGTCTCCTTTGACGAGAAAATATTTTGCGGCTCAAAATTTTATGATACGATTTATTCAGTAAAAGAACATGGGCACCCAAAGAATAATTTCGGTAATTGTCTGTTCGGAAGGAACGTGGGTTAGCATTTTCGACTATTCGAACTCAGACTTTCGAGGTGCACTAAGATTTTGGACATTTTTTCTTAACAGTTTTTCTAGATATTTTATAATTGTAGTGAAGAGTCTGAAGAATGCGTAGAAATTTCGAAACCACATTGAAGAACGCTTAAATTTTACTGAGCTGAGAGTCAACTGTGATATTGGAATAAAACTCAGTGAAGATTTATAACTTTTATCATTTTGGCCAGAGTTTGTTTGAGAATCATACTTTAAGCAAACGATTTTCTTTTTGCGAGGGATGAATGGAAGATAAGCCTGAATGTGGTGTCTGTATATTTCACCGAGCCCTAGTCCATGGACAGCCTCGATGGCCCAGGTCTGTTGGTTACTAAATTGGACTTGTGATGGATTGCCTAAGTGGTCGAGCACAAAAATCAGTCCAACGATGCTAAACACAAACAACAAACGGCTAACGTAGAGAACAAATTTACATTATGCCAAAGATGAAAGAAACATGTTTGATCTTTGCTCAGAGAGAGAGAGAGAGAGAGAGAGAGAGAGAGAGAAAGAGAGAGAGAGAGAGAGAGAGAGAGAGAGAGAGAGAGAGAGAGAGAGAGAGAGAGAGAGAGAGAGAGAGAGAGAGAGAGAGAGAGAGAGAGAGAGAGAGAGAGAAAGAGAGGCGTTGGATTTTTAAGCTTTTGTGACAAGTATTAATTTCATTTACGCGGAATGCTAATCTTTCTCTGTTGACTCCGGACAACAAACACGCCAAAAACAAATACAGACTAAAGCCGGAACTATTAAAAGAAAATGAATCGACAACAAATTGAAAAGATTTCTTAACCAGTATGTGACAAACCATGAATTTGTAGGACTTATTTTCGTTGTTATAGGGGTCGCCCCAGTTGGGAAAATCGGACATTATCATGAAGTGATTATGTTTTTGGTATTGTTCGGCCAATAATTATTCAAGGTCGTTCGATTGTCACTATAGAGTTTTGTTTTCGTTCTCGATCGGGTACAGAATAAGTTCAACGCTAAGTATTTTCCATAAGGATCATAATTTCGTTTCGGTTGTTATTAGTTTCGCTCTTCAATGTATTCGAGTAGTTTCATGTACAAAGTTAAGTCGAGAAATAAAAGCATAAGTTTAATAAGTTAAGATGTCGTCTCAATAACCTATACAAAATAATAGTCCTGTCTATTGT
>NC_090894.1:32274937-32279937 GCF_036669925.1 Montipora capricornis
ACTTCACTTGGAAGAAATTGACAATTAAGAATAATGCTTCAACTGAGGGAGAGACTTGGTTGAATTGATCGTCCTCTTCCCTAGAACATTTTTTAACTCTTCCCAGCTCTCCAACCCTTTTTGCTATCCAACATGGCGGCGTTATCCTTTGATACTACCCCATCTCTGCAGGCTATAAGCAGAAAAGAGTAGTAAGGTCGATTTAATACTCTTTGGCCTCCATGCTTGGTTGTTCTTTAGTGTGGAAGAGCTTTTATCGCTGATACATTATGACGAATTTAACCCTTTTACTGCCGAGGGCTTCCCCATTGACGAATAAAATCGTCTCAGTGGCGTTAGACGGAGTAAAATCTGTAAGTGTCAATTTGCATTTTTGGCGGTGAAAGGGTTAACAAAACAATTTTCTCAAAATTTCAGTTTTTAGTAAGTCAGGCCCGTTTCAAACATCGAACTTTACATGTGCCGAATCTAATGGAAATGAGCGAAAACAATAGATTTTCCTCATTTGCATTAGATTCGGCGCATGTAAAGTTCGACGTTTGAAAACGGGCCTTAGTGTAACTTATTGTTAACTGATTAGAGTGTAATGTGAAGTGCTAGGAACCATGTGAGCGTTACTAATGGAATGGGCCCACCAAAGGACAGAGAGAAAAAAACTCTGCCCGGGGTGGGAATTGAACCCACGACCTTCGGGTTAGATCACCGCTGCTCTACCGAGCTACAAGGTCAGACGGAAGCAGGGTGGGTAATAGACGAACGATAGAAGTGATCTTCGCATTTATGTGTACAATTTGCTCAGGTTTTCCAGATAAATGCGACGATCACTTCTATCTTTTGTCTATAACCCTATTGTACCCTTGACAAGCTACATACATACATACATACACACATACTTAATTGACCTCTCCCCATAGCTCCCGTTTGGCTATTTACAAGTGCAACTGGGAAGTTGACTACCAGGATAAAGTTCAACGAGTGGTAAGAGAGGGTCTTGAACCCGGGATCTCCGGATCTCAAGGCAAGCGCCCTAACCACTGGACCACACTGCCACAAGTTCATATAATGGTTTAATCTGAAAAAAACGAAACATGGTGCTTCTTTCGTGTAAGTGAATAATAATTAATAATTCGAGGTATTTACCCAGGAAGATCCAGTCACTCGGAGGAGATTTTAAGGGAGGTCCTGCATCCTGATCGAATTGGAATTTAAAGATGTTGGGGAAGTGAAGTGAGATAGTTGCAAAATTCAGCTGCAAGTGTTATAGTCAGCCAGTTACCAATGCGAGAGAACATCAGTGGTACAAAGTTTTAATGTCATCGGAAGTGAAGGCGTAGCTAATATCTTTCAATGTTCTTATTTTTGAAATTGTTGCTTCTCTGGGTTATTCTGTGGAAAGGGTTTGTGAGAGCAAAAAGGCAGTGAATTGTTGAGAGAAGGACGATTTACTTTTCTTTCTTACAAAATAAAAGGGTGAAAACTATCATGCAGAGAAGAAAAAAAAGAAGAACATTTAGCATTGGTCACCACTAGCGAACTTTATTAAAGCATTCCCAGCTTACTGGTTCTGTGAAACTAAGCAAGTACTGATATATCTAAATCTACCAGATGATAACATGCGCGGTATGCTACTAATATGTAATCGCAAGAAATTTCTTGTTGTGGAACCTAGTGAGTGTTTTACACGCTTTTGCGAATTAAGCAGTTGGATTCATTGATGACCAATAAGATACACCCCCTGGTTACCAAATGAAATGTGATACAATTGACACAGAGCCTCAAAAGTTCTGCGGACGTATCTTCATCTCAGACCGCTTGACAGAGTAGTGACTATTTTTCCAATAATACCAGCTCATTCCACTTGCATCCGTCTTGCCATTAAGATACAGACCATTCAGGTTGGAGTTGTAACAATCCTTGTACCACCAGGCACCTTTATAGCTTGACGCACAGTTGACTGAATCACGGTTATCATTATCTCGATCCTTGGTGGTAAACGCTTGCCCTCTTTCATAGCCAAGGGAATCACCTGCAGTGCCAGGATGAAAAGAAAGCGAATTAAGCAATCAAAATAAGAAGCAGTTTTAAACTTTTTTAAAATGGTAAAAATTCTTAAGACGCACCTGAGATTGTTTGTTGTCTTTACTTGCCACCGACATGAAATCGATGTAACGTGTTTATCACCACACGAGTGGAATGATTACCAGGTTTTTCAGTTTGCTGTGTTTTAGCTAACTCACTGGCTTAAATATACAACTTATTCTTTCAGTGAAAGCGAGATAAAGTTCTCTGACATCACAGTAGAATTTCTATCACCTAGAGACAGACTGCATGCACCTAGTTGAAATGAGAAAATGTGTCTATCTCAATTAACACAGGGTTGTTCATTGATCACCAGAGTTTGCAAACCTGAATATTTCCCCAAACTCAGCTGGTATTTTGCTCGCTCACTTGCCACGGTAGCTGAAGTGTACTCGGCAAATGCTGTCTTTCCATGATTGTCTTCCAAGTCTACGCGAAGCTTGTTGCCGCTGTTTGCAGTCAAGCGGTGAATCTTGTCCAGTCCAAGCCAAAACTCTCCTCTCAGATTACCAAATCCTCGTTTGTAAGCGTCCCAAGTGCGGAAGAAATCTACGGAGCCGTCTTGTCTTTTTTGAAAAACCGTCCATCCTCCGCCAGCCGTTTTTTGATCACAGTACACTTCAAATTCTCCCAAACCATCGGGATCGATTTTGTACACACCACTGATCTTTTCGCCAGAATTGTAAACATTGGCGCAGTTCCTGTAGACTGAAAAATTACACAAGCGGGATGAATTTCTGTCAGTCAGTTAAGTTTAGGTTTTATCCTTACAAAGTTTTCTGGGATGGAAACGGAGTAACTGGATCTCTTTTTGTTCCATTAACGAAAACCATGAAATTCTTTATTCCGAATCTTCGAACGCTAAATGATATTCCTTATTCATTTTCTCCTTTAAATTTGTTAGATGGACGTCAAAGAGTAAAATACCATACAGAGCTGGCAGATGCTTGTTACAAGGAAATAACAATTAAGGCAATTTATCGACCTTAATTTAAGTGCTTTCTCCGAAGACACCCATGCTTTCGAAAACTTCAACCACTGATTTTTGAGAAGTAAGAGTATTTAAAATGGATAATTGCAAACCTTTGTCATAAGAGCCGCCCGTGTCGTTTCTTTTCAGCCCAGCGATTGCTTCTTTGATCTCAGTAAGTTGCTCCTCGATTTTCTTACAGCAGTGTGGTCCGGCGTAAAAGTTGTTATTCATGTTGTACTGGGGTTTACTTATCTCTGGGTTTTTTGTTGGTTGCACCGCAGTATTGGCAAATGTCCCAACAAGAATCGCAGTAAAAAGCAGAGCTACAATCTTGGACAAATTAAATGGAACATTGAGACCACCCCTCCCCCCAAAATCAGTGATGGGAAAATGGCGCCTTTTGGCCTTCACGCACCTTCATCCTTGATTTGGGGGAGAGGGGGCATTTCTGTTCCATTTTATTCTGTCCAAGATTGTCCATGAGTCCCTGCTTGGCGTTACCAGTAGTATATGAGGTAATCACGACACGAAATCTGCTCTCGTTCGCTCAAAAGTTACATCATCCAAATACCTGAGAGTTGACTGTAATTATTTTCATAAGCTATATTTACGTTTAAAGCAGGAGGCCTATAAAATGAGAACATAAATTGCAAACAAAAAAGAGAATAAGACTATTGGGGAAAAAAAAGAAAAACAAAAAGAAAGAAATCGGATGTAAGGAGGATTCGAACCTTCCACCACAGATTACCTACCCCATCCAACTATCCAACCTACCCACATTCTACGCTTTAGACTTTGCATCCGTGCGCCAACCATACCGATTATACAAACTTGTTGAATTTTTAAGAACTGTATTTGCGCTCCCTTAAATTTGTTGGCGATATTTACCTGATCTATCTTCTGATTTTTCCACGCTGAAAAATAGTCTAAGAGCATGATTTACGTTCACAAAAGTGTTGATGGGCACGATTTGCGGGCTATCAGCAACGAATTTTGTCGATTTTTCACGATTTTGTCGTCTGGCCAGAAAGGTGATAGAACAGATTGACACTTTTTTCCATTGCTTGTTAACCGTGCTTAACCGTTGAAAAGCGTCTCAAAACAGACGTTAATCGTATAAAAAGTATCGTGAATCGTGCCTCAAACGTTTTAATGTCATGTAAAACCATTCAAGTGCTCTACAAAGCTTTAAAAGCGCTACTTTAATGCTTGAGTCTTTTGCCATTGCTTCGTTTAATCTCGGCGATGCGACCCTACATAGACCCTATAGTTTTATCAATTAACTCCCCAGAAATGCTTTCAGAGTAAGATCAGTAGTGGGCTTGAGAACTCTAACTCTTACTTTTGTTTCCTCGGGTATTCTTTTTCTCGATGGCATTTTTTTCGTCAATTCTACGTAGAGTTATACCCTTATTCTTCATCGTACTGGCAAATTTTCATTTAGGTTTGGCTTTTTTATACGCTCCGCTTTTCTTAAAATATCTTCCATGTAGTATCTCAACATAGCAACACTAGCGACGAGCGTGACTGCGTCAGAGGCCAGTGGTTTCGGATGATTAATGTGTTGACATATGACCTTTTAATTGACCAAATCTTGAATTTGTGACGTCATAGCCTCCACATACAATCTTGGACAAATTAAATGGAACATTGAGACCACCCCTCCCCCCAAAATCAGTGATGGGAAAATGGCGCGTTTTGGCCTTCACGCACCTTCGACCTTGATTTGGGGGAGAGGGGGCATTTCTGTTCCATTTTATTCTGTCCAAGATTGTAGCATTTTACGATATGATTCACTGTTACACTTATCTGCAAACTTCATATGACTGTTATAGCACATGAACCCTGGCCGTACCTCCATCCACAATTCAATCTACCAAATTATATCTTGCAAACATTCTTAAGTATCTTCAGAGGATCATTTTGAGTTGATCGTGAAAATAAAAAA
>NC_090894.1:32307437-32324937 GCF_036669925.1 Montipora capricornis
TAAACACAAACAGCACACTGCTAACGTCAAGCACAAATTTGCATTACGCTAAAGATGAAAGAAACATGTTTGGTTTTAGCTAAAGTCTTGCCAGTTATCTGCAGATACCAAGCAACTTCTTAAAAGAGAGGGACGAGAGAGATGGAGAGGCGTTGGAAGAATAGAATTTTTAAGCTTCTGTGACAAGTAGCAGTTTCATTGAAACACAAATTTGAATGCTAAAGTTCTTGTGTTGACTCCGGACGACAAACACGCCAAAAACAAATACAAACTAAAGCCGGTATTATCAAAAGACAATGAATCGAAAACAAATTGAAAAGATTTCTCAACCATTTCCAACCAACGTTCGCAAGAGACAATATATGACAAGCCATCAATAGGACGTTTTCAACCAATCTCTAGAGACACCAATAACAATAGAGAAACGTACGACCTCTTGTGGACGAACGAAAGACGCTAATGAGAGATCTTTTGTTTTCGTCCACCAACATGGCGGCGATGACGTCACGTGAAAACCATCTATTTGTAGGACTTCTTTCTTTGATATAGGCGTCGCCACACGGTTGGGATAATCGGACATTAAGTGGTTCAGTTTTTAGTATTGTTGGGCCAATAATAATTATTATTCAAGTTCGATTGTTCGTCAGTGTAAAGTTTTGTTTTCGTTTTCGATCAAGTACAGAATAAGTTCAAGAAACATGTCAGGGTGGCGTTCGGTGCCCGATTCAGGATGTTGCATTTAGCACGTGGAATCCCACTGCAGTTAGTTGGTTTCGGACCAATTCGAGTGCGTTGCGGTCATCGGACTCAATCTCATTGTTCATTCAATATTTGGCTAGAGTAGTATTTGAAATTTAGATAATACCGTAAGCTGGTGGGCCAATGATAAACAAGAGAGATTGACATTTGTGAGTTATGGACTTTTAACGAAAGTGACGAGGACAATGATACATACGAGGTGATACTAATATAAATTTTTTTTTCGTTTCAGCCGGCTTCCTATGAACCTTAATCCTTGGTTTTACTATTCCATGAAGACACCGTTCTCAGCAAAAATATGAAATAAAAAATGGGGGTCACTGTACTCGTTCAGGGAAAAAATAGCCTTTCCTTGACGGATTAACCTTGGCGTTAATGAAAATCCTCCATTTTATCAATGTGCGCGACTTTATGCGCGCGCCAATGACGCCAGAAATTATGCGCAGTAGATTTACGCAATAAAAAAACCAAGGAATCACCTTAAGCTTCTCAGACACGGCTATTATTGTTAGGAATTACGACGAGACACTGAAGCGTAACACAACTTTAATCCACTGGACTCGGCTACACATCGATTTAAAAAGGGGATGTATACGAGTGAAATGCTACGACGTACAAAAACCTTTGATAACAAGAGCGGGAACAACAACGAAAGTAACATGACACTCTAAGTCCTACACACTAGGGTGGGGTTACTATAACTATTCATAGGTCCAGTCTCTCAGGCTTCTTTATCACTCTTCTAGAACGGGTACGGGTTGTAACATTCTCCCCACCTTGTCCTCCTTCGGGGAGGACAACGCTCAATTTAGGCTTGGAAACAGGTATACTTGCAGCATTAACAGTGTTCGTCTGTGGCTTCTCCCCACCATGGACTGGATCCTCTGCTTCCGGGCTTACTTGTGAAGCTGCTGACTCAATCTCTAACTTGTGTAAACGTTGAACGGGTCTGTTGTAGAAACTGTTATGCGCTCTAACTGTAGCGGTCCGTACAAGTCCGTCGTTACCTGGATAAACCCTTTCAACTTTATCCAACGGCCATTTGGTGCGCGGCACATTGTCGTCAGAAATAAGTACAATGTCGCCTACTCGAATAGAAGGGATCTCTTTATGCCACTTGTTTCTTACCGATAGGAGATGTAGGTACTCTTGTTTCCAACGCTTCCAGTAGTGATTGAGTAGTCTCTGCAGGTAGAGATACCTTTCGACAGTTCTCTTACTGGTCTCCTCTAAGCTACTTTCTTTCCTTTCTGGTAACTGATTAATTGGCCTACCAATTGCAAGATGAGCAGGCGTAATAGGTAACGGGTCTCTGCAATCATCACTTACTGCGGTCAACGGCCGCGAGTTAATGATACCTTCGATTCTGACCAGAAACGTGTTTAGCTCAGAAAAGGTGAGAAGTGCCCTTCCAAGGACTTTACGCAGTGGTTCTTTTATCGCTCTGCAAAATCGTTCCCACCATCCACCTCTCCATGGGGAACGCTCTGTGATGAATTTCCACTTGATCCCTCGCGATGAGAACTCTGACTTGATTTGATCCTGATCTAGCGTACTCCACATTCTTTGACTTTCAGTAGTGGGTTCATCGTATAATTTCTGAATTTCCCTGCTTGCTGCGTTGAAGGTTTGTGCATTGTCTGACCACACTGTATGGCAAAGACCTCTGCGACTCGTCATGCGACTAAAAGCTTGAAGGAACTCATCAGTTGTCAAACTATGTGTAATTTCCAGGTGAACCATACGAGATGATGCGCATGTGAAAATGCACACGTATGCTTTCTTAATGTTTAAATCTTCTTTCACATACAGTGGTCCCACAAAATCAGTTCCAACATGCGCGGAAGCTCGTGAACAGGAAATTCTCTCCTCTGGCAGCTGACCCATTTTCTGGGCACAAGGTCCAACTCGTTGTCTTTGGCAAGCTACACATCTTCTGATAACACGTTTAACCTCACGTCTTCCTTGAGTTAGCCAAACTTTCTGCCTTAAAGTTGATAATATCGTTTCTGTACCAGCATGCAACATGTTCTTATGTACATCTTGCACCATCTTGGCAACTTCAGGATGTCCATGAGGCAAGATTATTTGATGCTTGCTCTGTTCGGGAAGATCAGCAAACTGTAGTCTCCCACCAACTCTTAATACCTGATCATCTCTGTCATAATAAGGGTCCAGTTTCAGGAGGCGGCTGTTACTGGGAAGTACCTCTCCAGCTTTCAGTTTCTCGAATTCTTCGTTGTAGACCACTTCCTGCACCCACATACAACATTTAATCTCGGCTTGCCTCACCTCGTCCGCTGACAGTTCCCTTTCACAAGACCTAGACTTAGTCTTAAACAATTTGACCGCTCTCAATACATAAGCAGTTCCTCGAATCAACTTTAACCATGTCTCGTAGCGTGACATATCAATCAGTGGTTCTGCAAGGACTGCTGTATACACATGGGTAGCTCTTTTTTCCTCGCAAGCTTCGGCGGGAGCAGCCTCGTTTTCGGGTTGAGCGGGTAGTGGTTCACAAGGCGAAGACATCCATTGGGGTCCATTCCACCACACAGTGCGTGAAATTATATCACTACAGCTTAACTCACGCGTCAACAAGTCTGCAGGATTCTCCTTACTTCCACAATACCTCCAACACTCAGGATCCCATGTTGACTGTACCTCAGCCACACGATTGGCAACAAATGGCTTCCAGGATGAACTCTGCCCTTTTATCCAATGCAGTGCCACCATACTATCTGACCAACGCACAACCCTAGCCACCTTCATTGGCAAAGCCCCTACAACAAATTTTAGCAACCTGGCATTTACAACTGCTGCTAAAAGTTCCAGCCTTGGAAGTGACACCTTCTTCATGGGCGCGACTCTGGACTTCGATATTACCAGCTGTGAGGATACATTGTCTTGCTTGTCTCTTATTCGAATGTACACTGCTGCTCCATACGAATTGGGGGAAGCATCTCCAAAACCATGCACCTCTACCACAGAGTCTTGCGTAATACCATTTCCGAAGCATCGAGGGATAGTCACATCTTTTAGCTGCAACGACTCGGACTTCCAACTTAACCACTTTGCTTTAGTGTCGTTATCTAACGGGTCATTCCAGTGTAATCCTTTCAACCACAACTCTTGGAAAAGGATTTTGGCTCTAATAGTGAAGGGAGAGATGAGATGATTCCACTCGGTGCGAGGAATCTAAAGTGGTCAGAGTTCAAGTCCCATGACACGTCAAGTGCTTTTAGGGCGTCGCTCGAATTGAACTCCACGAATTGCGATGAGGCTCTTTTAGCTGGGTCAATAGCATCCATTACTAGCTCTGAGTTACCTGCCCACTTGGTCAAATTGAATGCCGCTGTCATCGTAATTTCTGACATTTCTTGTTGAAGCTTCAAAGTTGAATCTACTGTATCGGCTCCTGTGAGGCAGTCATCGACATACATATTTTGTAAAATTTCTTCTACTGCATACGGGGACATTTCTTTGTATTTGTTTACATGAGCGTGGACTGTAGCAATTGCAAGGAAAGGACTTGCGTTCACACCGAAAGTCAATCTCTGCATTCTGCACACCTTTGGTGCTTCGTTAGGCTGTAAATCTCTCCACAGGCAGCGGTGAACATCTCTGTCCTCTGGTGCTAGTTTGACTTGCAGAAACATCTTTTCAATGTCTGCTATGAGACAAATTTTGTGTGTTCTAAATCGAATCAGTACAGATGCAAGGTTCGGCTGTAAAGGAGGACCAGGAAGAATACAATCCATAAGGGAAGCCTCACCTCCTTCTCGTGCGGAAGCATCAAATACGATTCTGCATTTTGTCGTTCTTTTGTCATCACGAAATACAGCATGATGCGGTAAGTACCGCACAGTTCCATTGTCATCACTCTGATAAGGTACTTCCTCTTCAAAACCTTTCGCTACATATTCATTGATCGCTGTTTTGTAAGCCATAGCTTTCACAGGGTCTTGCCTTAACTTTCTTTCAACACTTTCCAGGCGTCTGAAAGCTTGTGCATAATTACTTTCTAGCTTTGGAGGATCTCGTTTCCATGGTAGTCGCACCTCATAGTTATGTCCATCAAAGTTCAATCCTCTATTGAAGTCAGCAACAGCACATTCTTCCTCTTGTGACATAACAGGGTCCTCGATCTCTGCAATACCAATTGATTCCAGTTCCCAGAATCTTTTCAATGTTTCGTTAACTCCTCCGTTTTCTACAACTGTCAGCATGGATGAAGTTTGCCTTGATTGGCGGTTTACTTGTCCCGTGACGATCCAGCCGAGGCAAGATTCTACAGCAACAAGTGACTCACTGGAACTACCTCTCTTACAGACCCCAGTCACAAATGAGTAGTAGTGGTCTGCACCAATAAGAACATCCACTTGAACTGAACCTCGAGGATAACTATCTGCAAGAGTTAAGCCTTGAAGATGAGAGTTCTTATGGAAGTCCATCTGTACTGGCCCGAGAGGATTACAAATTTTGGAAATAGAAAGGGTCTCTATCTCCACCTTTGAATCTCCCTTAATTGGTGAAAGAGTAAATTTCACTCTTTGCAATCTCTTCGTTTCGCTGGTCTCCTCACCTAGCGGTGTGACACTTAAGTGGCAGTCTCTCTAAAAGCGGTCCACTCGACTTCGGGACCAAAAATAATTTTCCCTCATTTTTTGTCAGTGAAATGGATTTGGCACATATATATAAAGAAGCAATTTATTATTTTCCAGAGTTTTCTGAGGACTGGGTCGGCCATGGAGGAGTGAAGACGTGTTTCACTCTGCTCCCGTGAATTTGACGCTCATAAGTTAGCTCTCTTTCTGTCTTTTATGGCCGAGAAGAGTACGACAACTCTTAAACGAACAAGAATAAGCACGAGTTCAAGCTCAGACAGTGAAACGCGTTCACCAGACGGTAAAAGGATTTACATATCAAGTTTTAACACGACGCTCACCGAGAACGACACAAGTGGCGGTTCGCTTGACGATAGCGGGATCAAGTTCTGAAAGCCTTGACGATGTCTAATAAGATTGGGCAACAGCTTCAGCAAATCCTGGACAGACTAGAAAGAATGGAAACCAAATTGCAAACGATGGAAGGAGTCCTTTCGCAGATCTCTAATTTGGAGAAAGCCGTAAATAAGATTCAAGTGAGTATAGTATCCTTTAATGATAAGGCTAAGAAGATGGATGAGACGATTCAAGACTTGGATGCGGGGCTGACTTCGTTAAATGCAGACATCGAGGAAATGCAGAATAGGGAGAAACAAAATTTAGGGAAGATTAAAGAGTTACATGACCAAATTCTCTATCAGGATGTCTATAGCAGAAGAGAGAACTTACGAATCTTTGGCCTCCCAGAAACAGATCTCAGTACTGAGAACACAGGGGACGTGGTGTAAAAGTTTTTTGAGCGTGAATTAGAGCTAGAAGACGCGAGGAACATTGAATTTCAGCGAGTCCATAGGCTTGGAAAAAGGAAGGCAGGACAGTCAAGGCCGATAATCGTTCGCTTTCTTAGATTCCCGGAACGTGAGCGTGTTTTCAGAAGTGTGCGTGATCTAGGGGTGGAATCGGAGGTGAAAGTGTACGCGGATTTACCTAAAGAAATACGAGAAAGAAGACAAAAACTATGGCCAAAAATGAAAAAAGCGAGAGAGGAAGGCAAAGTAGCTTTTTTTGATAAGCGAGAACCAGATAAGCTTTATATTGACGGTGTGTTGAGTATTTAAATGAGCTTGCTATATGTTTATTTTTGATAGCGGGTGTGGTTTGTAAACTTTGCATATTGTTGAGAATCAACGGTGGTCCTTAAATCCCAAGGGTGGCATATGGATATAGAATATCTGCTGCTCTTCTTAATGCGTGTGGATGCATGTGTTTGTTCATTGTTCACATGTGTGTTGTTTTTGTGTTTATCAAGTAGTTTTTGTTCTGTGTTAGGCGCTACGTGTTACTTACTTATTATACATGTTTCAACCAGCTTGGAGAAGAATTACTTCATGTTTCACTTTCACAAAAGATAACGTTGATTTTAAATTACTCTCTTTAAATGTTCGAGGGATTCGTTCATCCATAAAGAGGAAAGCTTTGTTTATGTGGTTGACTCGGCAAAAAGCGGACATTATTTTTCTCCAGGAAACGTATAGCACGAAAGAGGTGGAAGATATCTGGAATACTCAATACAAGGCTCTTGAGTGACTCGTACCAGGAGGAGGTAGAGGGTGCCGACATAATTCCCTCTTTGAACTCCGATCACTCGGCTATTGTGCTTCAGTTTAGCAGTGTAGAAAAGCAAAAGCACGGTCCATCTTATTGGAAATTTAATGCAAGTTTGTTAGATGAATCTGATTTTTGTAAGCTTATAGCTGAGAGTGTGCCAGTGTGGCGAGAGGAGTTCATTGAAGTTACTGATAAGCGAGTTCTTTGGGACTTAATCAAATATCGAATACGACAGGTTACGATTAAGTACAGCAAAGCTAAAGCTAAGGCCAGAAGACAGAATTTGAAAGTAATAGAAGACTCATTAAAGCAGTGCGAGGAGGATTGCAGTGTGTTTCCATCCCCTGAAAATATGGCAAAAATGGAGAATATTCGAAACGAGTACGAATTGTTTTATGAGCACTTATCAAGGGGTGCGATTGTACGTTCCAGGGCCACCTGGTTTGAGCAAGGAGAAAAAAGTAACAAATATTTCTTAAACCTTGAAACCTACAAAAAATCCAAGAGTTGTATTCGCAAGGTGTATACTAAAGACGGCTTTCTTACCTCTGACCCCAAAAGAATCATGAAGGAAGTGGAAGTTTTTTATTCTAGTCTTTACAAGACTGACAATTCTAAGATCCCGAACAACGTTTCAAACACATTCTTACTTTCTCAGGCAATCCCAAAGCTTTCAAACGAAGAGGCGATGGCGTGTGAAGGAAGATTGACGCTTGCGGAGTGTTTTAAGAGTTTGCGAT
This sequence comes from Montipora capricornis, assembly GCF_036669925.1. Taxonomy (NCBI): domain Eukaryota; kingdom Metazoa; phylum Cnidaria; class Anthozoa; order Scleractinia; family Acroporidae; genus Montipora; species Montipora capricornis. The sequence continues at coordinate 32,315,152 of NC_090894.1, forward strand.
CTTTTCAAAGCAACAAATCCCCAGGTAACGACGGCCTTACGGTTGAGTTCTATAATGCGTTTTGGGAAAGTCTTGGAAAGCTTCTTGTAGACAGTCTTAATTGCTCATTTGATAAAGGTGAACTATCAAATTCCCAAAAACAAGCAATAATAACTTTGATAGAAAAGAAAGATAAAGACAAACGAAAAATTTCTAATTGGAGGCCGATTTCCTTAATTAATGTAGATGTCAAGATTGGATCTAAAGCCATTGCCTTGAGACTCCAGACTGTTCTCCCTAGAATAATTCACCATAATCAGCATGCATATGTTAAAGGACGAACAATCAATGATGCAATAAGGACGATTGATGATATACTCGTATATACTGAAAGATATGGTATCAACGGCAAAATGCTAGCAATAGATTTTCAGAAAGCCTTTGATTCAGTAAATAGAAATTTTTTGTTTAGTACACTGGCTGCTTTCAATTTTGGCTCTTCGTTCATCCAGTGGATACAAACCTTTTACCAAAATATTTCAAGTTGTGTTCTTAATAACGGGTTCTCTACCGGACCTTTTAAGATAGAAAGAGGTGTGAGGCAAGGAGATCCACTCTCTCCATACTTGTTCATTATTGTCCTAGAAGTACTAGCTGTTAGTATACGTAAAAATAAGGATATTCAAGGGATTGTGGTGGATGGAATCGAAATTAAACTTGAGCTTTTCGCAGACGATCTTACTGTATTCCTGAGGAACGATTGGTCTCTTAGACACCTCCTTGCTCTTATTTCAAAGTTTGGAATCTGTTCGGGTCTTGTCATAAATTTTGACAAAACAGAAATGTTTATCTTGGGGAACTCGGTTATGGCTCCAGCACAGGACCAAAGTATTATGAACATTAACGTTAAGAGAGCTGTGAAAATATTAGGGGTGTATTTTACTTATGACAGCCGTTTGAGACACAAACTAAATTTTAAGGAAATAATAGATGCTGTCAAAACAAAACTTCAACTTTGGAAGTGGAGAAATCTGACAATAATTGGAAGAATTCAGATCGTTAAAACTTTTGTAATTCCACTGATAATGTACCGTGCTGGATCAATTTGTATAGATAAGGAGGTGGTAACTGAGGCTAATAGGATTATATTTGACTTTATCTGGAAAGGGAAAGACAAAGTAAAACGAGCTTCCTTAGTTGGTGACATAAAAGATGGGGGCCTGAAGGCCCCGCATTTAGAATCGATAATTAAGACTCATAGAATAATGCTTTGCCAGAGACTCGCGGATGAAGAACCTTGTAATTGGAAAACTATTTTATTTCACTATTTGAAACAGGTCGGGGGGAAGTTCATCCTCTGTTGCAACTTTGACATAAAAAAGCTACCGATAAACCTCCCAATGTATTACAGGGAATGTTTTGAGTGTTTTTCGCATTGCTCCGCAGCCACCGATAACAATGTACTTGAGCTTTCGCACGAACAAATTTCCAACACTGTTCTTTGGAACAACAAATTTATATGTATTAATAATAAATCAGTCTTCAATCAAAGCTTGGTTAGTAAAGGAATAATCAAAATAGGCGATTTAGTAACAGAGAAAAACCAATTTATTTCGCAATGTAATCCAAGCCGGGTGAATCTTTCTCCAAAAGATATTTTTGATTTGATGTCCTTAGTTGATGCAATCCCTGCACAGTGGCGACAGTCGCTGAAAAAAAATGGATACTTGAACAAGAGTCCTTTTGTTATTCAGGACCAAATTCAACTTGTGCTTAATAACCAGGAGGTCTCGATCACTGAGGCGACCTTTAAGAAGGTTTATAGGGAGTTGGTCTCTGGTTTTGTTACTCCACCGACAGCTCATTCAAAGTTTAATGAAAGCTTTAATGGTGTTTGTTTGGACTGGAACGAAATTCATAGTTTGCCCTTTCTAGTCGCTTTAGACACAAAGTCACGAGAATTTCAATATAAAATTCTAAATAGGTATTTAGTGACAAATACGTTTTTGAAAAAAATTGGCAAAATAGACTCCTCATTATGCACCTTTTGTGGTATGTTGGACGAATCCCTGGAACATCTTTTTGTGACTTGCCATTTTACTACATTGCTGTGGAAAGAACTCATAGCTTGGTGTAGTGGAAGACAAATTCAAGTTGAATCACTATCTGCTGCAAATATAATTTTTGGTGACTGGCAAAGGAAAGATTGCTTCCTCTTATTAAATCATATTATCCTCATCGCAAAACAGTACATTTATTATTGTAGGTCCAACAATTTGAAACCACTTTTCTACGTTCTGTTGCAAAGAATTAAGTTTGTCTACCAATTAGAGAGCAAAATTGCTAAATGGAACAATAATTGGCAAGCTCACTCTATCAAATGGAGTAAGAGTGGTTTTGAAGATGTTGAAGATTGAAACGTGCTTTTATATCTTTTTCGATATTCTAACACAGCGCTATTGTGGGTGTGTGTGCGTGTGTATGTGTGTGTGTTTTCTGCATCATGTAGGGGGAACTTTTGGGGGGTGGGGGGGTGGTTGTTAGCATCCACTTGTTAGCTCAAATCTGTATATACATATATTTTTTTGTGATTGCTGTAATTTCTTCGTTTTTGTAAGTGCTGTAACTCCAATATGGAAATGTTAAAAAACAATAATAAAATACAAAAAAAAAAAAAAATTTTCCAGTTTCTTATTTTTGCTTTGCTACGAGCAAAATTGAATTTTGGCGGAACAGGGGTTGCCGACCGTGATCAGAAAGGTAAAATTCACCGATTTTGTGAAGCGTGCTACGTCCCCTAAAATGCAGCTCACAGAATTTCGTTTTCATACAAATTCTAAGGTACATTCATTACTTAGACTGACGAAATATGGAAGCTTTTCGGAAAATTTTAAGCTTACCAGAGAGGCTGGAAGACACCCTACTCTGAGGCCTTTGTTCACCTACTAAAATTTAGCCAAGGTTGAAGAAGAAAATCTCAAAAGTTGGGCCTAAATGAAGGCTAAAAAGCAGATCACAGTAAATTTCTTACCTTAATAAACCGTTCCATAAGTTCAAACCGCTGGGTATCTCCTTGGATTGCACGCGACAACAGATTAAAATCTGCCAGAATCAGTGTATTCACACAACTATTGCTCGTGTCAAAGTTCATTTGCATAACCCTTGCACTCGGTGAAAATATGTCTTCTGCCGTTCAGGTTCGTTTGTTGACCTTCTAAGTAGTGACAAAAAGCTTCCTTTAGTAAATGGATAAACTGGAGATCCAGTTTTGCGGTGCAGGTTGCGTTAAAGTTGATCAATTCTCAAGACTTGCGAGATACTCCAAAAGTAAATAATGGCTGTCACTAATTAACCGTTGCCGTCGTCCTGACAAGCTCCTTTGGTACATTCTCCCACAGATCGACGGAACGCTAGGAGAAGATGAAAGTAGTAAGTTTTCATTTACCGTTTTTATGACAACTGAATCCTGTATTACTACTAGCCTAATGACTACTACTAGGAACTTGAGCGTAAAAACAACAACAACGAACACTCACCGGTTATCTCTGAGAGGTGAGTTCGTCAAGTGCACCTGAATGAACACGACAGGCTTGAATGGAACCATGTTTTTCGATGAATGGTCTGTACTTCTTTTTCATGCTTGATGGCTGCTTGTATTTTACAACCAGCGCTTATGTAGCACTTAAAATGAACGTCGGGATCCGTTGATGCCACGAATGCAACACTAGCCTTATTTGTCACAATGTCACACAAGTTGTAACGTGACCAATATGGAGAATCCCCTTCACTGCGCGGGCCGATCAATATGTTTAGTTTTCAAGTGAAACTCGTTTCATTTCAATATTGAAATAGATAAACCCACCCATTGCTTTAATTTTTGGACTAGTGTAATCCTGTCAGTATGACCGAACGACGACACATTACAGCTTTTCAATTTTTACCTACTTTTCCTCCAAAAAATATATAAGGACTTGCTGACGCAGCAGAGGAAGTAGATATGCAAGTGAAATTCACTTTTTTCTTTCCTGTTTTCAGCCGTTCGTTTTTCACAGAAAACCTAATGGTCGACCCATGAAAAAATGAAGAAAATCAAGAGATAAGGCCAAGAAACTCAGCAGATGCGGAGAGAGCGATTTCTGGCTTTGTTGCTTATAGGACTAGTACCCTACCGTTTTTTCTCCGGAAGGATCCAGCATTGTTGGTCATAAAACTAGTTACGGGACCTATGCAACGGGGAGGGAAATATACACTACGATTGGCATGTGTTATTTAACATATTGACGTCAGCGTTTCATGCGTTTTTTCTGTTATTGATCAACTCATTTGACAATATTATGAGGAAATTCATTGTCAATAACAGGACAGACGCATAGGCCATTGCAGAAACGTGAGAGGACTGGGAAAGAGTATGGTTGTTTTCCATTTGTTTGAAAAATGAAAGATCAACTAAATTTGAGAGTCTTTACCAAGAATAGAAGTTTTTGGAGGAGGAAAATGGCAAAATGGTAGCTCCCCAAATATCACCCAAAATAGAGAGTTTGTATGTATTAGGTAGACAGGCGACAAAATTATAAGGGTTATAAGGGTTTGCTTAAAAGCCAGTAGAGAACTCCGCCTATCCTCTTGACAGTTTCGTTTCTTTGTTTTTCATTTTCACGTGATTATACTGTTGCACAATCTCACAGTATTTAAAATTCTGCTACTTGTATCCCGCCTTAGTCCGAAGATGATATAGATTTAAAAATTTGGTTTTATCAACGGAGTTGATAATGTAAATTGGCCACCGTGCAGAGATTCTAAAAGCTGACGTTTCGAGCGTTAGCCCTTCGTCAGAGCGAATCGAGGGATTATGGGTTACGTGTAGTTTTTATAGTAGAGTAGGAGCTACGCTATTGGTGGTAACATGGCAACGTGAAAAATAGGAATATATTAGTTAAATGAAAAGCGTTCGTTAATACCGTGAGGATTAAGGGTGCCGATTTGAAAGATGAATTTTTGTTCCAGATTCTTGCGGCTTTCCGTCGTACCTAGATGTAGGGAAAGGCCGCAGATAGCCATGTGTTTTTTGGAGTGGTTAGGCAGATTAAAATGGCGAGCGACTGGCTTGGATGCATTCTTGTCATTCTTCTCAACATCGCGAAGGTGTTTGCGGAATCGGTCACCTAGTCGTCTACCTGTCTCACCAATGTATAATTTATTGCATAACGTGCAGGTTATGCAATAAATGACATTTGCGGAGGTACATGTGAAACGATCGGTGATCTTAACAGATCGCTTAGGTCCCGATATCTTGCTAGTGTTAACAATGAAAAGACAAGTTTTGCATCGTGAGCGCACGCATTTGAAAGTGCCGGGTTGCTCGTTAGTTTTGAGCGCGCTTCTAACTAAAAAGTTGCCTACGTTTTTGTCGCGTTTGAATGAAATAAGTGGAGGTTGCGAAAAGATTCTACCAGTCTCGGGATCATTTTGGAGTAATTTAAAATTACTAAGAATGATGCTTTTGACTGCGTGATTATGAGGATGGAAAGTGAGGGTGAATGGAATTCTGTCATTCTTATCTTTTTGTGACGTTTGTAGTGATGACTGTCGATCAAATTGTTGGGCGCGATGATGGCCCGCTTTGACCACAGAGACAGGATAGCCACGTTTTTCGAAGAACTGGCACATCTCCTCTGATTTGCTGGAAAAATCGGAGTCATCACTACATAGACTATAAAAACTACACGTAACCCATAATCCCTCGATTCGCTCTGACGAAGGGCTAACGCTCGAAACGTCAGCTTTTAGAATCTCTGCACGGTGGCCAATTTACATTATCAACTCCGTTGATAAAACCAAATTTTTGTATACTACTTCCCCACCGACGCAGCACCACAGTTTCTTTAGAAACTACCCCTTCATTCATGATATAGATTTATATCGAAATATTACAAGCACATAACATCGTTTCCTTGCATTTGTTGTCTATCAAGTTTAGTCACAATGCAATTACTCGGTATAGCATTTATTCTTTGTTTGTATGGAATTTTGCAACTTTTGCAAGGCTCCCATTTTGACAAATTTCCACTTAAAACTTGGTTGGGTAGCTTTTCATTCGTTAACCTTTCGGTTGGAATATTTAGATTTTCAATCTAATCAATATAAGAAACTCGCCCCAGTGCTCTCACGTTTCTGCAATGGGCTATTAAAAAGATTGCTTTTTACGATAACAAATTGTCAAATTGTCCGCTCTCGCTAATTGACGTGTCGCACAAATTACAGTTTCATGTGTCTATTCGCTTACTGACAATGAAAATTAGCCAATGAGCGCGGTAGGATTTCTGCAGTTATCGTTAAAATATATATCTTGCATCGATCCGGACCATCTGGAATAGAAATTCGTAACCTCAGAGTCATTCTTATCCTAACGATGTCTGTCAAAATCATAATAGCCGAGGAAAAACATCTTTTTGATATTTCGCGAGCATTATCATCGCTGAATTAAGAGTAGTGTTAATACAGTCTTATATTCACAACAAACACTAGACAGGACTGTTTGCCCGAACAGCAATCAATAAAAAAAAAAAGCAATTGAATCCTTTTGCCTGTAGTTCAACGCACACCACATCCCGTATTTTTTTTCAACAGAAATTTAAAGCCTTGGTAACAGTTACACCGCTAATTATCGAAGCTGCGCTGATGATGACGAGCCACGGAATCAATTTATAACATGAGCATTATTTCAACATGTCCAGATTGGTTGGAAATTTCAAAATGATGGCACGTGTCCTTGAGCATCGAGACTCATTGAATCCCATAGTTTTTAGCTGATCGCTCAGAAACAAGGGGCCCCACTGCTTAAAGAAGTTGATAATTATACACTATTTATGACCAAAACGGCTGAAAGCCTTACCCTTTGGGTCTGCACGTCCCTATATAGCCCATACGGGGAGTACCCCCAGGCAACCTCCTTCGAGCAAGGTAAGATGGCATGTCCCATCACTAAACTATTTGTTTCGCCAGCCTGAGAAATCAAAGACAAACTAGTTTTATGGCCAACAGTGCTGGGTCCTGCTGGAGAAAAAACGGTAGGGTACTAGTCCTATAATCAACAAAGCCAGAAATCGCTCTCTCAGCATCTGCTGAGTTTCTTGGCCCTATCTTTTGATTTTCTTCATTTTATTCATAGGTCGATCATTGGGTTTTCTGTGAAAAACGAACGCCTGATAACGGGAAAGAAAAAAAATGAATTTCAGTTACATATCTACTTTCAGCAACTCCTTATATTTTTTTGAGGAAAAGTATAAGTCGAAAAGGTGTAATGATTGTCGTCGTTCGGTTATACTGACAGGATTACACTAGTCCAAAAATTAAATCAATGGGTGGGTTTATCAATCTCGATATTGAAATGAAACGAGTTTTTCTTGACAAATCTATTCACCATCGCTAGCGCGCGCAGGGCAGGGGATCCTCCATAGCAGGTAACTGGTCACGTTAAAACTTGTGTGACATTGTGACAAATACAATACGGCTAGTGTTGCATTCGTGGCATCAACGGATCCCGACGTTCATTTTTAGTGCTACATAAGCGCTGATTGTAAAATACAAGCAGCCATCAAGCATAAAACAGAGGCACAGACCATGGCAAAACATGGTTCCATTCAAGCCTGTCGTGTTCTCAGGTGCACTTGACGAACTCACCTCTCAGAGATAACCGGTGAGTGTTCGTTGTTGTTGCTTTTACGCTCAAGTTCCTAGTAGTAGTCATTAGGCTAGTAGTAATACAGGATTCAGTTGTCATAAAAACGGTAAATGAAAACTTACTACTTTCATCTTCTCCTAGCGTTCCGTCGATCTGTGGGAGAATGTACCAAAGGAGCTTGTCAGGACGACGGCAACGGTCAATTAGTGACAGCCATTATTTACTTTTGGAGTATCTCGCAAGTCTTGAGAATTGATCAACTTTAACGCAACCTGCACCGCAAAACTGGATCTCCAGTTTATCCATTTACTAAAGGAAGCTTTTTGTCACTACTTAGAAGGTCAACAAACGAACCTGAACGGCAGAAGACATATTTTCACCGAGTGCAAGGGTTATGCAAATGAACTTTGACACGGCAAGTTAGTTTTGCAGGTTGCAGGTTGCAGGTTGAAATTTACTGTGACTGTTACATGAATAGCTAACCTTAGGCCTAATTAGGCCTAAAGAAACGTTTTTAGGCCTAAGGAGGCCTAAAGAAACGTTTAGTTGTGTAAATACGATAGTTGTGTAAATACACTGATTCTGGCAGATTTTAATCTGTTGTCGCGTGCAATCCAAGGAGATACCCAGCGGTTTGAACTTATGGAACGGTTTATTAAGGTAAGAAATTTACTGTGATCTGCTTTTTAGCCTTCATTTAGGCCCAACTTTTGAGATTTTCTTCCTCAAACTTGGCTAAATTTTAGTAGGTGAACAAAGGCCTCAGAGTAGGGTGTCTTCCAGCCTCTCTGGTAAGCTTAAAATTTTCCGAAAAGTTTCCATATTTCGTCAGTCTAAGTAATGAATGTACCTTAGAATTTGTATGAAAACGAAATTCTGTGAGCTGCATTTTAGGGGACGTAGCACGCTTCACAAAATCGGTGAATTTTACCTTTCTGATCACGGTCGGCAACCCCAGTTCCGCCAAAATTCAATTTTGGCTCGTAGCAAAGCAAAAATAAGAAACTGGAAAATAATAAATTGCTTCTTTATATATATGTGCCAAATCCATTTCACTGACAAAAAATGAGGGAAAATTATTTTTGGTCCCGAAGTCGAGTGGACCACTTTTAGAGAGACTGCCACTTAATAGCTCTGAGGGACCTTGCAGGTCAAGGGCCTCTGCAATGTTCTTTCGTATATACGAACGTTGACTCCCTGAATGTAGTAAGACGTTTTTCAAATTTACCCAAATTCAATCCATTTCAATCCTCTCCAGTTTTGTCCATCCATGTCCCTTCTTGGCTTCCCTGTGTTTTGTTAGAGTTCTTCTATAGTTTTGAACAGTTATTTTGATATTTTAGTTAATTCTATGACCATTCGATCTGTGCTGAAAATGCCTGAAATAGCGTGACCTAGCCCCTTTAAACTAGTGTTGCTTAGAGGCCTAGGTGTAACAACTGACTGCTGCCCATGCAATAACCAGTGATGTCGGTGACCACAATTCGCTACAGAACACTTAGGATGGCGACAAATTCTGGAGAAGTGCTTGTGGTTTCTAGGTTTTAAACAATGGAAACACAGTTTGTTCTCTTGCACTAGTTTCCATCTGCCATCAAGTGATTTTTCATTAAACATTGGGCAATTTTGTGAGTCATGATCTGCCTTGCAGAAATTACAATTTGGCTGTGTTGGAGGGCGTGTTTCACCAAGTAGTGCAGAAGCAGTATACATCTCATTCTCACCACCCATTTTGGGAGATTAAGACTTTCTTCGGTTTTCTTTACCTTTATCAGAACTGTGATTGCCTGGGGTGATGTTCCCATTTGAAGTTCTTTCTCCTGCTTCTTTGGACACAACATGTCGGTTAAGACATTTAAAGAACAATTCAAGGCCTATTTCATCTTCTTGAGTGTCTGCAAGTGTCAACTCCCATTTTTCCAATAACTGAGGTGGTAACTTGGTCTCAAAAAGGGGTAACAAAATACATCCATGGCTCACTGGATCTTCTCCAAGAGCCTCTAAAGCTCTAGTTCTGTTCATAAAAGTATCATAGAGATCTCTGAGGGAGGATGCATTAACAACTGACTTAGCATCCATCTTGATGACAGATTTCACTAGAAATGAGATGATCATGCGTTTTCTTC
>NC_090894.1:32334937-32337437 GCF_036669925.1 Montipora capricornis
TTACCCGAGACAGCCCTCCTTCTCGAGACAACTTTACCGAGCGTCTAGATGAGAATTGCGTGACCGAGACAAAGTTGACCTTACTTAATTATGCATGTATTTTAAGACGCATCTTCAAAAAATGCGTATCATCATTTGCCTTTCTTTTTTGTTAAGTATAGTTGCGTTTTCACATTAAGCAAATGGACTTACAATCTTAACGCAGCATTAATATGTAGTTTAAATAAAGGCTGTTTATGAATCGAGAATTTTCCGTTGACAGCGTTGAGAATTATGGCGGGAAAAACTTTTCTTTCGAAAGTAAACGCTAAAAACATATATAAGCTCCCAAATTGTTGCTTCTTTGATTTTTATTTTGCTGTCTCGTCTCGGGTGGTCGAGACCATATTGTAGCGACTCTACCCCCTTTGGAAAGCTTGTGTACCAGTCCCGCGCAAAGTTAGTGTTGATGTCGGATTAAAAACACAGAAAGAAACTACCCGTCGCTGTGTTGTATTAAAGGAAAAATACGGCCTAGAAAAACCGAGACGAAGTTGCGGGACCAAGTGAGAAATCCCGAGCGGGCAAGATAGCTCCATCTTGCCCGCTCGGGTAGCCAATCACAGTGGGGGATTTGGTTCATCTTGCCCGCTCATGGAGCTAGTCATATAATAATCTCACTGCAGTTAGTTGGTTGCGGACCAATCAGAGGCGTTGCGGTCATCAGACCCAATTCAATTCATCTTCCAAATCGGCACCCTTAATCCTCACGGTATTAACGAACGCTTTTAATTTAACTAATATATTCCTATTTTCACGTTGCCATGTTACCACCAATAGCGTAGCTCCTACTCTACTATAAAAACTGCACGTAACCCACAATTCCTCGATTCGCTCTGACGAAGGGCTAACGGTCGAAACGTCAGCTTTTAGGGCCGATTTACACGGTGCGATTTTTGTCGCATGCGACAAGCTCACGACAGGCCATAAGAGATGACTTACGATTGTCGTAGCGTTTTAAAACATGTTTTAAAATGCTACGACATTTTTCTGACGTACGCAACAATCGTAAATCATGTTGTGGGCCTGACGTAAGTCGTTGTCGCATGCGACAAAAATCGTACCGTGTTAATGGGCCCTTAGAATCTATGTACGGTGGCCAATTTACATTATCAACTCCGTTGATAAAACCCCACTTTGTGTATCAAATAAACCTGTTGCGGTCGATTTTTGGCGCATGCGACGTGAAGCTTACAAGAGGCCTAGGACATGACTTACAATTGTTGCAGCGTACGCGACAATCGTAAACGAGTTGTAGACATGTCCTAAGCTTGTAGCGTGCGACAAAAATTGTACCGTATAAATGAACCTTCAGAGACCTTAATACAAAAGATATACAAAAGTAATTGTCTGGTTTTCCCCCGCAAATATTGTGGCGTCATACGCCAGCGTAGGCAATCCGACGTTCAAGATACAAATAAATGGAGAAGCTAATGCAAATCAGGGTTATTTGCCACGAGCGGGAGACAGTGTTTGATTATTTGGAAGCAAGTATCTTTCGAGTATCTTCCCTCTTGGATACCGATTGGCGAAATCTGGAAGCGAGCGCCTGGGTCAAACATTTTCAAAAAGCGTGAAGAGATGTCAATGTATGACTTAAAGGAACAAGAAATGTATTAGCAAAAGTAATTGTCTGGTTTTAAGGAAGAAATAATTGTCTTTTTTTGAGTACACCAGGTTTTGACGAATACACCAGACATGACATTGTTTTAAATATGAAATAAACTGTTTTAAGTTACCCGAACTATAGTTTAGTTGTGAGTATTCTTCATGATATGCGGGAAAGATAAAAGTACGGCAGCGCGTTAGGTGTCTCATTTAACTTGCCCCAGACTGCGAATCCGTAGAGGTCCGTGAAAATATGCGCCGCAAGGAATCACGTCTGTTCTACTGATTTTATAGATATTAGAGAGAGAGACGGCTCATGGTCTAAAGTATCCCGGGAAAGGATTGCGAGATTGGGGCATAACTGTTATTTCTGAATATCATGTGAGGCTAGTATTATAACACAACTACATTGTTGGCGTAGACTTTTTCCATTTGGTGACTTCTCAAGGGCCGATTTACACGGTACGATTTTTGTCGCATGCGACAAGCTCACGACAGGCCCACACATGACTTACGATTGTCACAGCGTTTTAAAACATGTTTTAAAATGCTACGACATTTTTTTCTGACATACACAACAATCGAAAATCTGTTTAAAATAAAAGTGCTACACGGCCAACGTTTGTATAAACGTAACCTTTCCTTGTACTTGTACATGTTCATTGCCGTGACTTTAACATCTTCACTTCCCACGGCCTGCTCCCGTCTGACCTTGTAGCTCAGTCGGTAGAGCGGCAGAGATCTAACCCGAAGGTCGTGGGTTCAATTCCCACCCTGGTCAGAGTTTTTCTCTGTCCTTGTGTGGGCCCATTTCCATGAAGTAGGGCTAACGCTCACATGGTTCATATGGGAT
>NC_090894.1:32347437-32349937 GCF_036669925.1 Montipora capricornis
AAAATTCGAACTCAGACTTTTGAGGCGCACTAAGATTTTGGACACTTTTCTCAACAGACTTCCTATTTTCCTTTTCGGAAAAGTAGTGAAGAGTGTGAAGAGTGCGTAGAAATTTCGAAACCACATTGAAGAACGCTAGTGAGTTGAGCAAGAGTCAACTGTGACATTGGAATAAAATTTGAAGATTTATCATGATAACTTCTATCATTTTGGCCAGAGTTTGTTTGAGAATCGTATCTTAAGCGAACCTCCCTTAAAATTTTCGGGGAAAAGGACGGCAACGTAATGTTATTATTATTTTTTAATAAGTCCGTCACGGATGCTAGAACTTTCGGAAGAAGTAGTTTCTACAGACCTGACCGAAATTCCCCTAGAACATCCGAACAGATTAATATTTTGAAGGACAGCTTCAGAGTCACTAAACGGGCTTTCAAAGCATTGTGGAAACCATTTTATCTAATTCCGACAAGTTTTAAGACAACCGGCCGTTGGTGCCACGAAGAGAAAACCTCGTACGGAATGATGGAATAATCAATTTGTCGAGCGGCGTTATTCTCATCTTTGATTGATGGGTACCGTGCTTCAGAATAAGCATGTTTATCAGAGATCATTAACAAAAGCTTTAGACAGACAGACAGCCTTTATTTTAGCACGATGATAAAAGCTATGCAGCTTATGGATTTGCTGTTGACTAAAATTAAAAAAAAAACATATTGATTCCAGGTTTCATGCAGCCATAGAGCTATGGACCAATTTATAAAACAAACGAGGTTGCGGCCCAAGTAGATGACTTTTCTTTGACAAGAAGGAGCCTGACATGTTTGCCATTGAAGCTCGCCTTCATTTGCTATTTTTGGAGAGCTTTGCTGGCCTCGGGAAATAGTCGAACAGTTGATAAAATAATTAACATTTTTAACCATAGTGAAGCCGTGTGAAGAAATGTTCAGTTCAGATATTTATCTTCGTTGTCGCTCTTCTTCTTGTGAAGCATATGTGTATAGTAAGCTTGGATGTGTTGTTTGTGTATTTCACCGACCCCTAGTCCATGGACTTCTCGATAGACCAGGTGTATGGATTACTAAATTTGGCTTATAATGGACTGCCTAAGTGGTCGAGAAGAAAGATCGCTCATACGATACTTAACACAAACAGCACACATCTAACGTCAAGCACAAATTTGCATTACGCTAAAGCTGAAAGAAACATGCTTGGTTTTAGCTAAAGTCTTGCCAGTTATCTGCAGATACCAAGCAACTTCTTAAAAGAGAGGGACGAGAGAGATGGAGAGTCGTTGGAAGAAGAGAATTTTTAAGCTTTTGTGACAAGTAGCAGTTTCATTGAAACACAAATTTGAATGCTAAAGTTCTTGTGTTGACTCCGGACGACAAACACGCCAAAAACAAATACAAACTAAAGCCGGTATTATCAAAAGACAATGAATCGAAAACAAATTGAAAAGATTTCTCAACCATTTCCAACCAACGTTCGCAAGAGACAATATATGACAAGCCATCAATAGGACGTTTTCAACCAATCTCTAGAGACACCAATAACAATAGAGAAACGTACGACTTCTGGTGGACGAACAAAAGACGCTGTCCACCAACATGGCGGCGATGAAGTCACGTGAAAACCATCTATTTGTAGGACTTGTTTCTTTGATATAGGCGTCGCCACACGGTTGGGAAAATCGGACATTAAGTGGTTAAGTTTTTAGTATTGTTAGGCCAATAATAATTATTATTCAATTTCGATTGTTCGTCAGTGAAGAGTTTTGTTTTCGTTTTCGATCAAGTACAGAATAAGTTCAAGAAACATGTCAGGGTGGCGTTCGGTGCCCGATTCAAGACGTTGCATTTAGCACGTGGAATCCCACTGCGGTTAGTTGGTTTCGGACCAATGCGAGGGCGTTGCGGTCATCGGACTCAATCTAATAATCCATTCAGTATTTGGCTAGAGTAGTATTTTAAATTTAGACTAGATGCTTCTGTGAAGCATACACTGGCTTGCCTGTGGTACGTGCTACAGAAAATCAGAAGGCACTGAATTGTGTGGTATTGAAATACAGCATTCTAGTCTCTGAAGAATAACAAATAAAAGAGAAGCGAGAAACATTGGCTTCTGGGCTGACATGTTGATAATTTTCAAGTTCCCTCACAACTTCTTTTCACCATAAGTGATACTAAATTTCACTGAAGTCAAGCCCTGTTTCGCGGGGTTAGTGTTGGGATGGGAGACCAAAACAATAAACCCCTCATAAAAAAACAGAAACATCTGACCGAAAATACTATTAACGCTAACAAATGCGAACTCAGCAAGGTACAGATTCTGTTAGCTTGCTTTATGCAAAACAAATATTGATGAAAAAGCAAATAAATATTGATACACAGTTTTCAGAAAGAGCAGAAGGAAGTTTCCCGGACGGTCGATCGAGAATAAAATATTTACGACATGAAAACAACATTAATTTTGAGCCGTGAATATAGAATATAAAAAGTTA
>NC_090894.1:32354937-32359937 GCF_036669925.1 Montipora capricornis
TTTTTGAAATTGTTGCTGCTTTGGGTTTTTCTGTGAAAAGGTCTTGTGAGAGCAAAAAGGCAATGAATTGTTGAGAGAAGGCAATTTACTTTTCTTTCTTGAAAAATAAAAGGGTAAAAACTACCATGCAGACAAGGAAAGAAGAAGAACATTTATCATTGGTCATCATTAGCGAACCTTATTGAAGCATTCCCAGCTTACTGGTTCTGTGAAACTAAGCAAGTATTGATATATCTAAATCTACCGGATGATAACATGCGCGGTATGCTACTAATATGTAATCGCGAGAATTTTTTTGTTGTGAAACCTATCGAGTGTTTTACACGGTTGTGCGAGTTAAGCAGTTCGATTCATTGATGACCAATAAGATCCATCCCCTGGTTAGCAATTGATATATATAGTAACGGGCATGTCACGGATACAAATGACACAGAGGCTTAAAAGTTCTGTGGTCGTATTTTCATCTCAGACCGCTTGACAGAGTAGTTACTATTTTTCCAATGATACCAGGTCATTCCACTTGCATCGGTCTTGCCATTAAGATACAGACCATTCAGGTTGGCGTAGTGACATTTCTCGAACCACCAGCCACTTTTGTAGCCTGACGCACAGTTGCCAGCTAAATAGTCATCATTATCGCGATCCTTGGTGCTAAACGCATGGCCGCGGTGAACGCCAAGGGAATCACCTGCAGTGCCTGAATGAAAAGAAAACGAATTAAGCAATCAAAATAAGAAGCAGTTTTAAAACTTGTTTAAAATGCTAAAAATTCTTAAGACGCACTTGAGATTGTTTGTTGTCTCTACTTGCCACCGACATGAAATCGATGTAACGTGTTTATCACCACGTGAGTGAAATGATTACCAGGTTTTTCAGTTTCTTGCTCTGTTCTTTTTTTTTAGCTAACTCACTGGCTTACATATACAACTTATTCTGTCAGTCAAAGCGAGATAAAATTCTTTGACATCACAGTAGAACTGAGTTCTATCAGTTAGAGACAGACTGCACCTAGTTGAAATGAGAAAGTGTGTCTATCTTAATTAACAAAGGGTTGTTTATTAATCACCAGAGTTTGCAAACCTGAATATTTCCCCAAACTCAGCTGGTATTTTGCTCGCTCACTTGCCACTGTAACTGAACTGTACTCGGCAAATGCTGTATTTCCATGAATGTCTTCCAAGTCCACGCGAAGCTTGTTGCTGCTGCTTACAGTCAGGCGGTGAATCTTGTCCAGTCCAAGCCAAAACTCTCCGTTAAGATTACCAAAGCCTCGTTTGTAGGCGTCCCACGCGCGGAAGAAATCTACGGAGCCGTCTTGTCTTTTTTGAAAGACCGTCCATCCTCCGCCGGCAGTTTTGTGATCACAGTACACTTCAAATTCTCCCAGACCATCGGGATCGATTTTGTACACACCACTGATCTTTTCGCCAGAATTGTAAACATCGGCGCAGTTCTTGTTGACTAAAAATTACATAAGCGGGATGAATTCCTGTTAGATATGTTTTGGTTTCATCGTTATCTCTATCCTCTAAAAAGTTGAATAGACATCACACAGGGAAATACTATACGGAGCTAGCGAATATTTCAAAAGCAATTGATCGTAATTTGATTGATTTTTGCGACGGAACAGATGTGAAAATTCTAACCCGACTGGTGTCTTCGAAGTAAATGTATCTAAAATGTATAACTGCAGACCTTTGTCTTGAGAGCCGCCAGATTCGTTTGCTTTCAGCGCAGTTATTGCTTCTTTGATCTCAGTGAGTTGCTGCTCGATCTTCTTACAGCAGTGTGGTCCGGCGTAAAAGTTGTTATTCACGTTGCACTGGGGTTTACTAATACCAGGGCTTTTTGTTGTTTGTACAGAAGTTTTGGCAAATGTCCCAACGAAAATCCCAGTAAAAAGCAGAGCTAGCTGGAATGCCATTGTGCACTGGTTCTTTCAGGAAACTCTTCTGTAAAGTGGAAGCAAAAACTGCGGGTATAAAATGATTTCTAAGACTTGAGGTTCAGTTCATTTAGTCTTTCCAAACCAGATTTTTCTTGTCTCCTGCGCTCTATTTTGGGAATGCTGAATCATCGATTCCTACCAATCAAATAACAACACATTGTAGTGACTCACAGACGAGGCAGTTGACAACTTTCTGCTGACAATAGGAGAGTTCATCAAAATTTTATGAGATTTTTCTAGCAAAAGAACATGGGCACCCAACGAGTAATTATTATTTCGGTAATTGTCTGTTCGGAAGGATGGTGGGTTAACATTTTCAAATATTCGAACTTAAACTTTCGAGGTGTAGTAAGATTTTGGACATTTCTTCTGAACAGATTTGCTAGCTATTTCAGAAAAGTAATGAAGAGTGTGAAGAGTGCGAAGAGTGCGTAGAAATTTCGAAACCACATTGAAGAACGTTTAAATTTTGCTAAGCTGAGTAAGAGTGAACTGTGATGCTGGAAGAAAATTTGAAGATTTATAACTTCTATCATTTTGGCCGTAGTTTTTTTGAGAATCATATTAAGGGCAAACGTTCCCTAAAATTTGCGGGAAAAAAAGACGACTACTTAATGTAAAGTTTTTTTTATCAGACCCGTCACGATTTCTTTAACTTCAGGACAAGGCAAAAAAGCCATGAAGGACGTTCTACAGCAACCTGAAATTCCCGTAGAACATCCGAACAGATATATATTTTGAAGGGCTGCTACAAACTCACTAAACGAGCTTTTAAAGCATTGTGGAAACCATTTTAGGTGATTCTGACAACTTTTAAGACAACCGGCCGTTGGTGCCACGAAGAGAAACCCTCGTACGGGATGATGAAATAGTCAATTTGACTTTGCGTTATTCTCATCTTTGATTGATGGGTTTTGTGCTTCGGAATAAATTTGTTTATCAGAGATTATTAGAAAAAGTCTCTCGCTCATGGAAAACCTCGAGCTCAGATTTGCTGTTAAGCAAAATTCAAAAAACATATTGATATCTGTCTATTTTATACAGCCATAGTTAGAGCTATAGATCAATTTATAAAACAAGGAAACGAGGCCGCGGGCGCAATTAAATGATTTTTCGTTGGCAAGGAGGAGCCTTACAAGTTTGCCATTGAAGCTTGCCTTCATTGGCCGTTTTTATACTAGAGACGCATAATCCGTCCAGACGAATTATGTGTCTCTCATGTTATCCGTCTAGTGTAAAGACGGGACGAACTATATGAGACGCATAATTCGTCTTGGACGAACTTGGGCAAACATTTTTTCTGCGTCTGTTAAATTCGTCTAGTATAAAGACGGGCACTAGACGCATAATGCGTCTGGAAGAACTTTCCAGTTTAGTGCGTCTTCGAAGACACGATAAAATAGATTCTTCGTCCAGACGCATAATGCGTCTTGTGCCCGTCTTTATACTAGACGAATTTAACGGACGTAGAAAAAATGTTTGCCCAAGTTCGTCCGCGACGAATTATGCGTCTCAAGTATAAAAACGGCCATTGGCCGTTTTTATACTAGAGACGCATAATCCGTCCAGACGAATTGTTCGTCTCTCATGTTATCCGTCTAGTGTAAAGACGGGACGAACTATAGGAGACGCATAATTCGTCTTGGACGAACTTGGGCAAACATTTTTTCTGCGTCTGTTAAATTCGTCTAGTATAAAGACGGGCACTAGACGCATAATGCGTCTGGACGAACTTTCCAGTTTAGTTCGTCTTCGAAGACGCACTAAAACAGATTCTTCGTCCAGACGCATAATGCGTCTTGTGGCCGTCTTTATACAAGACGAATTTAATAGACGCAGAAAAAATGTTTGCCCAAGTTCGTCCCAGACGAATTATGCGTCTCCAGTATAAAAACGGCCATTTGCTGTTTCTGGAGAGCTTTGCCGGCCTCGGGAATAGTCAAACACTTGAAAAAGTAATTAACATTTTTAGCCAGAGTGAAGTGTGAAGAAATGTTCAGGTTAGATATTTATCTTCGTTGTCGATCCTCTTTTTGTGAGGCATGTGTGTAAAGTAAGCTTGGATGTGGTACTGTTTGTATTGCACCGAGCCCTAGTCCATAGAGCAGATGCATGGGTTGATAAATTGGACTTGTAATGGACTGCCTAAGTGGTCGAAAACAAAGATCAGTCAAACGATACTAAACACAAACAGCAAACGGCTTACGTCAAGCACAAATCTGCATTACGCCAAAGATGAAAGAAACATGTTTGATTTTGCCTGTTTTCTGTAGATACCAAGCAACTTCTTATAAGAGAGGGACGAGAGAGAGAGGCGTTGGAACAAGATAATTTTCGAGCTTTTGTGACCAGCAACAGTTTCATTGAAACACAATACAAACGTTTCTCTGTTGACTCCCCACCACAAACACGCCAAAAACAAATACAGACTAAAGCCGGAATTATCAAAAGACAATGAATCGAAACACATTGAAAAGATTTCTCAACCATTTCCAACCTACGTTCGCAAGAGACAATATGTGACAAGCCGTCAATTTGTAGGATTTGTTTCGTTGATATAGGCGTCACCACACTGTTGGGAAAATCGGACATTAAGGGCTTGTTTATATGGTCTCGCTTACCCGAGACAGCCCTCCTTCCCGAGACAACTTTACCGAGCGTTTATATGAGAATTGCGAGAGCGAGACAAAGTTGACCTTACTTAATTATGCATGTATTTTAAGACGCATCTTCAAAAAATGCGTATCATCATTTGCCTTTCTTTTTTGTTAAGTACAGTTGCGTTTTCACATTCAGCAAATGGACTGACAATCTTAACGCAGCATTAATATGTAGTTTAAATAAAGGCTGTTTATGAATCGAGAATTTTCCGTTGACAGCGTTGAGAATTATGGCGGGAAAACACTTTTCTTTAGAAAGTAAACACTAAAAACATGTATAAGCTCCCAAATTGTCGCTTCTTGATTTTTATTTTGCTGTCTCGTCTCGGGTGGTCGAGCCAAACGGTTCACATGCGAACAAGTTGTCTCACCTGCCAGGGTTACCCTACCTG
>NC_090894.1:32374937-32384937 GCF_036669925.1 Montipora capricornis
GCAGGTAGAGATACCTTTCGACAGTTCTCTTACTGGTCTCCTCTAAGCTACTTTCTTTCCTTTCTGGTAACTGATTAATTGGCCTACCAATTGCAAGATGAGCAGGCGTAATAGGTAACGGGTCTCTGCAATCATCACTTACTGCGGTCAACGGCCGCGAGTTAATGATACCTTCGATTCTGACCAGAAACGTGTTTAGCTCAGAAAAGGTGAGAAGTGCCCTTCCAAGGACTTTACGCAGTGGTTCTTTTATCGCTCTGCAAAATCGTTCCCACCATCCACCTCTCCATGGGGAACGCTCTGTGATGAATTTCCACTTGATCCCTCGCGATGAGAACTCTGACTTGATTTGATCCTGATCTAGCGTACTCCACATTCTTTGACTTTCAGTAGTGGGTTCATCGTATAATTTCTGAATTTCCCTGCTTGCTGCGTTGAAGGTTTGTGCATTGTCTGACCACACTGTATGGCAAAGACCTCTGCGACTCGTCATGCGACTAAAAGCTTGAAGGAACTCATCAGTTGTCAAACTATGTGTAAGTTCCAGGTGAACCATACGAGATGATGCGCATGTGAAAATGCACACGTATGCTTTCTTAATGTTTAAATCTTCTTTCACATACAGTGGTCCCACAAAATCAGTTCCAACATGCGCGGAAGCTCGTGAACAGGAAATTCTCTCCTCTGGCAGCTGACCCATTTTCTGGGCACAAGGTCCAACTCGTTGTCTTTGGCAAGCTACACATCTTCTGATAACACGTTTAACCTCACGTCTTCCTTGAGTTAGCCAAACTTTCTGCCTTAAAGTTGATAATATCGTTTCTGTACCAGCATGCAACATGTTCTTATGTACATCTTGCACCATCTTGGCAACTTCAGGATGTCCATGAGGCAAGATTATTTGATGCTTGCTCTGTTCGGGAAGATCAGCAAACTGTAGTCTCCCACCAACTCTTAATACCTGATCATCTCTGTCATAATAAGGGTCCAGTTTCAGGAGGCGGCTGTTACTGGGAAGTACCTCTCCAGCTTTCAGTTTCTCGAATTCTTCGTTGTAGACCACTTCCTGCACCCACATACAACATTTAATCTCGGCTTGCCTCACCTCGTCCGCTGACAGTTCCCTTTCACAAGACCTAGACTTAGTCTTAAACAATTTGACCGCTCTCAATACATAAGCAGTTCCTCGAATCAACTTTAACCATGTCTCGTAGCGTGACATATCAATCAGTGGTTCTGCAACGACTGCTGTATACACATGGGTAGTTCTTTTTTCCTCGCAAGCTTCGGCGGGAGCAGCCTCGTTTTCGGGTTGAGCGGGTAGTGGTTCACAAGGCGAAGACATCCATTGGGGTCCATTCCACCACACAGTGCGTGAAATTATATCACTACAGCTTAACTCACGCGTCAACAAGTCTGCAGGATTCTCCTTACTTCCACAATACCTCCAACACTCAGGATCCCATGTTGACTGTACCTCAGCCACACGATTGGCAACAAATGGCTTCCAGGATGAACTCTGCCCTTTTATCCAATGCAGTGTCACCATACTATCTGACCAACGCACAACCCTAGCCACCTTCATTGGCAAAGCCCCTACAACAAATTTTAGCAACCTGGCATTTACAACTGCTGCTAAAAGTTCCAGCCTTGGAAGTGACACCTTCTTCATGGGCGCGACTCTGGACTTCGATATTACCAGCTGTGAGGATACATTGTCTTGCTTGTCTCTTATTCGAATGTACACTGCTGCTCCATACGAATTGGGGGAAGCATCTCCAAAACCATGCACCTCTACCACAGAGTCTTGCGTAATACCATTTCCGAAGCATCGAGGGATAGTCACATCTTTTAGCTGCATCGACTCGGACTTCCAACTTAACCACTTTGCTTTAGTGTCGTTATCTAACGGGTCATTCCAGTGTAATCCTTTCAACCACAACTCTTGGAAAAGGATTTTGGCTCTAATAGTGAAGGGAAAGATGAGATGATTCCACTCGGTGCGAGGAATCTAAAGTGGTCAGAGTTCAAGTCCCATGACACGTCAAGTGCTTTTAGGGCGTCGCTCGAATTGAACTCCACGAATTGCGATGAGGCTCTTTTAGCTGGGTCAATAGCATCCATTACTAGCTCTGAGTTACCTGCCCACTTGGTCAAATTGAATGCCGCTGTCATCGTAATTTCTGACATTTCTTGTTGAAGCTTCAAAGTTGAATCTACTGTATCGGCTCCTGTGAGGCAGTCATCGACATACATATTTTGTAAAATTTCTTCTACTGCATACGGGGACATTTCTTTGTATTTGTTTACATGAGCGTGGACTGTAGCAATTGCAAGGAAAGGACTTGCGTTCACACCGAAAGTCAATCTCTGCATTCTGCACACCTTTGGTGCTTCGTTAGGCTGTAAATCTCTCCACAGGCAGCGGTGAACATCTCTGTCCTCTGGTGCTAGTTTGACTTGCAGAAACATCTTTTCAATGTCTGCTATGAGACAAATTTTGTGTGTTCTAAATCGAATCAGTACAGATGCAAGGTTCGGCTGTAAAGGAGGACCAGGAAGAATACAATCCATAAGGGAAGCATCACCTCCTTCTCGTGCGGAAGCATCAAATACGATTCTGCATTTTGTCGTTCTTTTGTCATCACGAAATACAGCATGATGCGGTAAGTACCGCACAGTTCCATTGTCATCACTCTGATAAGGTACTTCCTCTTCAAAACCTTTCGCTACATATTCATTGATCGCTGTTTTGTAAGCCATAGCTTTCACAGGGTCTTGCCTTAACTTTCTTTCAACACTTTCCAGGCGTCTGAAAGCTTGTGCATAATTACTTTCTAGCTTTGGAGGATCTCGTTTCCATGGTAGTTGCACCTCATAGTTATGTCCATCAAAGTTCAATCCTCTATTGAAGTCAGCAACAGCACATTCTTCCTCTTGTGACATAACAGGGTCCTCGATCTCTGCAATACCAATTGATTCCAGTTCCCAGAATCTTTTCAATGTTTCGTTAACTCCTCCGTTTTCTACAACTGTCAGCATGGATGAAGTTTGCCTTGATTGGCGGTTTACTTGTCCCGTGACGATCCAGCCGAGGCAAGATTCTACAGCAACAAGTGACTCACTGGAACTACCTCTCTTACAGACCTTAGTCACAAATGAGTAGTAGTGGTCTGCACCAATAAGAACATCCACTTGAACTGAACCACGAGGATAACTATCTGCAAGAGTTAAGCCTTGAAGATGAGAGTTCTTATGGAAGTCCATCTGTACTGGCCCGAGAGGATTACAAATTTTGGAAATAGAAAGGGTCTCTATCTCCACCTTTGAATCTCCCTTAATTGGTGAAAGAGTAAATTTCACTCTTTGCAATCTCTTCGTTTCGCTGGTCTCCTCACCTAGCGTTGTGACACTTAAGTGGCAGTCTCTCTAAAAGCGGTCCACTCGACTTCGGGACCAAAAATAATTTTCCCTCATTTTTTGTCAGTGAAATGGATTTGGCACATATATATAAAGAAGCAATTTATTATTTTCCAGTTTCTTATTTTTGCTTTGCTACGAGCAAAATTGAATTTTGGCGGAACAGGGGTTGCCGACCGTGATCAGAAAGGTAAAATTCACCGATTTTGTGAAGCGTGCTACGTCCCCTAAAATGCAGCTCACAGAATTTCGTTTTCATACAAATTCTAAGGTACATTCATTACTTAGACTGACGAAATATGGAAACTTTTCAGAAAATTTTAAGCTTACCAGAGAGGCTGGAAGACACCCTACTCTGAGGCCTTTGTTCACCTACTAAAATTTAGCCAAGTTTGAAGAAGAAAATCTCAAAAGTTGGGCCTAAATGAAGGCTAAAAAGCAGATCACAGTAAATTTCGTACCTTAATAAACCGTTCCATAAGTTCAAACCGCTGGGTATCTCCTTGGATTGCACGCGACAACAGATTAAAATCTGCCAGAATCAGTGTATTCACACAACTATTGCTCGTGTCAAAGTTTATTTGCATAACCCTTGCACTCGGTGAAAATATGTCTTCTGCCGTTCAGGTTCGTTTGTTGACCTTCTAAGTAGTGACAAAAAGCTTCCTTTAGTAAATGGATAAACTGGAGATCCAGTTTTGCGGTGCAGGTTGCGTTAAAGTTGATCAATTCTCAAGACTTGCGAGATACTCCAAAAGTAAATAATGGCTGTCACTAATTAACCGTTGCCGTCGTTCTGACAAGCTCCTTTGGTACATTCTCCCATAGATCGACGGAACGCTAGGAGAAGATGAAAGTAGTAAGTTTTCATTTACCGTTTTTATGACAACTGAATCCTGTATTACTACTAGCCTAATGACTACTACTAGGAACTTGAGCGTAAAAACAACAACAACGAACACTCACCGGTTATCTCTGAGAGGTGAGTTCGTCAAGTGCACCTGAATGAACACGACAGGCTTGAATGGAACCATGTTTTTCGATGAATGGTCTGTACTTCTTTTTCATGCTTGATGGCTGCTTGTATTTTACAATCAGCGCTTATGTAGCACTTAAAATGAACGTCGGGATCCGTTGATGCCACGAATGCAACACTAGCCTTATTTGTCACAATGTCACACAAGTTGTAACGTGACCAATATGGAGAATCCCCTTCACTGCGCGGGCCGATCAATATGTTTAGTTTTCAAGTGAAACTCGTTTCATTTCAATATTGAAATGGATAAACCCACCCATTGCTTTAATTTTTGGACTAGTGTAATCCTGTCAGTATGACCGAACGACGACACATTACAGCTTTTCAATTTTTACCTACTTTTCCTCCAAAAAATATATAAGGACTTGCTGACGCAGCAGAGGAAGTAGATATGCAAGTGAAATTCACTTTTTTCTTTCCTGTTTTCAGCCGTTCGTTTTTCACAGAAAACCTAATGGTCGACCCATGAAAAAATGAAGAAAATCAAGAGATAAGGCCAAGAAACTCAGCAGATGCGGAGAGAGCGATTTCTGGCTTTGTTGCTTATAGGACTAGTACCCTACCGTTTTTTCTCCGGAAGGATCCAGCATTGTTGGTCATAAAACTAGTTACGGGACCTATGCAACGGGGAGGGAAATATACACTACGATTGGCATGTGTTATTTAACATATTGACGTCAGCGTTTCATGCGTTTTTTCTGTTATTGATCAACTCATTTGACAATATTATGAGGAAATTCATTGTCAATAACAGGACAGACGCATAGGCCATTGCAGAAACGTGAGAGGACTGGGAAAGAGTATGGTTGTTTTCCATTTGTTTGAAAAATGAAAGATCAACTAAATTTGAGAGTCTTTACCAAGAATAGAAGTTTTTGGAGGAGGAAAATGGCAAAATGGTAGCTCCCCAAATATCACCCAAAATAGAGAGTTTGTATGTATTAGGTAGACAGGCGACAAAATTATAAGGGTTATAAGGGTTTGCTTAAAAGCCAGTAGAGAACTCCGCCTATTCTCTTGACAGTTTTGTTTCTTTGTTTTTCATTTTCACGTGATTATACTGTTGCACAATCTCACAGTATTTAAAATTCTGCTACTTGTATCCCGCCTTAGTCCGAAGATGATATAGATTTAAAAATTTGGTTTTATCAACGGAGTTGATAATGTAAATTGGCCACCGTGCAGAGATTCTAAAAGCTGACGTTTCGAGCGTTAGCCCTTCGTCAGAGCGAATCGAGGGATTATGGGTTACGTGTAGTTTTTATAGTAGAGTAGGAGCTACGCTATTGGTGGTAACATGGCAACGTGAAAAATAGGAATATATTAGTTAAATGAAAAGCGTTCGTTAATACCGTGAGGATTAAGGGTGCCGATTTGAAAGATGAATTTTTGTTCCAGATTCTTGCGGCTTTCCGTCGTACCTAGATGTAGGGAAAGGCCGCAGATAGCCATGTGTTTTTTGGAGTGGTTAGGCAGATTAAAATGGCGAGCGACTGGCTTGGATGCATCCTTGTCATTCTTCTCAACATCGCGAAGGTGTTCGCGGAATCGGTCACCTAGTCGTCTACCTGTCTCACCAATGTATAATTTATTGCATAACGTGCAGGTTATCTTAACAGATCGCTTAGGTCCCGATATCTTGCTAGTGTTAACAATGAAAAGACAAGTTTTGCATCGTGAGCGCGCGCATTTGAAAGTGCCGGGTTGCTCGTTAGTTTTGAGCGCACTTCTAACTAAAAAGTTGCCTGAGTTTTTGTCGCGTTTGAATGAAATAAGTGGAGGTTGCGAAAAGATTCTACCAGTCTCGGGATCATTTTGGAGTAATTTAAAATTACTAAGAATGATGCTTTTGACTGCGTGATTATGAGGATGGAAAGTGAGGGTGAATGGAATTCTGTCATTCTTATCTTTTTGTGACGTTTGTAGTGATGACTGTCGATCAAATTGTTGGGCGCGATGATGGCCCGCTTTGACCACAGAGACAGGATAGCCACGTTTTTCGAAGAACTGGCACATCTCCTCTGATTTGCTGGAAAAATCGGAGTCATCACTACATAGACTATAAAAACTACACGTAACCCATAATCCCTCGATTCGCTCTGACGAAGGGCTAACGCTCGAAACGTCAGCTTTTAGAATCTCTGCACGGTGGCCAATTTACATTATCAACTCCGTTGATAAAACCAAATTTTTGTATACTACTTCCCCACCGACGCAGCACCACAGTTTCTTTAGAAACTACCCCTTCATTCATGATATAGATTTATATCGAAATATTACAAGCACATAACATCGTTTCCTTGCATTTGTTGTCTATCAAGTTTAGTCACAATGCAATTACTCGGTATAGCATTTATTCTTTGTTTGTATGGAATTTTGCAACTTTTGCAAGGCTCCCATTTTGACAAATTTCCACTTAAAACTTGGTTGGGTAGCTTTTCATTCGTTAACCTTTCGGTTGGAATATTTAGATTTTCAATCTAATCAATATAAGAAACTCGCCCCAGTGCTCTCACGTTTCTGCAATGGGCTATTAAAAAGATTGCTTTTTACGATAACAAATTGTCAAATTGTCCGCTCTCGCTAATTGACGTGTCGCACAAATTACAGTTTCATGTGTCTATTCGCTTACTGACAATGAAAATTAGCCAATGAGCGCGGTAGGATTTCTGCAGTTATCGTTAAAATATATATCTTGCATCGATCCGGACCATCTGGAATAGAAATTCGTAACCTCAGAGTCATTCTTATCCTAACGATGTCTGTCAAAATCATAATAGCCGAGGAAAAACATCTTTTTGATATTTCGCGAGCATTATCATCGCTGAATTAAGAGTAGTGTTAATACAGTCTTATATTCACAACAAACACTAGACAGGACTGTTTGCCCGAACAGCAATCAATAAAAAAAAAAAAGCAATTGAATCCTTTTGCCTGTAGTTCAACGCACACCACATCCCGTATTTTTTTTCAACAGAAATTTAAAGCCTTGGTAACAGTTACACCGCTAATTATCGAAGCTGCGCTGATGATGACGAGCCACGGAATCAATTTATAACATGAGCATTATTTCAACATGTCCAGATTGGTTGGAAATTTCAAAATGATGGCACGTGTCCTTGAGCATCGAGACTCATTGAATCCCATAGTTTTTAGCTGATCGCTCAGAAACAAGGGGCCCCACTGCTTAAAGAAGTTGATAATTATACACTATTTATGACCAAAACGGCTGAAAGCCTTACCCTTTGGGTCTGCACGTCCCTATATAGCCCATACGGGGAGTACCCCCAGGCAACCTCCTTCGAGCAAGGTAAGATGGCATGTCCCATCACTAAACTATTTGTTTCGCCAGCCTGAGAAATCAAAGACAAACTAGTTTTATGGCCAACAGTGCTGGGTCCTGCTGGAGAAAAAACGGTAGGGTACTAGTCCTATAATCAACAAAGCCAGAAATCGCTCTCTCAGCATCTGCTGAGTTTCTTGGCCCTATCTTTTGATTTTCTTCATTTTATTCATAGGTCGACCATTGGGTTTTCTGTGAAAAACGAACGCCTGATAACGGGACAGAAAAAAATGAATTTCAGTTACAGCTGTACATATCTACTTTCAGCAACTCCTTATATTTTTTTGAGGAAAAGTATAAGTCGAAAAGGTGTAATGATTGTCGTCGTTCGGTTATACTGACAGGATTACACTAGTCCAAAAATTAAATCAATGGGTGGGTTTATCAATCTCGATATTGAAATGAAACGAGTTTTTCTTGACAAATCTATTCACCATCGCTAGCGCGCGCAGGGCAGGGGATCCTCCATAGCAGGTAACTGGTCACGTTAAAACTTGTGTGACATTGTGACAAATACAATACGGCTAGTGTTGCATTCGTGGCATCAACGGATCCCGACGTTCATTTTTAGTGCTACATAAGCGCTGATTGTAAAATACAAGCAGCCATCAAGCATAAAACAGAGGCACAGACCATGGCAAAACATGGTTCCATTCAAGCCTGTCGTGTTCTCAGGTGCACTTGACGAACTCACCTCTCAGAGATAACCGGTGAGTGTTCGTTGTTGTTGCTTTTACGCTCAAGTTCCTAGTAGTAGTCATTAGGCTAGTAGTAATACAGGATTCAGTTGTCATAAAAACGGTAAATGAAAACTTACTACTTTCATCTTCTCCTAGCGTTCCGTCGATCTGTGGGAGAATGTACCAAAGGAGCTTGTCAGGACGACGGCAACGGTCAATTAGTGACAGCCATTATTTACTTTTGGAGTATCTCGCAAGTCTTGAGAATTGATCAACTTTAACGCAACCTGCACCGCAAAACTGGATCTCCAGTTTATCCATTTACTAAAGGAAGCTTTTTGTCACTACTTAGAAGGTCAACAAACGAACCTGAACGGCAGAAGACATATTTTCACCGAGTGCAAGGGTTATGCAAATGAACTTTGACACGGCAAGTTAGTTTTGCAGGTTGCAGGTTGCAGGTTGAAATTTACTGTGACTGTTACATGAATAGCTAACCTTAGGCCTAATTAGGCCTAAAGAAACGTTTTTAGGCCTAAGGAGGCCTAAAGAAACGTTTAGTTGTGTAAATACGATAGTTGTGTAAATACACTGATTCTGGCAGATTTTAATCTGTTGTCGCGTGCAATCCAAGGAGATACCCAGCGGTTTGAACTTATGGAACGGTTTATTAAGGTAAGAAATTTACTGTGATCTGCTTTTTAGCCTTCATTTAGGCCCAACTTTTGAGATTTTCTTCCTCAAACTTGGCTAAATTTTAGTAGGTGAACAAAGGCCTCAGAGTAGGGTGTCTTCCAGCCTCTCTGGTAAGCTTAAAATTTTCCGAAAAGTTTCCATATTTCGTCAGTCTAAGTAATGAATGTACCTTAGAATTTGTATGAAAACGAAATTCTGTGAGCTGCATTTTAGGGGACGTAGCACGCTTCACAAAATCGGTGAATTTTACCTTTCTGATCACGGTCGGCAACCCCAGTTCCGCCAAAATTCAATTTTGGCTCGTAGCAAAGCAAAAATAAGAAACTGGAAAATAATAAATTGCTTCTTTATATATATGTGCCAAATCCATTTCACTGACAAAAAATGAGGGAAAATTATTTTTGGTCCCGAAGTCGAATAGCTCTGAGGGACCTTGCAGGTCAAGGGGCTCTGCAATGTTCTTTCGTATATACGAACGTTGACTCCCTGAATGTAGTAAGACGTTTTTCAAATTTACCCAAATTCAATCCATTTCAATCCTCTCCAGTTTTGTCCATCCATGTCCCTTCTTGGCTTCCCTGTGTTTTGTTAGAGTTCTTCTATAGTTTTGAACAGTTATTTTGATATTTTAGTTAATTCTATGACCATTCGATCTGTGCTGAAAATGCCTGAAATAGCGTGACCTAGCCCCTTTAAACTAGTGTTGCTTAGAGGCCTAGGTGTAACAACTGACTGCTGCCCATGCAATAACCAGTGATGTCGGTGACCACAATTCGCTACAGAACACTTAGGATGGCGACAAATTCTGGAGAAGTGCTTGTGGTT
>NC_090894.1:32407437-32414937 GCF_036669925.1 Montipora capricornis
AAACAAGTCCGCCTCAGAAAAGCGGGCTGCTCGACTGATTTAAAGGGACTACTCGCAGTGTATTCTGACTCTTGAGTCCGGCCCAGAAACCATCATATCCCTATGTCACAGTCAGAATACATAATTACCATCAATAGTTGCCTTATCAGTTTCTGTAACCGCCTTTTATCTTGAAAAAAATTAAACATAGTGCTTGTTTCGTGTAAGTGAATAATAATGAATAATTCGAGATATTTACCCAGGAAGCTCCACTCACCCGGAAGTGGATTTCAGGGAGGTCCTGCATCCGAATCGAATTGGAATTAATTTAGAGATATTAGGGAAGTGAGGTGAGACAGTTGCAAAATTTATCCACAATTGTTGTAGTCACCCAGTTACGAATGGCGAACAAATATCAGGGTTACAAGTTCCTTTTAATTAACTAGACAATTGAAATTTTTAGTGTCATCTAAAGTAAAGGGGTAGCTTAATATCTTTCAATATTCTCTTGTTTGAAATTGTTGCTGCTTTGGGTTTTTCTGTGGAAAGGGCTTGTGAGAGCAAAAAGGCAGTGAATTGTTGAGAGGAGGCAATTTACTTTTCTTTCTTGAAAAATAAAAGGGTGAACGCCATCATGCAGACAACGAAAAAGAAGAACATTTATCATTGGTCATTATTAGCGAACTTTATTAAAGCATTCCCAGCTTACTGGTTCTGTGAAACTAAGCAAGTGCTGATATATCGAAATCTACCGGATGATAACATGCGCGGTATGCTACTAATATCTAATCGCAAGAAATTTCTTGTTGTGAAACTTATTGAGTGTTTTACACAGTTGTGCGAGTTAAGCAGTTCGATTCATTGATGACCAATAAGATCCATCCCCTGGTTACCAAATGAAATGTGATACAATTGACACAGAGCCTCAAAAGTTCTGTGGACGTATCTTCATCTCAGACCGCTTGACAGAGTAGTGACTATTTTTCCAATGAAACCAGCTCATTCCTTTCCAATCGACCTTTCCATTAAGATAAAGACCATTCAGGTTGGAGTATTGACAATTCTTGAACCACCAGGCACCTTTATGGCTTGACGCACAGTTTGGTGAATTGTTATCATTATCTCGATCCTTGGTGCTGAACGCTTGGCCGCGGTGATAGCCAAGGGAATCACCTGCAGTGCCTGAATGACAAAAAAAAAAAAAAAAAAAAGAAAAAACCAATTAAGCCATCAAATTAAAATAAGAAGCAGTGTTAAACTTTTTTAAAATGCTAAAAATTCTTAAAATGCACATGAGAGATTGTTTGTTGTCTCTACTTGCCACCGACATGAAATCAATGTAACGTGTTTATCACCACACGAGTGAAATGATTACCAGGTTTTTCAGTTTGCTGTGTTCTTATTCTGTCAGTCAAAGCGAGATAAAATTATCTGACATCACAGTAGAACTGAGTTCTATCAGTTAGAGACAGACTGCACCTAGTTGAAATGAGAAAGTGTGTCTATCTTAATTAACACAGGGTTGTTTATTAATCACCAGAGTTTGAAAACCTGAATATGTCCCCAAACTGAGCTGGTATTTTGCTCGCTCGCTTGCCACTGTGACTGAACTGTACTCGGCAAATGCTGTATTTCCATGAATGTCTTCCAAGTCCACGCGAAGCTTGTTGCTGCTGCTTACAGTCAGGCGATGAATCTTGTCCAGTCTAAGCCAAAACTCACCATTTAGATTACCAAAGCCTCGTTTGTAGGCGTCCCACGCGCGGAAGAAATCTACGGAGCCGTCTTGTCTTTTTTGAAAGACCGTCCATCCTCCGCCAGCCGTTTTTTGATCACAGTACACTTCAAATTCTCCCAAACCATCGGGATCAATTTTGTACACACCACTTATCTTTTCGCCGGAGTTGAAAACATCGGCGCAGGTCTTGTAGACTAAAAATTACATAAGCGGAATGAATTTCTGTCAGTATGTTTTGGTATTATCTCTATCCATATAAAACGTTGAATGGACGGCATAGAGGAAAATACTATACAGAGCTAGCAAATGTTTTTAAACTGAGCAATTGATCGTAATTTGATTGATTTTTGCGACGGAACAGATGCGAAAACGTAAACCACTGATGTTTTAGAAGTAACAGAATCTAAAATGTATACATGTAAATGCGCACCTTTGTCGTTAGAACCGCCAGTTCCGTTTGTCTTCAGCGCAGCGATTGCTTCTTTGATCTCAGTGAGTTGCTGCTCGATCTTCTTTCAGCAGTGTAGTCCGGCGTAAAAGTTGTTATTCACGTTGCACTGGGGTTTACTAATACCAGGGCTTTTTGTTGTTTGCACAGAAATTTTGGCAAATGTCCCAACGAAAATCCCGGTAAAAAGCAGAGCTAGCTGGAATGCCATCGTGCACTGGTTCTTTCAGGAAACTCTTTTGTGAAGTGGAAGCAAAAACTGCGGGTATAATATGATTTCTAAGACTTGAGCTTCAGTTCATTTAGTCTTTCTAAACTAGATTTTTCTTGTCTCCTGAGCTCTATTTTGGGAATGCTGAATCATCGATTCCTACCAATCAAATAACAACACATTGTAGTGACTCACAGACGAGGCAGTAAACAACGTTCTGTTGATAATAAGACAGTTCATCAAAATTTTATGAGATTTATCTGGCAAAAGAACATGGGCACCCAACGAGTAATTATTATTTCGGTAATTGTCTGTTCGGAAGGATGGAGCATGGGTTAACATTTTCGGATATTCGAACTTAAACTTTCGAGGTGTACTAAGATTTTGTACATTTCTTCTGAAAAGATTTCCTAGATATTTCAGAAAAGTAGAAGAAGAACGTTTAAATTTTACTAAGCTGAGTAAGAGTGAACTGTGACGCTGGAAGAAAATTTGAAGATTTATAACTTCTATCATTTTGGCCGTCGTTTTTTTGAGAATCATATTAAGGGCAAACGTTCCCTAAAATTTGCGGGAAAAAAGGACGACTACTTATAAATGTAAAGTTTTTTTTTATCAGACCCGTCACGATTGCTTTAACTTCAGGACAGGGCAAAAAAGCCATGAAGGACGTTCTACAGCAACCTGAAATCCCCGTAGAACATCCGACCAGATAAATATTTTGAAGGGCTGCTACAAACTCTCTAAACGAGCTTTTAAAGCATTGTGGAAAACATTTTAGGTGATTCTGACAACTTTTAAGACAACCGGCCGTTGGTGCCACGAAGAGAAACCCTCGTACGGGATGATGGAATAGTCAATATGTCTCTGTGCTATTCTCATCTTTGATTGATGGGTTTTGTGCTTCGGAATAAATTTGTTTATCAGAGATCATTAGAAAAAGCCTCTCGCTCATGGAAAACCTCGAGCTCAGATTTTGCTGTTGAGCAAAATTCAAAAAACGTATTGATATCAGTCTATTTTATACAGCCACAGTTAGAGCTATAGATCAATTTATAAAACAAGGAAACGAGGTCGCGGCGCAATTAAATGATTTTTCGTTGGCAAGGAGGAGCCTTACAAGTTTGCCATTGAAGCTTGCCTTCATTTGCTGTTTCTGGAGAGCTTTGCTGGCCTCGGGAAATAGTCGAACACTTGACAAAGTAACTAATATTTTTAGCCAGAGTGAAGTGTGAAGAAATGTTCAGGTTAGATATTTATCTTCGTTGTCGATCCTCTTTTTGTGAGGCATGTGTGTAAAGTAAGCTTAGAAGTGGTACCGTTTGTATTGCACCGAGCCCTAGGCCATGTGCATGGATTGATAAATTGGACTTGTAATGAACTGCCTAAGTGGTCGAGAACAAAGATCAGTCAAACGATACTAAAACACAAACAGCAAACGGCTTACGTCAAGCACAAATCTGCATAACGCCAAAGATGGAAGAAACATGTTTGATTTTGCCTGTTTTCTGTAGATACCAAGGAACTTCTTATAAGAGAGGGACGAGAGAGAGAGGCGTTGGAACAAGATAATTTTCGAGCTTTTGTGACCAGCAGCATTTTCATTGAAACACAATACAAACGTTTCTTTGTTGACTCCGCACCACAAACACGCCAAAAACAAATACAGACTAAAGCCGGAATTTCCAAAAGACAATGAATCGAAAACACATTGAAAAGATTTCTCAACCATTTCCAACCTACGTTCGCAAGAGACAATATGTGACAAGCCATCAATTTGTAGGAATTGTTTCGTTGATATAGGCGTCGCCACACGGTTGGGAAAATCGGACATTAAGGGCTTGTTTATATGGTCTCGCTTACCCGAGACAGCCCTCCTTCCCGAGACAACTTTGCCGAGCGTCTATATGAGAATTGCGTGAGCGACACAAAGTTGACCTTACTTAATTATGCATGTATTTTAAGACGCATCTTCAAAAAATGCGTATCATCATTTGCCTTTCTTTTTTGTTAAGTATGGTTGCGTTTTCACATTCAGCAAATGGACTGACAATCTTAACGCAGCATTAATATGTAGTTTAAATAAAGGCTGATTATGAATCGAGAATTTTCCGTTGACAGCGTTGAGAATTATGGCGGGAAAAAACTTTTCTTTCGAAAGTAAACGCTAAAAACATGTATAAGCTCCCAAATTGTTGCTTCTTTGATTTTTATTTTGCTGTCTCGTCTCGGGTGGTCGAGCCAAACGGTTTACATGCGAACAAAGTTGTCTCGCCTGCCAGGGTTACCCTACCTGCCGAGGCGAGACAACTCGCCTCCCCGAGTTGTCTCGCCCACCCGAGTTGTCTCGCCCACCTCATGTAAACGGTTGATATAATTTTTTAAACTAATGAGTGGGTAACTCGGGGGGAGGGTTGTCTCGTGTACCCAAGACCATATTGTAGCGACTGTACCCCCCTTAGGAAAGCTTGTGTACCAGTCCCGCGCAAAGTTAGTGTTGATGTCGGATTAAAAACACAGAAAGAAACTTCTCGTCGCTGTGTTGTATTAAAGGAAAAGTACGGCCTAGAAAAACCGAGACGAAGTTGCGGGACCAAGTGAGTAATCCCGAGCGGGCAAGATAGCTCCATCCTGCCCGCTCGGGTAGCCAATCACAGTGCGGGATTTGGTTCATCTTGCCCGCTCATGGAGCTAGTCATATAATAATCCTACTGCAGTTAGTTGGTTGCGGACCAATCAGAGGCTTTGCTGTCATCAGACCCAATTCAATTCATCTTCCAAATCGGCACTCTTAATCCTGACGGTATTAACGAACGCTTTTCATTCAACTAATATATTCCTATTTTCACGTTGCCATGTTACCACCAATAGCGTAGCTCCTACTCTACTATAAAAACCACACATAACCCACAATTCCTCGATTCGCTCTGACGAAGGGCTAACGCTCGAAACGTCAGCTTTTAGGGCCGATTTACACGGTGCGATTTTTGTCGCATGCGACAAGCTCACGACAGGCCATAAGACATGACTTACGATTGTCGTAGCGTTTTAAAACATATTTTAAAATGCTACGACATTTTTCTGACGTACACAACAATCGTAAATCATGGGCCTGACGTAAGTCGTTCTCGCATGCGACAAAAATCGTACCGTGTAAATCGGCCCTAAGAAACCGGTTTTTTTATACTGAATAACCGCCTCAAAGTTGTTTGGCGCAGTGTATTGGTTGCTGAAACGATACGAGTCCGTTCAACTGACCGAGACAGGAAGTGACAAATTTAGCTAGATTAAATGAATGTAATCCATAGTAGAACGCAGAGCCTGGTCTTCTCATTCTGTGGTTAATAGATATAATATAATAAGAGTAGATTTAACTTGAATGTGGGCTGTTTCACTCGTAACTGCTCCTTCCGTACATTTTTATGAAATTACCAAAAAACTGGCCAAAAATATGAAATAAGAAGTACGGGTCACCGTACTCGTTCAGGAGAAAATAGCCATTCCTTGACGGATTAAGCTTGGGGTCAATGAAAATCTGCCATTTTATCAGTGTGCGTGAGCTAATGCGTGCGCCAATGACGCCAGAGACGCTAGAGAAATTATGCGCAGTAGAGTTGCTCAATCAAAACCCAGGAAATCACCTCAAGCTTCTCAGACACGGTTACGGTTAAACTACACTGAGGAAACAGACATTTAATTCTTGTCCCTCTTTTTGGTAACAGCTGGCCCTTGGACGAAACATTATATTAGCTTCTGTTACCAAGGAATCTCCTGATTTGTAAATTACTTGCGTTGCTTCTCCTCATGCTAGGTTCCAGACCCTAACTTTCCTTTTCTTGGGGTCCATTTCACCCCGCGTTTTGATGGCAGCGTTTGGCTTGGCCCCAATGCAGTATTGGCTTTTGCAAGGGAAGGATACCAACTCACAGATGTAAACTTCTCAGACTTGATAGATGCATTGGGATATCGGTATCTTGCTTTGTCGAAAGGCCATCTTTGTGGTAAATCATACTCGCACATCATACATTATTTGAAAGACATAATTTCCGACTCTGTCCCCGATCTTGTACATGAATGGAAAAGTCGTCGGAAATGCGGCTGCCTAACTCTGATGAAAACATGAACTCAGTTTAAGTTAAGATTAATGATCGTAACAGTGGTTACGGGAGGACTTGAATGACTTTTTACTGATTGTTTCAGCGGGCTAAGAAAGCTGATGTTCTAGTATTTTACGTTTGGAGTTGGGGAATATTACAGAGGAATTTTCATATCCGCTCAAGTCAAGCAACTACAAAGATACATTCCTAGTCTTAAGGTCCAGGATGTAGAGAGGTAAGAGAAACGTAAAAT
The DNA here is from genome assembly GCF_036669925.1 of Montipora capricornis. Classification (NCBI taxonomy): domain Eukaryota; kingdom Metazoa; phylum Cnidaria; class Anthozoa; order Scleractinia; family Acroporidae; genus Montipora; species Montipora capricornis. The sequence goes on from NC_090894.1 coordinate 32,414,164, forward strand.
AAGCTGTTGGCGATGAGTATTGGATAATATTTCCGGTGGTGTGGATGTGCGCGCTATCAATTGAAGATCTGCTCTGTGAAAGTAGGAATGCCAACTTGCTCTCTGGTCTGACAAAGTGACCCTCTACCTCTGATTCTAAACTTACACACCTAGACTGCTGCCAGTTTCCGCCAGGCACTACGATCGTTAACGTTGTCCTTCTATGATTTAAGGACCACACTTAAGAATGTCCTTTATCGTATCTTTAAAACGGAGAAAGAATCGACCTTGATTTGTCGAACCGCACAATCAATATATCATACCTTTTGTCCGGTAAGCATTGTTTTTGGATTGTTGTAGATAGATAGTAATTTGTTGACTCTTAGACTTAACGGGACACGTAGAGACGCTTATCAAAATCCGCGTGCGTCAAATTAGCGGTGACGCGCACATCTGGAGCTGGTTCTCCAGGATGTCCGCTGATGTTCAGAAATGCTCAACAACATAAACATCACTGACTTGCCCAGAAATACACACACCTTATTGAATGGTTTAACATGTGGGTATTCTGCGAGTTGCATAGTACGAGCAACGAGCAAAACGTCCGCACGTATTATATGTTAAACCTTTGAATAAGGGGTTTATTATTCCACTATTTACGCCATTTTCTAGTATTTTGGCTTCTTCCTGCATTGACTGAGAATCGTATCGATTTCATAATAAGGCGCGTGCGAATGACAAAAACAACACAAACGAAACCATTCAAATGTCTTTTTTTGACGAGTGACAGGCAAT
>NC_090894.1:32419937-32439937 GCF_036669925.1 Montipora capricornis
GTGAAAACCCCAAAGCTTGTCCTAACTCTTCCACTTGAGCTGTGGTGACGCTTGTTTTAGGCTCTTTTGTCGAAAGATCGGGAGGCACCTCTTCATCGTTTGAAAGATCGACATCGTCGTCGACCTAATGTCCTTCCATATCTAAAGCTTGGAAATGGCAAAGTATCAGAGAACACGATAAAATTAAAAAATATCTTCAGAGTAGTTTACCTGCTTCGAACTGCACGAGAAAAGAAGAGGGTGCTCGTGGTATTCACTCGGTGTTATATAGCCTGTCTTCATTTACATAACAATAGTCTTCAAAGGTCGGTTTATTGCGCATGCACACAAAGGAAACGCATAATGATGTCATAATGCGTAACATGGATGAGGAGAATACTGAATTTGGAAGAAATTGACAATTAAGAATAATCCTTCAATTGAAGGACAGACTTGGTTGAATTGATCGTCCTCTTCCCTAGAACATTTTTTCACTCTCCCCAGCTCTCCAACACTTTTTACTATCCAACATGGCGGCGTTATCCTACGATCCCCATCAAAAGACGCCAGCACTGCAGGCTATAAGCAGAAAAGGGTAGTAAGGTGGATTTAATACTTTTTGGCCTCCATGCCTGGTTGTTCTTTAGTGTGGAAGAGCTTTTATCGCTGATACATTGTGACGAATTTAACAAAACTATTATCTCTATATTTCAATTTTTAGAAGTCAGTGTAATTACTTGTTAATGTAGTAGCCTTAGATGTATGTGATTTACTGGGTTGCTAGAAACCAATACCATACTACCACGAATCGTACTCGTTAAGCAAAAAGTCGGTATTTAAATTCTTGAAACACAAATTGTAAATTTTTGGTGTGGAATGGAAGGTAGTATGCTTAAGGCTTCTAGCAAATGAATTGGACTACTGCTCTTGTTGTCTTTGAGTGAAACAGTATCTTAATTAATGACTCGGATTTTTTTCCCGTTTATCCCTGGATCATTATTAGAGGGATCCAAAGATAGTGATGAAGTAAGATAGAAGTGATCCTCGCACTTTGTTAGACGCATTTGTTCTCGCGAAAGGACTAATAAATAATAAATTTTAAAGTTAAATTGCAGGTTATAGACGAATGATAGAAGTGACCTTCGCACTTATCTGGACAGTTTGCTCAAATTTTCCCGATCAGTTCGAAGATCACCTCTATCTTTTGTCAATAAGCGGCAATTCAACTAATATACCTTTCTTTCTTAGTGATGGCGTATTGTACGCTTAACAAGTTCATGTGATGGTTGCCTGCCAACAGACAAATTCAAAGGTACAAATTGGAGCGCCTAACCTCTTTTGTTATGCTCTACCCATGAAGCTACAAAAAATGGATCTCGGCTCCCCATTTAAAGTCATGTGATAAATGTGGTAAAGCAGCTTCAAAGTGGATGCTCCAGGTTCAAATCATGCCCAGGGGCTGCTTTTACTTTTTTCTTTTCTTTTTCATACCACAAGTCTTGGGACAGAGTGACCCAAATGGAGGATAATACTTCATTTAAGACAAACTGACAATAATGGATAATCCTCTATTTGAGGAAGAGATCGTGTTTAACAAAACTCGTCCACCCGAGAAAAGGTGGCTGCTCGACTGATTTAAAGAGACTGCTCGCAGTGTATTCTGACTCTTGAGTCCGACCCAGAAACCATCATATCCCTTTGTCACAGTCAGAATACAACATTACCATCAATAGTTACCTTATCAATTTCTGTAACTGGCTTTTAATTAAAAAAATAATTTAATAATTCGAGATATTTACCCAGGAAGCTCCACTCACCCGGAAGTGGTTTTCACGGAGGTCCTGCATCTGGATCCAATAGGAATTAATTTAGAGATATTAGGGAAGTGAAGTGAGGCAGTTGCAAAATTTATCCGCAAGTGTTATAGTCACCCAGTTACCAATGACGAACAAATATCAGGTGTACAATTTCCATTTAACCAGACAATTGAAAATTTTAGTGTCATCCAAAGTAAAGGGGTAGCTTAATATCTTTCAATATTCTCTTTTTTGAAATTGTTGCTGCTTTAGGTTTTTCTGTGGAAGGGGCTTGTGAGAGCAAAAAGGCAGTGAATTGTTGAGAGAAGGCAATTTACTTTTCTTTCTTGAAAAATAAAAGGATGAACACTATCATGCAGACAAGGAAAAAAAGAAGAACATTTATCATTGGTCATCATTAGCCAACTTTATTAAAGCATTCCCAGCTTACTGCTTCTGTGAAACTAAGCAAGTACGTACTGATATATCTAAATCTACCGGATGATAACATGCGCGGTATGCTACTAATATGTAATCACAAGAAATTTCTTGTTGTGAAACCTGTTGAGTGTTTTACACAGTTGTGCGAGTTAAGCAGTTCGATTCATTGATGACCAATAAGATCCATCCCCTGGTTAGCAACTGATAATAACGGGAATGTCACGGATACAAATGACACAGAGGCTTAAAAGTTCTGTGGTCGTATTTTCATCTCAGACCGCTTGACAGAGTAGTAACTATTTTTCCAATGATACCAGGTCATTCCAATTGCATCGGTCTTTCCATTAAGATACAGACCATTCAGGTTGGAGGAGTAACAAATCTTGTACCACCAGGCACCTTTATTTGCTAACGCACAGTTGCCTGAATAGTTATCATTATCGCGATCCTTGGTGGTAAACGCATGGCCACGGTGATAGCCAAGGGAATCACCTGCAGTGCCTGAATGAAAATAAAACGAATTAAATAATCAAAATAAGAAGCAGTTTTAAAACTTTTTTAAAATGCTAAAAATTGTTGATCATGACTAAAACACCACACGAGTACATACGGGTAACATACCAGTAACATACGAGTAACATACGGAACATACGGATACATACGAATACATACGACTAACATACGACTAACATACGACTAACGCACGGATACATACGACTAACATACGGATACATACCAATACATACGAGTAATACGAGTGTTTTTCTCATAAACTAAGCTCTAATTATAAGCCTTGCAAGCATTTTTGCACGTCAGCAAACACGTTCCCCCCCCCCCCCCCCAAGGCTTTCGTTACATTTAGTCACAGCAAAATAAATTCACATGGAGTGCAAAACCCTTAGCTTGCGCTGCAAGATGACAATATATTTTGGATGTCGCTGACGCCGTATGACGTCAGCAGATCCGCCATCTTGATTTCACTATTTCACCTTAGTTGCCTTTTTTAATGGCAAAAAAATCGGTGCGAAATCAAGCCAGAAAGCTTAAATGTAACCATGTACATGTAAAAATGGAGAAGAATTATGTTTAAAATGTCGAATTTTGGTAACAGTTGACACATTAAAAAATGCGCAAGCAATAAACGAACAGCTGCTTAAAGTTTCAGGAACAGAGTAAATCTCCTTTCCAAAATTTGTAAAATTTGAGGGGGTGGCATCCAACCCTTTCTCACCTCATTTACAAAACCCTGAGGGGGTGTCATCAATACCCCCCGTTCCTCCCCCCCCCCCCCCCACCCACACTGTAATTGTGCTCGCGGGGAAATTAGCAAGTTGACAGAGACGAGACAATTGTAACACAACTTTGTATTTAAGTCCTAAATCCTTTGATGAGAATAATCCGATGTCACAACACGATAACAAGAACGAGAAGCAAAAAAGCGAACCTCACTCTCTCCAGTCCTTTTTCATTTTTCACGTCACGCTTCAAGTCCCATGCTTCCACTACAACACACTCACTCACACACACTTCATATCAGAGGTCCAAGGGGTATGTATTTTTCGCATCAAGATATCACGAATTACAAAGCTATTAAAGCCGTCAAAAGCTCTTAACAATTCAAGAAATATTGAAACGTTCCTTGCATCACTAAATAACTAAATATTTATTGACGGTATGTAAACCCTGTTGTATTGATTGGCAATTAAAGTTTCACTAAACCTGCAAAACTAGGCAATAGAACAAAACATTTTGTCTTTACTCTGTATGTCAGACAATTGATTATTACGCTCTTCAATCTGTTCAGTGCACGGTAAAGATCGAACGCGTGAAGACCATCCACTGCGCGACAGGCTATTTTTTGCGCACATCAGATTACCAGGCATGACCCCAGGCCACCAGTTTAATATCAAATATCTTTGCTCTTGTAACGTAAACTTTCCTTAGTCGGGGAAGTAATGCGTAATATTTTACTTAAGTTGTCGTTACTTTGCATAAACATTTACTGGTATGAATTTTACTCGTATATTTTCGTATTTTTTTACTCGTATGTATCAGTATGTTAGTCGTATGTATCCGTATGTTAGTTGTATGTATCCGTATGTTACTCGTATGTTAGTCGTATGTGTCCGTATGTTCCGTATGTTACTCGTATGTTACTCGTATGTTACCCGTATGTACTCGTGTGGTGTTTTAGTCATGATCAAAATTGTTAAGACGCACTTGAGATTGTTTGTTGTCTGTACTTGTCACCGACATGAAATCGATGTAACGTGTTTATCACCACACGAGTAAAATGCTTAACAGGTTTTTCAGTTTGCCGTGTTTAGGCTAAGTCACTGGCTTACATATACAACTTATTGTGTCAGTCAAAGCGAGATAAAAGTCTCTGACATCACAGTAGAATTTCTATCAGTTAGAGACAGACTACACCTAGTTGAAATGAGGAAGTGTGTCTATCTTAATTAACACAGGGTTGTTAATCACCAGAATTTTCAAACCTGAATATTTTCCCAAACTCAGCTGGTATTTTGCTCGCTCGCTTGCCACAGTAACTGAAGTGTACTCAGCAAATGCTGTATTTCCATGAATGTCTTCCAAGTCCACGCGAAGCTTGTTGCTGCTGCTTACAGTCAGGCGGTGAATCTTGTCCAGTCCAAGCCAAAACTCTCCATTTAGATTACCAAAGCCTCGTTTGTAGGCGTCCCACGCGCGAAAGAAATCTACGGAGCCGTCTTGTCTTTTTTGAAAGACCGTCCACCCTCCGCCAGCCGTTTTGTGATCACAGTACACTTCAAATTCTCCCAAACCATCGGGGTCGATTTTGTACACACCACTGATCTTTTCGCCAGAATTGTAAACATCGGCGCAGTTCTTGAAGACTGAAAATTACAGAAGCAGAATGAATTTGTCAGTTAAGTTTTGGTTTCATTCTTATTTGGAGCCTCTAAAAAGTAAGAATGGGCGTAATAGAGGAAAATACTACTATACATATCCGGCATGCAAATGTTTTAGAGGCAATTGATTGACCTAAATCTGAGTGCTTTCTGCAAGGGATTAGATGGAAAAACTTGAACCACTATTGTCTGAGAAGTGAACAAAGAATTTAAAATTTATAACTGCAAACCTTTGTCATAAGTGCCGCCAGTTTGGTTTGTTTTGAGCGCAGCGATCGCTTCTTTGATTTCAGTGAGTTGCTGCTCGATCTTCTTACAACAGTGTGGTCCGGCGTAAAAGTTGTTATTCACGTTACACTGGGGTTTACTCATGCCAGGGTTTTTTGTTGGTTGCACAGACGTTTTGGCAGTTGTCCCAACAAGAATCCCAGTAAAAAGCAGAGCAAGCTGGAATGCCATTATGCACTGATGCTTTCAGGAAACTCTTGTATGAAATGGAAGAAAAAATGCAAGTATAAAATGATTTTTAAGACTTGTGTTCCAGTTTATTTGGTCTTTCCAAACTAGATTTTTCTTGTCTCCTACGCTCTATTTTGGGAATGCTGAATCATCGATTCCTACCAATCAAATAGAAACACATTATAGCGGTAACTCGAGGCAGTACGACCAGTAGACAAGTTTTTTTTGACAAGTAGAAGACAATGTCACGAGGTAGTAGACAACTTTCTTTTGACAAGAAGACAGTTTCTCAATATTTTATGAGAAGATTTATCCAGTGAAATAACAGGGCACTTTACGAGTAATTTAGGTAAATATCTGTTCGGAAGAAGGTGGGTTAGCATTCGAAAATTCGAACTCAGACTTTTGAGGCGCACCAAGATTTTGGACACTTTTCTCAACAGATTTCCTATTTTCCTTTTCGGAAAAGTAGTGAAGAGTGTGAAGAGTGCGTAGAAATTTCGAAACCACATTGAAGAACGCTAGTGAGTTGAGCAAGAGTCAACTGTGACATTGGAATAAAATTTGAAGATTTTTCATAACTTCTATCATTTTGGCCAGAGTTTGTTTGAGAATCGTATCTTAAGCAAACGTCCCTTAAAACTTTCGGGGAAAAAGCATGACAACGTAATGTTAATATGTTTTTTTTAATCAGACCCGTCACGGATGCTAGAACTGTCGGAAGAAGTAATTACTACAGACTTGACTGAACCCGGGTGACTGAAATTCCCCTAGAACATACAAACCGATAAATATTTTGAAGGACAGCTTCAAAGTCACTAAACGAGCTTTTAAAACATTGTGGAAACCATTTTACCTAATTCCGACAAATTTTAAGACAAGCGGCCGTTGGTGCCACGAAGAGAAAACCTCGTACGGAATGATGGAATAATCAATTTGTCGTGCGGCTTTATTTTCATCTTTGATTGATGGGTCCGTGCTTCGGAATAAGCATGTTTATCAGAGATCATTAACAAAAGCTTCGAAAAGCTTGTCCCTCGTGGAAACCCTCGAGCTGAGATTTGCTGTTGACTAAAATTAAAAAAAAAACATATTGATTTCAGGTCTTATGCAGCCATAGAGCTATGGACCAATTTATAAAACAGGGAAACGAAGCCGCGGCGCAAGTAGATGACTTTTCGTTGACAAGGAGGAGCCTGACATGTTTGCCATTGAAGCTTGCCTTCATTTGCTATTTTTGAAGAGCTTTGCTGACCTCGGGAAATAGTCTAACAGTTGACAAAATAATTACCATTTTTAACCAGAGTAAAGCCGAGTGAAGAAATGTTCAGGTCAGATATTTATCTTCGTTGTCGATCTTCTTTTTGTGAAGCATATGTGTATAGTAAGCTTGGATGTGTTGTCTGTGTATTTCACCGAGCCCTAATCCATGGACTTCTCGATAGACCGGGTGTATGGATTACTAAATCGGACTTATAATGGACTGCGTAAGTGGTCGAGAAGAAAGATCGCTCATACGATTCTAAACACAAAGAGAACACTGCTAACGTCAAGCACAAATTTGCATAACGCTAAAGATGAAAGAAGCAAGTTTGGTTTTAGCTGAAGTTTTGCCAGTTATCTGCAGATACCAAACAACTTCTTAAAAGAAAGGGAGTGGAGATGGAGAGGCGTTGGAAGAAGAGAGTTTTTAAGCTTTTGTGACAAGTAGCAGTTTCATTGAAACGCAAATTTGAATGCTAAAGTTCTTGTGTTAATTCCGGATAACAAACACGCCAAAAACAAATACAGACTAAAGCCGGAATTATCAAAAGACAATGAATCGAAAACAAATTGAAAAGATTTCTCAACCATTTCCTACCTACGTTTGCAAGAGCCAATGTTTAACGAGCCATCAATGTGTAGGACTTGTTTCTTTGATATAGGCGTCGTCACACGGTTGGGAAAATCGGACATTGAGTGGTTAAGTTTTTAGTATTGTTAGGCCAATAATAATTATTATTCAAGTTCGATTGTTCGTCAGTGTAGAGTTTTGTTTTCGTTTTCGATCAAGTACAGAATAAGGTCAAGAAACACGTCAGGATGGCGTTCAGAGCCCGATTCAAGATGTTGCATTTAGCTCGTGGAATCCCACTGCAGTTAGTTGGTTTCGGACCAATTCGAGTGCGTTGCGGTCATCGGACTCAATCTCATTGTTCATTCAATATTTGGCTAGAGTAGTATTTTAAATTTAGATAATACCGTAAGCTGGTGGGCCAATGATAAACACGAGAGATTGACATTTGTGAGTTATGGACTTTTCACGAAAGTGTTGAGGACAATGATACATACGAGGTGATACTGATGTAAAGTTTTTTTTCGTTTTGGCTGGCTTCCTGTAAACTTTAATCCTTGGTTTTACTATTCCACGAAGACACCGTTCTCAGCAAAAATATGAAATAAAAAATGGGGGTCACCGTACTCGTTCAGGGAAAAAAATAGTCATTCCTTGACGGGTTAACCTTGGCGTTAATAAAAATCCTCCATTTATTAATGTGCACGACTGAATGCGCGCGCCAATGACGCCAGAAATTATGCGCAGTAGAGTTGCGCAATGAAAAACCAGGGAATCACCTTAAGCTTCTCAGACACGGCCATTATATATCATATTAAACTACACTGAGGAAACAGACATTTAATACTTGCCTCTCTTTTTGGTAACAGCCGGCCCTTGGACGAAACTTTATATTAACTTCTGTTACCAAGGAATCTCCTGAAGTGTAAATTACTTACCTTGCTTCTCCTCACGCTAGGTTCCAGAGCCTAACTTTCCTTTTCTTGGGGTCCATTTCACCCCGCGTTTTGATGGCAGCGTTTGGCTTGGCCCCAATGCAGTATTGGCTTTCGCAAGGGAAGGATACAAACTCACAGATGTAAACTTCTCAGACTTGATAGATGCATTGGGATACAGGTATGTTGCTTTGCCGAAAGGCCATCTTTGTGTTAAATCATACTCGTACATCATACATGTGGTGTACTGGGAAGTAGCCTATATCCGGGAAACCACAGTGATACGTTGTTGTTGATTAAAAAGGCTGTTGTGCTTGGATTACCGACTTCCTGTCGTTTTATTTCGATTACAAACACTACATTTGCGACGAGGATTTGCCTCAATGGCTGAGAGAGCCCTTCCAACGCTAGATCTATCGGGATCTTCATCATAAGTGGCAAGCAACTGGAAGAAGTGGAAACGAGCATTCGAGTATTACGCTGAAGGAAAAGGCTTAGACAACGCGAGGAAGAAAACTTCACAGCTTCTGCACTATGCAGGAATGGAGGTAAAGGATATTTTCGAAGATCTTGTCGACCCCGATCCGGCGGGTAATCAAGATCCCTATGCAGTCTGTATGAGGAAGCTTGATCATCATTTTCGCTCTGACGAAAATATTCCATTTGAGCGCCACGTTTTCCGGCAGTTGGCGCCGACGGATGGCGAACCAGTTGATAAATTTGTTGTGCGTCTCCGTCGACAGGCAAGGTATTGTAGTTTTGGTGATGCTCTCGATGACAACCTACGAGATCAGTTAATTGAAAAGCTGCCCGACATAGGATTGAAAAAGAAGCTGTTGGAGACCAGAAACATTACTTTATAGCAAGTTTTGGAGAAAACAAGAGCTTCGGAAGCGGCGGGACAACAAGTGAAGCACATGGCGGGTGTATCGGACGTAAACGCAGTCGGACGAAAGGAGGATAAGACAAATGATCAGTCAGTGAAAACGTGCTTCAGCTGCGAAAAGGCAGGACATTTCTCACGGGATCCGTGCTGTCCAGCGAAAGGTAGGAAGAGTTCCAGCTGCTCAGTGTATGGCCATTTTGCAGTGTGCTGCAGAAACCTCGACCGAAATGCACCTAAGACAGGAAGAGGCCTTCATCCAAAGAGCACCCGTGGCAATCGTAAGGCGTTCAGTAGACAGACAAACCAAGTGGAAGATTATTTGGCGGGTAGCAGTCAAGAAGAAGAAAACCCCGCCTTTGCGTTGTTTACTGTGATGGAAGAAAATGAGGAGGGTCTTTGCAAAGTGTCGACCGCACGTCACGTACCGACGATGAATGTGAGTATTGATGGAATTGTTCAGGAAGTTTTGATTGACTCAGGGTCTGTGAGCAATTTGATGGGGGAAAATGATTTTCAGAAATTGAAGAATGCTGGTTTCAAGGGGAACCTCGAACATTGTTCAAGGAAATTGTTTGGCTATGGGGGCAGAGAAATTGAGGTCATTGGCCAGTTCAAAGAGGAAATTTCGGTGGGAAATGCTAAGGTAACTTCCAATTTTGTTGTAGTTAAGTGTGGGCGTTGCATATTGGGGAATGCTACGGCCAAGGAGCTAGGTGTTCTCCACATTGGTCCAAAGGTCAGTCCCATTGGCGGAAGTTGTAATGAGTCAAGAGTGACTTTGCCAACCAGCTCAAAGCTCAGTACCCTAAAGTGTTCACAGGAGTTGGCAAACTAAAAGACTTTGAGTTGAAACTGCATGTTGACCCCAATGTACCGCCTGTGGCACAAAAGTTAAGGCGAGTTCCGTTTGCGCGTCGAGACAAATAGAAAGCCAAGATCGATGAACTGTTAGAGGGGGATATCATTGAGAGAGAGGAAGGCCCCACTACATGGGCTAGTCCGGTTGTCGTAGCACCCAAGCCGTGAGGTGAGATAAGACTTTGTGTGGACATGCGTCGCGCAAATGAGGCCACTATGCGCGAACGGCGTCCGATACTTACTGTTGATGAAGTACTAGAAGAACTAAATGGCAGTACTGTCTTTTCGAAGCTAGATCTGCGTCATGATTTTCACCAGGTGGAGCTGCATGCAGATTCCAGGGACATTACCACCTTTGTAACACATGAAGGTTTGTTCCTCGCTGATGATGTGATTGTTCACGGAAAGACAGTTGTGGAGCATGACCAGAGCTTACACAAGCTGTTAGCTAGGCTGGAAGAAAAGAATCTTTCCTTGAATGGCGAGAAGTGTACCTTTGGAATGGGTAAAGTACTTTTCATGGGCATTCTCCTTTCGGAGCACGGCATCGGGCCTACCAAGGAAAAGGTGCGGGCAGTAAAAGAAGCAACCCGTTCGTCGTCGGCCTCCGAAGTGAGAAATTTCCTGGGTCTTGTGGGATTTAGCTCGAGATTTATTCTTGATTTTGCGACCAAGGGAGAACCTCTGCGAGTACTATGTCGAAAGGATGAGAAGTTTCTATGGGGTAAGGCACAAGAGGAGGCTTTCAACACGCTGAAAGAAGACATGGCATGGCTTACTTTGACCGGGAAGCACCCACAGAAGTCATAGCAGACGCCAGCCCAGTGGGACTTGGTGCGGTTTTGGTTCAGGAGGTAGACGGGGAACGCCGTGCAGTATGTTATGCCAGTAGAAGTCTTAATAACACTGAACGCCGGTACAGTCAGACTGAAAAGGAAGCACTTGCGCTTGTTTGGTCCTGCCCGAATTTGACCTAAGGACTGGCGATTTATGAAACCTGGTTTTCTTTGAATAAAGAAACCAGGTTTCAAAAAAATCGCTTAAATCAAGTTAAATCGGTAAAATAACGACACAAGGAGCAAACAACACACGTATGGAATAAGGTAAACCATTTGTATTGAATATTTCCGCTTTTAACTACCTCCATGGATATCTTGTAGAATATCCCATACAAACCCTTATAATTCGACGCTATATTGTGCTCCTTGTGTGGATCATAAAGAGAGCTTGGGCTGCCTGTGATAGCTCACGCTCAGAGAACACAATCCTGCCGTATGATTGGTTGCTGCCTTATCCCCTTGGGATATGTACAGCGTGCGAGTCGATCTAAAAACAACTTGAGACATACAACCTATGGAAAAGGGTATGTAAGGGGGATGCACTCTCCCCTCTTATTTTATCTTGGCTCCATTTACTTACGATTCTGCATGTTTTTATCAACCAACCAGGGGCCCTGCAAGTGTTCGTGCACAGGCCATGGACCTTGAATTGAAGGAAATTTAGTGGAAGACTTTGTGTTCGACGGAGGAGTAGGGGACATCGAAAGCCGAGTGCTGCATGTCAGAAATGCTCCATCTCCCGGGGCAACCTCGTCTTTGTCCATTGCTAAAATGGTTGCCGAGAAGGTCCAGGAGCGGTTTAATCTTTAGCATCAATGAAGATAGCACATTTTTATTGGTGCATATTCGAAATTTGGCGGTTGTGCTACATTAATCAGCAAATTGAGGATAATGTGATGGGATGAATGATTTATCTTCATGCTCGTTCCAGTAATCCAGTTCAACCATAAAAACACGAGTAACGTCTAATGAAGTTGTAATAAAGGATAGGGATTTGAAAGCTAAAAGCTGAAGAGCGTGCAGAGCCGACATTTTTTGACAGCAAAGGCTTGTTTAAAGACTAAATGTTTTAAACGCAAGTCCGCCATTTTGAAGGTAGAGCGGAATTGGCGCGAGATAGGCCCCCTCCCCAACTACAAGTGTAAATTGATCAACACGATTTCTTCCTCAAATGAAGGGGTATCCTTCATTGTCAGTTTGCTCCAAATGAAGCATAATCCTCCATTTAGGTTACTCTGTCACAGGATTTCTGGTAGCAAATAAAAAGAAAAAAAAAGTAAATGAAGCAACTGGACAGGACTTGAACCCAGAGCACCCACTTTGAAGGAAGTGTCCAGTTGCTTTTTTCCCTTTTCTGGCTTGAGGACTTCTATCTGGCGATGAAATAGTTGTTGGCAAAAGCCGCTTGAATCTACCAGAATGGTCATCAACTTCCATCACAGCCGAGTTATCCTTCTCTCTTTTCAAGTTTGAGGCGATGAAGGTATGGAAATCAAATGCGTTCCGTATTTTCCTACCACAGGCATGACATACTCGATCAGAGAACGTGTCTGATTTTTCAATTTCCAGTCCAATATGTGAACAGAGTTCTGCCAAAGTCAGACCTTGTATGCATCCTTCGCGCTTCGAGACCTTGAAAAGGTTTTTCGTTGAAATATACGAATTTTTTTTAATTCTCCGTATTTAATCTTTAGCGGACAACAACACAATCTACAATTATCATTGACGCTTGAAATAGCCCGTTCAACATTGGCAGGCTTTTTCGGCGTATCGCCCTTCGTAGCCATCGAAAAAGACGAGAGAGCATGAGGATTTGTTTTGATTTCTTGCCAAACGCGCCACACTTTCGTGAAGTTTCATATTACTATCAAGCCTATGATTGGCTGGGGAAATTGAAACCAGACAAGTTGTCACCGCTGGTGTCAAAATGATGTGAAGGGGGCGGCAGTCAAAAACCCCTCGAATGCGGGCAGGCGGTTTTTAATTTTCTCGCGGCTTCGCCGCGCGTTCTCGCGTGCTTCGCGCGCGATTTTCGCGTCTTCGCCGCTCGTGCGCCCAGCTCGACAAAAAACCGCCATGCTACGCAGGCTAGTGAATTGTTGAGAGAAGGCAATTTTTACTTTTCTTTCTTGAAAAATAAAAGGATGAACAGTATCATGCAGAAAAGGAAAAAAAGAAGAACACTTATCATTGGTCATCATGAGCGAACTTTATTAAAGCATTCCCAGCTTACTGCTTCTGTGAAACTAAGCAAGTACGTACTGATATATCTAAATCTACCGGATGATAACATGCGTGGTATGCTACTAATATGTAATCGCAAGAAATTTCTTGTTGTGAAACCTAGTGAGTATTTTACACAGTTGTGCGAGTTAAGCAGTTCAATTCATTGATGACCAATAAGATCCATCCCCTGGTTAGCATTTGATAGTAACGGGCATGTCACGGATACAAATGACACAGAGGCTTAAAAGTTCTGTGGTCGTATTTTCATCTCAGACCGCTTGACAGAGTAGTAACTATTTTTCCAATTATGCCAGGTCATTTCCCTCGTATCGGTCTTGCCATTAAGATACAGACCATTCAGGTTGGAGTAGTGAGAATTCTTGTACACCAGACACCTTTATAGTCTGACGTACAGTTGCGTGAATCGTCGATGTCGTTATCGCGATCCTTGGTGCTAAACGCTTGGCCGCGGTGATAGGCAAGGGAATTATCTGCAGTGCCTGAATGAAAATAAAACGAATTAAATAATCAACATAAGAAGCAGTTTTAAAACTTTTTTAAAATGCTAAAAATTCTTAAGACCCACTTGAGATTGTTTGTCAACGACATGAAATCGATGTAACGTGTTTATCACCACACGAGTGAAATGATTACCAGGTTTTTCAGTTTGCTGTGTTCTTGTTTTTTAGCTAACTTACTGGCTTACATATACAACTTATTCTGTCAGTCAAAGCGAGATAAAGCTCTCACAGTAGAATTTCTATCAGTTAAAGACAGACTGCACCTAGTTGAAATAAGAAAGTGTGTCTATCTTAACACAGGGTTGTTAATCACCAGAATTTTCAAACCTGAATATTTCCCCAAACTCAGCTGGTATTTTGCTCGCTCGCTTGCCACAGTAACTGAAGTGTACTCAGCAAATGCTTTATTTCCATGAATGTCTTCCAAGTCCACACGAAGCTTGCTGCTGCTACTTACAGTCAGGCGGTGAATCTTGTCCAGTCCAAGCCAAAACTCTCCATTTAGATTACCAAAGCCTCGTTTGTAGGCGTCCCAAGTGCGGAAAAAATCTACGGAGCCGTCTTGTCTTTTTTGAAAGACCGTCCACCCTCCGCCAGCCGTTTTGTGATCACAGTACACTTCAAATTCTCCCAAACCATCGGAATCGATTTTGTAAACACCACTGATCTTTTCGCCAGAATTGTAAACATCGGCGCAGTTCTTTAAGACTGAAAATTACAGAAGCAGAATGAATTTCTGTCAGTTAAGTTTTGGTTTCATTCTTATTTCTAGCCTCTAAAAAGTAATAAGAATGGACGTCATATAGGAAATTACTATACACATCTGGCATGCAAATGTTTTAGAAGCAATTGATTGAGCTCAATTTGAGTGCTTTTTGCGAGGGAACAGATGGGAAAACTTGAACCACTAATGTCAGAGAAGTGAACAAAGTATTTAAAAAAATTTATAATTGCCAACCTTTGTCATAAGAGCCGCCAGTTTGTTTTGTTTTGAGCGCAACGATTGCTTCTTTGATTTCAGTGAGTTGCTGCTCGATCTTCTTACAGCAGTGTGGTCCGGCGTAAAAGTTGTTGTTCATGTTACACTAGGGTTTACTCATGCCAGGGTTTTTTGTTGGATGCACAGACGTTTTGGCAAATGTCCCAACAAGAATCCCAGTGAAAAGCAGAGCTAGCTGGAATGCCATTATGCACTGATGCTTTCAGGAAACTCTTGTATAAAATGGAAGCAAAAATGCAAGTATAAAATGATCTCTAAGATTTTTTGAGCTTCAGTTCATTTAGTCTTTCCAAACTAGATTTTTCTTGTCTCCTGAGCTCTATTTTGGGGAATGCTGAATCATCGATTCCTACCAATCAAATAACAACACATTGTAGTGACTCACAGACGAGGCAGTTGACAACTTTCTGTTGACAATAAGACAGTTCATCAAAATTTTATGAGTTTTATCTAGCAAAAGAACATGGGCACCTAACGAGTAATTATTATTTCGGTAATTGTCTGTTCGGAAGGATGGTGGGTTAACGTATAACTTTTTCGAATATTCGAAGTTAACTTTCGAGGCGTACTAAGATGTTGGACATTTCTTCTGAACAGATTTCCTATATATATCAGAAAAGTAGTGAAGAGTGCGGCGAGTGCGTAGAAATTTCGAAACCACATTGAAGAACGTTTAAATTTTGCTAAGTTGAGTAGGAGAACTGTTACGCTGGAATAAAAATTGAAGATTTATAATTTCTATCATTTTGGCCGTAGTTTGTTTGAGAATCATATTAAGAGCAAACGTTCCCTAAAATTTGCAGGAAAAAAGGAGAGGGACGAGAGAGAGAGGCGTTGGAACAAGATAATTTTCGAGCTTTGTGACCAGCAGCAGTTTCATTGAAACACAATACAAACGTTTCTCTGTTGACTCCGCACCACAAACACGCCAAAAACAAATACAGACTAAAGCCGGAATTTCCAAAAGACAATGAATCGAAAACACATTGAAAAGATTTCTCAACCATTTCCAACCTACGTTCGCAGGAGACAATATGTCTGATATGTGACAAGCCATCAATTTGTAGGATTTGTTTCGTTGATATAGGCGTCGCAGCACGGTTGGGCAAATCGGACATTAAGGGCTTGTTTATATGGTCTCGCTTACCCGAGACAGCCCTCCTTCCCGAGACAACTTTACCGAGCGTCTATATGAGAATTGCGTGAGCGACACAAAGTTGACCTTACTTAATCATGCATGTATTTTAAGACGCATCTTCAAAAAATGCGTATCATCATTCGCCTTTCTTTTTTGTTAAGTATAGTTGCGTTTTCACATTTAGCAAATGGTCTGACAATCTTAACGCAGCATTAATATGTAGTTTAAATAAAGGCTGTTTATGAATCGAGAATTTTCCGTTGACAGCGTTGAGAATTATGGCGGTAAAAAACGTTTCTTTCGAAACATGTATAAGCTCCTACATTGTTGCTTCTTTGATTTTTATTTTGCTGTCTCGTCTCGGGTGGTCGAGCCAAACAGTTTACATGCGAACAAAGTTGTGTCGCCTGCCAGGGTTACCATACCTGCCGAGGCGAGACAACTCGCCTCCCCGAGTTGTCTCGCCCACCTCATGTAAACGGTTGATATAATTTTTTAAACTAATGAGTGGGTAACTCGGGGGGAGGGTTGTCTCATGTACCCGAGACCATATTGTAGCGACTGTACCCCCCTTAGGAAAGCTTGTGTACCAGTCCCGCGCAAAGTTAGTGTTGATGTCGGATTAAAAACACAGAAAGAAACTACTCGTCGCTGTGTTGTATTAAAGGAAAAGTACGGCTTAGAAAAACCGAGACGAAGTTGCGGGACCAAGTGAGAAATCCCCAGCGGGCAAGATAGCTCCATCCTGCCCGCTCGGGTAGCCAATCACAGTGCGGGATTTGGTTCGTCTTGCCCGCTCATGGGGCTAGTCATATAGTAATCCCACTGCAGTTAGTTGGTTGCGGACCAATCAGAGGCGTTGCGGTCATCACACCCAATTCAATTCATCTTCCAAATCGGCACCCTTAATCCTCACGGTATTAACGAACGCTTTTCATTTAACTAATATATTCCTTTTTTCACGTTGCCATGTTACCACCAATAGCGTAGCTTCTACTGTACTATAAAAACTACACGTAACCCTCAATTCCTCGATTCGCTGTGACAAAGGGCTAACGCTCGAAACGTCAGCTTTTAGGGCCGATTTACACGGTGCGATTTTTGTCGCATGCGACAAGCTCACGACAGGCCATAAGACATGACTTACGATTGTCGTAGCGTTTTAAAACATGTTTCAAATGCTAAGACATTTTTCTGACGTACACAACAATCGTAAATCATGTTGTGGGCCTGTCGTAAGTCGTTCTCGCACGCGACAAAAATCGTACCATGTAAATCGGCCCTTAGAATCTATGTACGGTGGCCAATTTACATTATCAACTCCGTAGATAAAACCAGATTTTTGTATATCAAATAAACCTGTTGCGGTCGATTTTTGGCGCATGCGACATGAAGCTTACGACAGGCCTAGGACATGACTTACGATTGTTGTAGCGTACGCGACAATCGTAAACGAGTTGTAGACATGTCCTAAGCTTGTCGCGTGCGACAAAAATTGTACCGTATAAATGAACCTTCAGAGACCTTTATACAAAAGATATACAAAAGTAATTGTCTGGTTTTCTCCCGCAAATATTGTGGCGTCATACGCCAGCGTAGGTAATCCGATGTTCAAGATACAAATAAATGGAGAAGCTAATGGAAATCAGGGGTATTTGCCACGAGCGGGAGACTGTTTGATTATTTGGAAGCAAGTATCTTTCGAGTATCTTCCCTCTTGGATACCGATTGGCGAAATCTGGACGCGAGCGCGTGGGTCAAACATTTTCCAAAAGCGTGAAGAGATGTCAATGTATGACTTAAAGGAACAACAAATGTATTAGCAAATGTAATTGTTTGGTTTTAAGAAAGAAATAATTGTCTTTCTTTGCGTACACCAGATGTTTTGACGAATACACCAGACATGTTTTAAATATGAAATAAACTGTTTTAAGTTACCCGAACAATAGTTTAGTTGTGAGTATTCATCATGATATGCGAGAAAGATAAAAGTACGGCAGCGCGTTAGGTGGCTCATTTAACTTGCCCCAGACTGCGGATCCGTAGAGGTCCGTGAAAATATGCGCCGCAAGGAATCACGTCCGTTCTACTGAGTTTATAGAAATTAGAGAGAGAGAGACGGCTCATGGTCTAAAGTATCCCGGGAAAGGATTGCGAGATTGGGGCATAACTGTTATTTCTGAATATCATGTGAGGCTAGTATTAAACAAACTAAATTGTTGGCATAGACTTGTTCCATTTGGTGGCTTCTTAATAAGGGCCGATTTAAACGGTACGATTTTTGTCGCATGCGACAAGCTCACGACAGGCCCACACATGACTTACGATTGTCACAGCGTCGTTTTAAAACATGTTTTAAAATGCTACGACATTTTTTCTGACATACACAACAATCGTAAATCATGTCGTGGGCCTGTCTTAAGCCGTTATCGCATGTGACAAAAATCGTACCGTGTAGATCGGCCCTAAGAAACTGGTTTTTTTATACTGAATAACCACCTCCAAGTTGTTTGGCGCAGTGTATTGGTTGCTGAAACGATACGAGTCCGTTCAACTGACCGAGACAGGAAGTGACAAATTTAGCTAGATTAAATGAATGTAATCCATAGTAGAACGCAGAGCCTGGTCTTCTCATTTTATGGTTAATAGATATAATATAATAAGAGTAGATTTAACTTGAATGTGGGCTGTTTCACTCGTAACTGCTCCTTCCGTACATTTTTATGAAATTACCAAAAAACTGGCCATAGATTTTTACTAGTAATTTTTACTAATCCATGAAGATATCGTTCTCAGCAAAAATATGAAATAAGAATTAGCGGTCACCGTACTCGTTCAGGAGAAAATAGCCATTCCTTGACGGATTAAGCTTGGGGTCAATTAAAATCCACCATTTTATCAGTGTGCGCGAGCTAATGCGCACGCCAATGATGCCAGGAATTATGCGCAGTAGAGTTGGGCAATAAAAAACCAGGGAATCACCTTAATCATCTCAGACACGGTTATTATATATCATATTAAACTAAACTGAGGAAACAGACATTTAATATTTGCCCCTCTTTTTGGCAACAACTGGCCCTTTCAAGGTCCTGGCCCTTGGACAAAACATTATATTAGCTTCTGTTACCAAGGAATCTCCTGAAGTGTAAATTACTTACCTTGCTTCTCCTCACGCTAGGTTCCAGACCCTAACTTTCCTTTTCTTGGGGTCCATTTCACCCCGCGTATTGATGGCAGCGTTTTGCTTGGCCCCAATGCAGTATTGGCTTTCGCAAGGGAAGGATACAAACTCACAGATGTAAACTTCTCAGACTTGATAGATGCATTGGGATATCGGTATGTGCCGAAAGGCCATCTTTGTGTTAAATCATACTCGTACATGATACATTGTTTGAAAGACACATTTTGCGACTCTGTCCCCGATCTTGCTCATGAAAGGAAAAGTCGTCGAAAATGCGGCTGCCTCACTCTGATAAAAACATTATTTCAGTTTAAGTTAAGATTAATGGTCGTAACAGTGGTTGCGAGGAGGACTTGAATGTCTTCTTACTGATTGTTTCAGCGGGCTAAGAAAGCTCATGTTCCAGTATTTTACGTTTGGAGTTGGGGAATATTACAGAGGAATTTTCATATCAGCTCAAGTCAAGCAACTACAAAGATACATTCCTAGTCTTAAAGTCCAGGATGTAGAAAGGTAAGAGAAACGTAAAATAAGCTGTTCACGAAGAGTGTTGGATGATATTTCCGGTGTCGATGTGCACGCTATCAATTGAAGATCTGCTCTGTAAAAGTGTGAATGCCAACTTGCTCTTCGGTCTGACAAAGTGACCGTCTACCCCAAACCTTAACCTTACACACCTAGACTGCTGCCAGTTTCCGCCAGGCACTACGATCGTTAACGTTGTCCTTCTATGATTCAAGAACCACGCTTAAGAATGTCGTTTATCTTATCTTTAAAACGGAGAAAGAATCGACCTTGATTTGTCGAACCGCACAATCAATATATCATATCTTTTGTCCGGTAAGCATTTTTTTTTTGGATTGTTGTAAATAAATGGTAATTTGTTGACTCTTAGACTTAACGGGACACGTAGAGACGCTTATCAAAATCCGCGTGCGTCAAATTTGTGGTGAGGAGCACATGCGAAGCTGGTTCTCCAGGGCTTCCGCTGATGTTCAGAAATGCTCAACAAC
>NC_090894.1:32447437-32454937 GCF_036669925.1 Montipora capricornis
GGGGTAGCTTAATATCTTGCAATATTCTCTTTTTGGAAGTTGTTGCTGCTTTGGGTTTTTCTGTGGAAAGGGCTTTTGAGAGCAAAAAGGCAGTGAATTGTTGAGAGAAGGCAATGTACTTTTCTTTCTTGAAAAATAAAAGGGTGAACACTATCATGCAGAAAGGGAAATAGGAAGAACATTTATCATTGGCCATCATTAGCGAACTTTAATAAAATATTCCCAGCTTACTGCTTCTGTGAAACTAAGCAAGTACGTACTGATATATCTAAATCTATCGGATGATAACATGCGCGGTATGCTACTAATATGTAATCGCAAGAAATTTCTTGTTGTGAAACCTAGTGAGTGTTTTACACGGTTTTGCGAGTTAAGCAGTTCGATTTATTGATGACCAATAAGATCCATGCCCTGGTTACCAAATGAAATGTGATACAATTGACACAGAGCCTCAAAAGTTCTGTGGTCGTATTTTCATCTCAGATCGCTTGACAGAGTAGTAACTATTTTTCCAATGATACCAGCTCATTCCACTTGCATCGGTCTTGCCATTAAGATACAGACCATTCAGGTTGGACCAGTGACAACTCTTGTACCACCAGGCACCTTTATAGCTTGATGCACAGTTGGCAGAATTGTTATCATTATCTCGATCCTTGGTGGTAAACGCTTGCCCGCGGTGATAGGTAAGGGAATCACCTGCAGTGCCTGGATGAAGAGAAAGCGAATTAAGCCATCAAAATAAGAAGCAGTTTTAAAACTTTTTTAAAATGCTAAAAATTCTTAAGACGCACTTGAGATTGTTTGTTGTCTCTACTTGCCACCGACATGAAATCGATGTAACGTCTTTATCACCACAGGAGTGAAATAATTACCAGGTTTTTCAGTTTGCTGTGTTCTTATTATTTTTTTTAGCTAACTCGCTGGCTTACATATACAACTTATTCTGTCGGTCAAAGCGAGATAAAATTCTCTGAGATCACATCTAGTTGAAATGAGAAAGTGTGTCTATCTTAATTAACACAGGGTTATTTATTAATCACCAGAGTTTGCAAACCTGAATATGTCCCCAAACTCAGCTGGTATTTTGCTCGCTCGCTTGCCACAGTAACTGAACTGTACTCAGCAAATGCTGTATTTCCATGAATGTCTTCCAAGTCCACGCGAAGCTTGTTACTGCTGCTTACAGTTAGGCGGTGAATCTTGTCCAGTCCAAGCCAAAACTCTCCATTTAGATTACCAAAGCCTCGTTTGTAGGCGTCCCACGCGCGAAAGAAATCTACGGAGCCGTCTTGTCTTTTTTGAAAGACCGTCCACCCTCCGCCAGCCGTTTTGTGATCACAGTACACTTCAAATTCTCCCAAACCATCGGGATCGATTTTGTACACACCACTGATCTTTTCACCAGAATTGTAAACATCGCCGCAGTTCTTGAAGACTGAAAATGAATTTCTGTCAGTTGAGTTTTGGTTTCATTCTTATTTCTAGCCTCTAAAAAGTAAGAATGGGCGTCATAGAGGAAGTTACTATACACATCTGGCATGCAAATGTCTTAGAAGCAATTGATTGACCTCAATTTGAGTGCTTTTTGCGAGGGAACAGATTGGAAAAATTGAAGCACTAATGTCTGAGAAGTGAACGAAGTATTTAAAACCTTTGTCATAAAAGCCGCCAGTTTGGTTTGTTTTGAGCACAGCGATTGCATCTTTGATTTCAGTGAGTTTCTGCTCGGAGCTAGCGAACATTTCAAAAGCAATTAGAACTGCAATTGATTGTAATTTGATTGATTTTTGCGACGGAACAGATGTGAAAATTTTAACCACTGGTGTCTTCGAAGTAAAAGTATCTAAAATGTATAACTGCAAACCTTTGTCTTGAGAGCCGCCAGATTCGTTTGCTTTCAGCGCAGCGATTGCTTCTTTGATCTCAGTGAGTTGCTGCTCGATCTTCTTACAGCAGTGTGGTCCGGCGTAAAAGTTGTTATTCACGTTACACTGGGGTTTACTCATCCCAGGGTTTTTTGTTGGTTGTACAGACGTTTTGGCAAATGTCCCAACAAGAATCGCGGTAAAAAGCAGAGCTAGCTGGAATGCCATTATGCACTAATGCTTTCAGGAAACTCTTGTATAAAATGGAAGCAAAAATATAAGTATAAAATGATTTCTGAGACTTGTGCTCCAGTTTATTTGGTCTTTCCAAACTAGATTTTTCTCGTTTCCTGCGCTCTATTTTGGGAATGCTGAATCATCGATTCCTACCAATCAAATAACAACACATTGTAGCCGTGACTCGAGGCAGTAGGACCACCAGACAAGTTTTTTTTGACAAGCAGAAGACAATGTCACGAGGCAGTAGAAAACTTTCTTTTGACAAGAAGACAGTTTCTCAATATTTTATGAGAAGATTTATTCAGTGAAAGAACAGGGGCACTTAACGAGTAGAAGGTTGTGGAAACCATTTTACCTAATTTCCGACAAATTTTAAGACAAAACCTTGTACGGAATGATGGAATAATCAATTTGTCGTGCAGCTTTATTCTCATCTTTGATTGATGGGTACCGGGCTTTGGAATAAGCATGTTTATCAGAGATCATTAACAAAAGCTTCGAAAAGCTTCTCCCTCTGAAAACCCTCGAGCTGAGATTTGCTGTTGACTAAAATTAAAAAAACAACATATTGATTCCAGGTTTTATGCAGCCATAGAGCTATGGACCAATTTATAAAACAGGGAAACGGGGCCGCGGCGTAAGTAGATGACTTTTCTTTGACAAGGAGGAGCCTGACATGTTTGCCATTGAAGCTTGCCTTCATTTGCTCTTTTTGGAGAGCTCTGCTGGCCTCAGGAAATAGTCGAACCCTTCACAAAATAATTAACATTTTTAACCACAGTGAAGCCGTGTGAAGAAATGTTCAGGTCAGATATTTATCTTCGTTGTCGATCTTCTTTTTTCGAAGCAAATGTGCATAGTGAGCTTGGATGTGGTGTCTGTGTATTTCTCCGAGCCCTAGTCCATGGACTTCTCGATAGACCAGGTGTATGGATTACTAAATCGGACTTATAATGGACTGCGTAAGCGGTCGAGAAGAAAGATCGCTCATACGATTTTAAACACAAACAGCACACTGCTAACGTCAAGCACAAATTTGCATTACGCTAAAGATGAAAGAAGCGTGTTTGGTTTTAGCTGAAGTCTTGTCAGTTATCTGCAGATACCAAGCAACTTCTTAAAAGAAAGGGGGTGGAGACGGAGAGGCGTTGAAAGAAGAGAATTTTTAAGCTTTTGTGACAAGTAGCAGTTTCATTGAAACAGAAATTTGAATGCTAAAGTTCTTGTGTTGACTCCGGACAACAAACACGCCAAAAACAAATACAAACTAAAGCCGGAATTGTCTTAAGACAATGAATCGAAAACAAATTTAAAAGATTTCTCAATCGATTCTCAACCATTTTCAACCTACGTTCGCAACTATATGACAAGCCATCAATTTTTAGGACTTGTTTCTTTGATATAGGCGTCGCCACACGGTTGGGAAAATCAGACATTAAGTGGTTAAGTTTTTAGTATTGTTGGGCCAATAATAATTATTATTCAAGTTCGTTGTTTCGTTAGTATAGAACTTTGTTTTCGTTTTCGATCGAGTTCAGAATAAGTTCAACGTTGAGCAATTTCCAGAAGGATCATATTTGGTCTTGTCTAAATATTCACTGGGAAAATCGATCTATTTTAGTACCCATACAGCTTAACTTCAAGTGTCTCATTAAGAAATATGGGTTATTGATCAAGCGTGAGGTCAAGATGGCTGGATATTTGCGTGTTTATGGACCGAAACGAAGCTGCGGGACCAAGCGAGAAATCCCGAGCGGGCAAGGTGGAGCGCGGGAATTGGTTCATCTTGCCCGCTCACGGAACTACAATTGTAGTAATTTTATAATCCCATTGCGGTTAGTTGGTTGCGGATCAATCAGAGGCGTTGCAGTCATCAGACCCAATCTCACTGTCCATTCAGTATTTTGCTGGAGTGGTATTTTAAATTTAGATAATACCGTAAACTGTTGGGCCAATGCCTTGGTTCCCCAAAGTGCTAATCTTAACTTCCACGCGCGGCTTTTTCAAGATCAATGATATAATATCTATCATTTACGTTTAATATGAATGATTTAGGACAGGTATAAGGACACTCTTTCCCCAAGAAAATGGACTAAATTCGGTCATTTTTAGTATGAAGTTCATTTTCAGGAGCGATTTTCGGGAAATGTTGACTGCCTTCTCAATTTGCACGCACCGAAAATGGTAGATGGGGTTAACCAGGATCAAAAGCAGTTTTCAATTTTGAAACTTGGTCAACAGGAACCTTTATCCCTTTAAGTTTGAAAATTGGTAGTTGTGGTTTCGTTTGAGAATGGCATGTTCTCCTTGAGTGAGTTATTGTTTTCAGCCCATCACTGAATAACAATAGACCGTTTAAAAAATATTCGAAAAAATACAAACTAGGTTACACTGGTGGTTTAAAAGATGATATATTACAATAAAAAATGTTCCCAACGTTTCGGTCACAAACACGGACCTTCTTCAGGGGAAGTGAAAGAAAAAACCACACAAAAGCACAGATATAAGCAAGACGCTGATTAAGTGTCATTTTTTCTTGTTTGCGAGGGTCAAGTGCAAATACTCCTTGGGGAGTAACGCCCCGTCATCTCGGTTGAGAGGGTCTCTCGCGCAATTAATCTCCCAAGCTTCCAAAATCTTCCTTTGGTGCCAGTTACTATTAGTCCTGAGAATTGTGGCCTCATCCCATGCGATATCGTGATTGGTATTTGTCACGTGGTCTGCAAGTGCTGATTTTTTGCATTGTCTCCGTGCGACAGCCTTCTGGTGCTCGCCTTTTCTTGTTGAGAATTTTCTTTGCGTTTCGCCGACGTAGCTCTTGCTACAATCAGCGCAAGGAATGTCGTAAACAGGGCCACGAGTTTCTTCTTTGTCTATTTGGTCTTTCGGTTTGGGAAACATCTGGCTCATTGTTTGATAGGGTTTGAATGCCACTTTGATGCCGTGGTTTTCCAAAACTCTCTTTATTGGCTCAGAGGTCCCGCTGACATATTGAATTGTGCTATAGCCCCGCCCGGATTCTGCAGCGTTGATTGTGTCCTTCGGCGGTGGTTTAGGCTTGCTGGCATCCAAAATAAAGCGCTTGGGGTATTCATTGGACTGTAATGTCGATATTACTCGTTGCTTTTCCTTACTTCGATCAGAGAACGTTGGGAACATTTTTTATTGTAATATATCATCTTTTAAACCACCAGTGTAACCTAGTTTGTATTTTTTCAAATATTTTTTAAATGTGCTCACCTGGTGACAAACCCAGTTTTAAAACAATAGACCTGTCATACGAAACAAAAACCATTATGAAAAATCACTCATTCGAAACATTCATAACTAGCGTGTATTTTAATACTGCAGCGAGTATCAGTTTTCAGACCAACTTGTCAACCTCATGCCGTGGTTATCAAATACATAAACCTGTTGGGGTCGATTTTTGGCGTATGCGACATGAAGCTTACAACAGACCCAGGACATGACTTACGATTGTCGCAGCGTACGCGACAATCGTAAACGAGTTGTAGGCCTGTCCTAAGCTTGTATCGTGCGACAAAAATCGTACTGTGTAAATCAACTCTCGGAGACCGGGATCTCTTTTCAGAGCTCGTTGAAACCCCAATTGCCTCCGCAAATTGTGGGTGATTCGAAACTTCACGAAACCCCGCTCATCCCATGTTGATAAATATTGTGGCGCCATACGCCAGCGTGGAATATCCGACGTTCAAGATACAAATAAGTGGAGCAGCTAGTGGAAATGAGGGGTATTTGCCACGAGTGGGAGACAGACTGCTCATGGTCTAAAGTATCTTGGGAAAGGATTGCAAGATTGGGGCATAACTGTTATTTCTGAATATCATGTGAGGCTAGTATTAAACACAACTAAATTGTTGGCATAGGCTTCTTGGCATTTGGTGGCTTCTTAAGAACCGCTTTTTTTGTAGTGAATAACCACGTCAAAGTTGTTCGCCGACATGTATTGCTTTCTGAAACGATACGAGTCCGCTCAACTAGCCGAGAGAGAAAGTGACAAATTTATCTCGATTTTATAAATGTAATCCATGGTAGAACGCAGAGCCTGGTCTCGTTCTAGTGGTTAATTCGCGTACAAATTTGAAAGAACGTATATGAATGCCTTTGTGAGTAATTAACAATCTAGAGTAGATTTAACTTGAATGTGGGATGTTTCACTCGTAATGCTCCTTCCGTACATTTTTATGAAATTACCAAAAAACTAGCCATAGATTTTTACTCGTATTTTTTACTACTCCATGATGATACCGTTCTCAGCAAAAATATGAAATAAACATTGGGGGTCACCGTACTCGTTCAGGAGAAAATAGCCATTCCTTGACGGATTAAGTTTGGCGTCAATGAAAATCCGCCATTTTATCAGTGTGCGTGAGCTTATGCGTTCGCCAATGACGCCAGAAATTATGCGCAGTAGAGTTGCGCAATCAAAAACCAGGGAATCACCTTAAGCGTCTCAGACACCGTTATTATATATCATATTAAACTACACTGAGGAAACAGACATTAAATACTTTCGCCTCTGTTTGGTAGCAGCCGGTCCTTTCAAGGTCCTGGCTTTGGACGAAACATTATATTGGCTTCTATTACCAAGGAATCTCCTGAAGTGTAAATTACTTACCTTGCTTCTCCTCACGCTAGGTTCCAGACCCTAGCTTTCCTTTTCTTGGGGTCCATTTCACCCCGCGTATTGATGGCAGCGTTTGGCTTGGCCCCAATGCAGTATTGGCTTTTGCAAGGGAAGGATACAAACTCACAGATGTAAACTTCTCAGACTTGATAGATGCATTGGGATATCGGTATGTTGCTTTGCCGAAAGGCCATCTTTGTGGTAAATCATACTCGCACATCATACATTATTTGGAAGACATAATTTCCGACTCTGTCCCCGATCTTGTACATGAAAGGAAAAGTCGTCGAAAATGCAGCTGCCTCACTCTGAAGAAAACACTATTTTAGTTTAAGTTAAGATTAATAGTCGTAACAGTGGTTACGGGGAGGACTTGAATGACTTTTTACTGATTGTTTCAGCGGGCTAAGAAAGCTGATGTTCCAGTATTTTACGTTTGGAGTTGGGGAATATTACAGAGGAATTTTCATATCAGCTCAAGTCAAGCAACTACAAAGATACATTCCTAGTCTTAAAGTCCAGGATGTAGAAAGGTAAGAGAAACGTAAAATAAGCTGTTCACGAAGAGTGTTGGATGATATTTCCGGTGTGGATGTGCACGCTATCAGTTGAAGATTTGCTCTGCGAAAGTGTGAATGCCAACTTGCTCTCCGGTCTGACAAAGTGACCAGGCCTCTACCCCTAACCCTAACCTTACACACCTAGACTGCTGCCAGTTTCCGCCAGGCACAACGATCGTTAACG
>NC_090894.1:32464937-32472437 GCF_036669925.1 Montipora capricornis
TGACCAATAAGATCCATCCCCTGGTTACCAAATGAAATGTGACACAGAGCCTCAAAAGTTCTGTGGACGTATCTTCATCTCAGACCGCTTGACAGAGTAGGCACTGTTTTTCCAGTGATACCAGATCATTCCTTTCAAATCGACCTTTCCATTAAGATAAAGACCATTCAGGTTGGAGTAGTGACAATTCTTGAACCACCAGGCACCTTTATAGCTTGACGCACAGTTTGGTGAATTGTTATCATTATCTCGATCCTTGGTGCTGAACGCTTGGCCGCGGTGATAGTTAAGGGAATCACGTGCAGTGCCTGAATGACAAAAAAAAAAAAAAAAGAAAAAAACAATTAAGCCATCAAATTAAAATAAGAAGCAGTGTTAAACTTTTTTAAAATGCTAAAAATTCTTAAAACGCACATGAGAGATTGTTTGTTGTCTCTACTTGCCACCGACATGAAATCGATGTAACGTGTTTATCACCACACGAGTGAAATGATTACCTGGTTTTTCAGTTTGCTGTGTTCTTATTCTGTCAGTCAAAGCGAGATAAAATTCTCTGACATCACAGTAGAACTGAGTTCTATCAGTTAAAGACAGACTGCACCTAGTTGAAATGAGAAAGTGTGTCTATCTTAATTAACACAGGGTTGTTTATTAATCACCAGAGTTTGCAAACCTGAATATTTCCCCAAACTGAGCTGGTATTTTGCTCGCTCGCTTGCCACTGTAACTGAACTGTACTCGGCAAATGCTGTATTTCCATGAATGTCTTCCAAGTCCACGCGAAGCTTGCTGCTGCTGCTTACAGTCAGGCGGTGAATCTTGTCCAGTCCAAGCCAAAACTCTCCATTTAGATTACCAAAACCTCTTTTGTAGGCGTCCCAAGCGCGGAAGAAATCTACGGAGCCGTCTTGTCTTTTTTGAAAGACCGTCCATCCTCCGCCGGCAGTTTTGTGATCACAGTACACTTCAAATTCTCCCAAACCATCGGGATCGATTTTGTACACACCACTAATCTTTTCGCCAGAATTGTAAACATCGGCGCAGTTCTTGTAGCCTAAAAATTACATAATCGGGATGAATTTCTGTCAGTATGTTTTGGTATTATCTCTATCCATCTAAAACGTTGAATGGACGGCATAGAGGAAAATACTATACAGAGCTAGGGAATGTTTTTAAAGCAATTGATCGTAATTTGATTGAGTTTTGCGACGGAACAGATGCGAAAACGTAAACCACTGATGTCTTAGAAGTAACAGTATCTAAAATGTATACATGTAAATGCGCACCTTTGTCGTTAGAACCGCCAGTTCCGTTTGTCTTCAGCGCAGCGATTGCTTCTTTGATCTCAGTGAGTTGCTGCTCGATCTTCTTACAGCAGTGTGGTCCGGCGTAAAAGTTGTTCACGTTGCACTGGGGTTTACTAATACCATGGCTTTTTGTTGTTTGCACAGAAGTTTTGGCAAATGCCCCAACGAAAATCCCGGTAAAAAGCAGAGCTAGCTGGAATGCCATTGTGCACTGGTTCTTTCAGGAAACTCTTCTGTGAAGTGAAAGCAAAAACTGCGGGTATAAAATGATTTTTAAGACTTGAGCTTCAGTTCATTAAGTCTTTCCAAACTAGATAATTCTTGTCTCCTGCGCTCTATTTTGGGAATGCTGAATCATCGATTCCTACCAATCAAATAACAACACATTGTAGTGACTCACAGACGAGGCAGTTGACAACATTCTGTTGACAATAGGGCCGTATATACGAGAGTAAATAAGCCGCGGCTTACTTAAGCCGCGAAAGGAACTGTTTATACGAGTATAAACTCCCTGGCCAGGATAAGCCACGGCTTGAGAAAGCCGTGAACGTAGATTTTGTACCATTTATACGGGGTGTTCGCGGCTTACGTAAGCCGCGGCCAGAGTTAGCCGCGGCTTATTTTCTCGCGTATAAACGGCCCTATTAAGACAGTTCATCAAAATTTTATGAGATTTATCTAGCAAAAGAACATGAGCACCCAACGAGTAATTATTATTTCGGTAATTGTCTGTTCGGAAGGATGGTGGGTTAACATTTTCGAATATTCGAAGTTAAACTTTCGAGGCGAACTTAGATTTTGGACATTTCTTCTGAACAGATTTCCTAGATATTTCAGAAAAGTAGTGAAGAGTGCGACGAGTGCGTAGAAATTTCGAAACCACATTGAAGAACTTTAAATTTTACTAAATTGAGTAGGAGAACTGTGACGCTGGAATAAAAATTGAAGATTTATAATTTCTATCATTTTGGCCGTAGTTTGTTTGAGAATCATATTAAGAGCAAACGTTCCCTAAAATTTGCGGGAAAAAAGGACGACTACTTAATGTAAAGTTTTTTTTTTTTTTATCAGACCCGTCACGATTGCTTTAACTTCAGGACGAGGCAATAAAGCCATGAAGTACGTTCTACAGCAACCTGAAATTCCCGTAGAACATCCGAACAGATAAATATTTTGAAGGGCTGCTACAAACTCACTAAACGAGCTTTTAAAGCATTGTGGAAACCGTTTTAGGTTATTCTAACAACTTTTAAGACAACCGGCCGTTGGTGCCACGAAGAGAAACCCTCGTACGGGATGATGGAATAGTCAATATGTCTTTGTGCTATTCTCATCTTTGATTGATGGGTTTTGTGCTTCGGAATAAATTTGTTTATCAGAGATCATTAGAAAAAGCCTCTCGCTCATGGAAAACCTCGAGCTCAGATTTGCTGTTGAGCAAAATTCGAAAAACATATTGATATCTGTCTATTTTATACAGCCACAGTTAGAGCTATAGATCAATTTATAAAACAAGGAAACGAGGCCGCGGCGCAATTAAATGATTTTTCGTTGGCAAGGAGGAGCCCTTACAAGTTTACCATTGAAGCTTGCCTTCATTTGCTGTTTCTGGAGAGCTTTGCTGGCCTCGGAAAATAGCCGAACACTTGACAAAATAATTAACACTTTTAGCCAGAGTGAAGTGTGAAGAAATGTTCAGGTTAGATATTTATCTTCGTTGTCGATCCTCGGCTTTTTGTGAGGCATGTGTGTAAAGTAAGCTTGGAAGTGGTACCGTTTGTATTGCACCGAGCCCTAGTCCATAGACCAGATGCATGGGTTGATAAATTGGACTTGTAATGGCCTGCCTAAGTTCGAGCCTAAGTGGTCGAGAACAAAGATCAGTCAAACGATACTAAACACAAACAGCAAACGGCTTACGTCAAGCACAAATCTGCATAACGCCAAAGATGTAAGAAACATGTTTGATTTTGCCTGTTTTCTGTAGATACCAAGCAACTTCTTTTAAGAGAGGGACGATAGAGAGAGGCGTTGGAACAAGATAATTTTCGAGCTTTTGTGACCAGCAGCATTTTCATTGAAACACAATACAAACGTTTCTTTGTTGACTCCGCACCACAAACACGCCAAAAACAAATACAGACTAAAGCCGGAATTATCAAAAGACAATGAATCGAAAACACATTGAAAAGTTTTCTCAACCATTTCCAACCTACGTTCGCAAGAGACAATATGTGACAAGCCATCAATTTGTAGGAATTGTTTCGTTGATATAGGCGTCGCCACACGGTTGGGAAAATCGGACATTAAGGGCTTGTTTATATGGTCTCGCTTACCCGAGACAGCCCTCCTTCCCGAGACAACTTTACCGAGCGTCTATATGAGAATATCGTGACCGAGACAAAGTTGACCTTACTTAATTATGCATCTATTTTAAGACGCATCTTCAAAAAATGCGTATCATCATTTGCCTTTCTTTTTTGTTAAGTATAGTTGCGTTTTCAGATTCAGCAAATGGACTGACAATCTTAACGCAGCATTAATATGTAGTTTAAATAAAGGCTGATTATGAATCGAGAATTTTCCGTTGACAGCGTTGAGAATTATGGCGGGAAAAAACTTTTCTTTCGAAAGTAAACGCTAAAAACATGTATAAGCTCCCAAATTGTTGCTTCTTTGATTTTATTTTGCTGTCTCGTCTCGGGTGGTCAAGCCAAACGGTTTACATGCGAACAAAGTTGTCTCGCCTGCCAGGGTTACCCTACCTGCCGAGGCGAGACAACTCGCCCCCCCGAGTTGTCTCGCCCACCTCATGTAAACGGTTGATATAATTTTTTAAACTGATGAGTGGGTAACTCGGGGGGAGGGTTGTCTCGTGTACCCAAGACCATATTGTAGCGACTGTACCCCCCTTAGGAAAGCTTGTGTACCAGTCCCGCGCAAAGTTAGTGTTGATGTCGGATTAAAAACACAGAAAGAAACTACTCGTCGCTGTGTTGTATTAAAGGAAAAGTACGGCCTAGAAAAACCGAGACGAAGTTGCGGGACCAAGTGAGAAATCCCGAGCGGGCAAGATAGCTCCATCTTGCCCGCTCGGGTAGCCAATCACAGTGCGGGATTTGGTTCATCTTGCCCGCTCATGGAGCTAGTCATATAATAATCCTACTGCAGTTAGTTGGTTGCGGACCAATCAGAGGCTTTGCTGTCATCAGACCCAATTCAATTCATCTTCCAAATCGGCACCCTTAATCCTCACGGTATTAACGAACGCTTTTCATTCAACTAATATATTCCTATTTTCACGTTGCCATGTTACCACCAATAGCGTAGCTCCTACTCTACTATAAAAACTACACGTAACCCACAATTCCTCGATTCGCTCTGACGAAGGGCTAACGCTCGAAACGTCAGCTTTTAGGGCCGATTTACACGGTGCGATTTTTGTCGCATGCGACAAGCTCACGACAGGCCATAAGACATGACTTACGATTGTCGTAGCGTTTTAAAACATATTTCAGACACGGTTTCGGTTAAACTACACTGAGGAAACAGACATTTAATTCTTGCCCCTCTTTCTGGTAACAGCTGGCCCTTGGACGAAACATTATATTAGCTTCTGTTACCAAGGAATCTCCTGATTTGTAAATTACTTGCGTTGCTTCTCCTCATGCTAGGTTCCAGACCCTAACTTTCCTTTTCTTGGGGTCCATTTCACCCCGCGTATTGATGGCAGCGTTTGGCTTGGCCCCAATGCAGTATTGGCTTTTGCAAGGGAAGGATACAAACTCACAGATGTAAACTTCTCAGACTTGATAGATGCATTGGGATATCGGTATGTTGCTTTGTCGAAAGGCCATCTTTGTGGTAAATCATACTCGCACATCATACATTATTTGAAAGACATAATTTCCGACTCTGTCCCCGATCTTGTACATGAATGGAAAAGTCGTCGGAAATGCGGCTGCCTAACTCTGATGAAAACATGAACTCAGTTTAAGTTAAGATTAATGATCGTAACAGTGGTTACGGGAGGACTTGAATGACTTTTTACTGATTGTTTCAGCGGGCTAAGAAAGCTGATGTTCTAGTATTTTACGTTTGGAGTTGGGGAATATTACAGAGGAATTTTCATATCAGCTCAAGTCAAGCAACTACAAAGATACATTCCTAGTCTTAAGGTCCAGGATGTAGAGAGGTAATAGAAACGTAAAATAAGCTGTTCACGATGAGTATTGGATAATATTTCCGGTGGTGTGGATGTGCACGCTATGAATTGAACATCTGCTCTGTGAAAGTGGGAATGCCAACTTGCTCTCCGGTCTGACAAAGTGACCCTCTACCCCTAACCCTAACCTTACACACCTAGACTGCTGCCAGTTTCCGCCAGGCACTACGATTGTTAACGTTGTCCTTCTATGATTTAAGGACCACGCTTAAGAATGTCCTTTATCGTATCTTTAAAACGGAGAAAGAATCGACCTTGATTTGTCGAACCGAACAATCAATATATCATACCTTTTGTCCGGTAAGCATTCTTTTTGGATTGTTGTAAATAGATAGTAATTTGTTGACTCTTAGACTTAACGGGACACGTAGAGACGCTTATCAAAATCCGCGTGCGTCAAATTAGCGGTGACGCGCACATCTGGAGCTGGTTCTCCAGGGTGTCCGCTGATGTTCAGAAATGCACAACAACATAAACATCACTGACTTGCGCAGAAATACACACACCTTATTGAATGGTTTAACATGTGGGTATTCTGCGAGTTGCATAGTACGAGCAACGAGCAAAACGTCCGCACGTATTATATGTTAAACCTTTGAATAAGGGGTTTATTATTCCACTATTTACGCCATTTTCTAGTATTTTGGCTTCTTCCTGCATTGACTGAGAATCGTATCGATTTCATAATAAGGCGCGTGCGAATGACAAAAACAACACAAACGAAACCATTCAAATGTCTTTTTTTGACGAGTGACAGGCGATGAAAACAATAAATCGTGGATAGCCCAGGCTCACACAACAGAATCCTGCCATATGATTGGTTGCTACCTAATCCCCACGGGATATGTACAGCTTGCGAGTCGATCTAAAAATAACTTGAGACATATAACAAAAGTGACCTATGGAAAAGGTCATGTATGTGGAATACCCTCTCTTCCCCTTTTATTTTCTCTTGGCTCCATTTACTTACGATTCTGCATGTTTTTATCAACCAATCAGGGGCCCTGCAGGTGTTCGTGCAAAGGCCATGGACCTTGAAGGGAATTTAGTGGAAGACTTTTTGTTCGACGGAGGTGCAGGGGATATCGGAAGCCGAGTGCTGCATGTTAGAAATGCTCCATCTCCCGGGGCAACCTCGTCTTTGGCCATTGCTAAAATGGTTGCCGAGAAGGTCCAGGAGCGGTTTAATCTTTAGCATCAAAAGCACATTTTTGTTAGTGCATCTTCGAACTTTCGCGGTTGTGCTACATTAATCAGCAAATTCAGGATAATGTGATTGGATGCTTTATCTTCATGCTCGTTCCAGTTCAACCATAAAAACAGGAATAACATCTAATGATGTTGTAATAAAGGTTTAATGAAAGTTTAATACACAAGGATAGGGATTTTAAATCTATAAGCTGAATAGCGTGCAGGCCAGGCATTTTTTCGCAGCAAAGACTTGTTTAAAGGCTAAATGTTTCAAACGCAAGTCTGCCATTTTGAACGCAGGGCGGGATTGGTGCGAGATAGGCCCCATACCCTAATACAAGTGTAAATTGATCAACACGATCCTCCCCAAATGAAGGGTTATCCCTCAGTGTCAGTTTGTTCCAAATGAAGTATAATCCCTCAGTTAGATTACTCTGTTCCAGGACTTGTGGTTGCAAATAAAAAGAAAAAAAGTAACAGCAGCACTTGGACAGGATTTGAACCCGGAGCACCTACTTTGAAGGAATTGTTTTTATCCACTTCACCACTAAAGACCAACTATATAGAAAATCATTGCTGATATATGGTTAAGTCTAAAGCTTGATTTTAAAATGGTTAGCTTTCTGTTGAAGTTTGGTGACCGACATTTCTCACAGTGTAAGCTTGCTTCTTAGCGGGTGTTAATACACGTTTAGAGCGGCACTTTTGGAAGAAAAAATTATTGACATTAATAAAAAATGACAACCTCGCAGTTAGTGATATGGTAGTCTAGTGATT
>NC_090894.1:32479937-32489937 GCF_036669925.1 Montipora capricornis
ATTTGACACCAGTTCTCAACAAAGTTGGCTAAATTACAACGTAACTTACATTTACGCTTTGTCCTCCTTGCCCTTGTCGTAGCGACTTGGCTTCCCTAGGGAGAACTCTCTCTTGTTGTAGCTGTAGTTGTAACGACCTGCGGCGTGATGCGGTCGAGCGGTCCCGTAAAAAAGGACGTTGTCTTGCCTATTGCCAGAACTTGTTTTCCATTTCTTGGGCATAACTTTGGCCGTGATCTTGTTGGCTTTCGTGATGTCCTCTACACTTTTGCTTAACTTATCTCCAAAAAGAAAGCGAGACAGAGGTGTAGACGGCGAACAGAGAGAGCGAGAATTCTTTGATAAATCGGGTTTAGGAGCCCTCTGCATTTCAGTGAGACTTGAAAAGAAGCATTGCCGATGAAAGACAAAGAGTCGCACAGGTAGTCGAGCAATACTTTCTGTTCCACCTCTGTCTTTTCTTTCTTGCATTGAATTAGAGATTCAACGGCTAATGTAATTGCCTGAGCCGCGTGGAATGCAAATTTCTGAGCTCCCTGTAGCCCGACATCAAGCTTTCTTGATGCCCTAGGGAGATCATTCCAGATTCCTGGATTAACCCTTGGTACTGTTAACAAATTACAGTTCTCTGGGCAGCAATGCTTTTCAGCTAACGCTTTGAATTTGCTCTCAATGGGCTTCTTGGAAAAAGCCTCATTAATTCTTTTGGCCAATGCATCTGACACCTTTGGGCCAAGACATTCATCATCATTGAAAATGGATGTTGAAATACCCAAATCCTCTGTTGACTCGTCCGTTTGATCTTCATCTTCCGAGGATTCTAAAAGATCGTTAACAGAGGGGTCAAAAGACGAGTCACTCTGCTCTGTCTTTTTCTTTGCTGAGGAACATTGCTCAGACTTTTGAGTTGCTGAGTTACACTGCTCAGACTTTCCGCGCTTCGATGGCCGTTAAGACGTTGAGTTAGAAGCCTTGCGCTTAGAATATGAAGTCGTTTCTTTATCAGAACTTTGCTCCAAAACATCCGAGTCCTCGTTGAACTTCCTCTCTAGGAACGTTGAGATCTTTTCCAAGGATCTGTGGAGCTGTGAAAACCCCAAAGCTTGTCCTAACTCTTCCACTTGAGCTGTGGCGAAGCTTGTTTTAGGCTCTTTTGTCGAACGATTGGAAGGCAGCTCTTCATCGTTTGAAAGATCGACATCGTCGTCGACCTTATGTCCTTCCATATCTAAAGCTTGGAAATGGCAAAGTATCAAAGAACACGATAAAATAAAATAATATCTTTAGAGTAGTTTACCTGCTTCGAACTGCACGAGAAAGGAAGAGGGTGCTCGTCGTATTGACTCCGTGTTATATAGCTTGTCTTCATTAACATAACAATAGTCTTCAAAGAGTGGTTTATTGCGCATGCACACCAAGGAAACGCATAATGATGTCATAATGCATGGATGAGCAGAATACTTCATTTGGAAGAAATTGACAATTAAGAATAATCCTTCAATTGAGGGAGAGGCTTGCTTGAATTGATCGTCCTCTTCCCTAGAACATTTTTTTCACTCTCCCCAGCTCTCCAACACTTTTTACTATCCAATATTGCGGCGTTATCCTTCGATCCCCATCAAAATACGTCAGCACTGCAGGCTATCAGCAGGAAAGGGCAGTAAGGTCGATTGAATACTTTTTGGCCTCCATGCCTGGTTGTTCTTTAGTGTGGAAGAGCTTTTATCGCTGATAAATTATGACGAATTTAACAAAACTATTATCTCTAAATTTCAATTTTTAGTAAGTCAGTGTAACTACTCGTTAATTTAGTAGCCTCAGATATATGTTATTTGCTGGGTTTCTAGAAACCTTTACCATACAACCACGAATCGTACTAGTTAAGCAAAAAGTCGGTATTTAAATTCTTGAAACACAAATTGAAAATTTTTGGTGTGGAATGGAAGGTAGTATGCTAAAAGCTTCTAGCAAATGAATTGGACTACTGCTCTTGTTGTCTTTGAGTGAAACAGTATCTTAATTAATGACTCGGATTTTTTTTCTGTTTATCCCTGGATCATCAAAAGGATTCAAAGATAGTGAATGGGTAAGATAGAAGTGATCCTAAAACTTTTTTAGGCGATTTGTTCTCGCGAAAGGACTAATAAATAATAAATTTAAAAGTTAAATTGTAGGTTATAGACGAATGATAGAAGTGACCTTTGCACTTATCTGGACAGTTTGATCAAAGTTTCCGGATCAATGCGAAGATCACTTCTATCTTTTGTCTATAAAACTCATTTCAACTAATTTACCTTTCTTTCATAGTGATGGCGCATTGTACGCTTGACAAGTTCATATGATGGTTGCCTGCCAACAGGCAAATTCAAAGGTACAAATTGGAGCGTCAGGCAGAATTTGAACCGAACCTCTTTTGTAATACTCTAACCATGAAGCTACGAAAAATGGATCTCGGCTCCCTATTCAAAGTCATGTGACAAATGTGGTACAGCAACTTCTGACAGTAGACTGCGAGGAGTCCCTTCAAATCAGTCGGCGGCCCGGTTTTCTGAGGCGGTCGTGTTTTGTCACACAACTTAAAATTACCGAGGGAGGCTTGGGAAGAAGACTCCTCTTCCCAAGTCTCCCTAGAGCATTTTGTGTTTGTGTGACAAAACAAGTCCGCCTCAGAAAAGCGGGCTGCTCGACTGATTTAAAGGGAATGCTCGCAGTCTATTCTGACTCTTGAGTGAGGCCCAGAAACCATCATATCCCTTTGTCACAGTCAGAATACATAATTACCATCAATATTTGCCTTATCAGTTTCTGTAAACATGGTGCTTGTTTCGTTTAAGTGAATAATAATTAATAATTCGAGATATTTACCCAGGAAGCTCCACTCACCCGGAAGTGGTTTTCAAAGAGTTCCTTCATCAGGATCGAATTGGAATTTAGAGATGCTGGGGAAGTGAAGTGAGACAATTGCAAAATTTAGCCGTAGGCTGTTATAGTCAACCAGTTACCAATGGCGAGCAAATATCAGGGGTACAAGTTCCTTTTAACCAGACAATTGCAAATTTTAGTGTCATCCTAAGTAAAGGGGTAGCTTAATATCTTTCAATATTCTCTTGTTTGAAATTGTTGCTGCTTTGGGTTTTTCAGTGGAAAGGGCTTGAGAGGGCAAAAAGGCAGTGAATTGTTGAGAGAATTTACTGTTCTTTCTTGAAAAATAAAAGAGTGAAAACTATCATGCAGACAAGAAAAGAAGAACAACATTATCATTGGTCATCATTAGCGGACTTTATTAAAGCATTCCCAGCTGCTTACAGCTTTTGTGAAACTAAGCAAGTACTGATATATCTTCATCTACCGGGTAATAACATGCACGGTATGCTACTAATATGTAATCACAAGAAATCTCTTGTTGTGAAACCTATTGAGTGTTTTACGCGGTTGTGCGAGTTAAGCAGCTCGATTCATTGATGACCAATAAGATCCATCCCCTGGTTAGCAATTGATAGTAACGGGCAGGCATGTGATACAATTGACACAGAGGCTTAAAAGTTCTGTGGTCGTATTTTCATCTCAGACCGCTTGACAGAGTAGTGACTATTTTTCCAATGATACCAGGTCATTCCAGTTGGAACGGTCTTGCCATTAAGATACAGACCATTCAGGTTGGAGTAGTTACAACCGTGGTACCACCAGGCACCTTTATGGCGTGACGCACAGTTGCTTGAACTGTTATCATTATCGCGATCCTTGGTGCTGAATGCTTGGCCGCGGTGATAGCCAAGGGAATCACCTGCAGTGCCTGAATGAAAAGAAAACGAATTAAGCAATCAAAATAAGAAGCAGTTTTAAAACTTTTTTAAAATGCTAAAAATTCTTAAGACGCACTTGAGATTGTTTGTTGTCTCTACTTGCCACCGATATGAAAT
The DNA here is from genome assembly GCF_036669925.1 of Montipora capricornis. Taxonomy (NCBI): domain Eukaryota; kingdom Metazoa; phylum Cnidaria; class Anthozoa; order Scleractinia; family Acroporidae; genus Montipora; species Montipora capricornis. Next base: position 32,483,858 of record NC_090894.1, read on the forward strand.
CGATGTAACGTGTTTATCACCACATGAGTGGAATAATTACCAGGTTTTTCAGTTTGATGTGTTCTTATTCTTTTTTTTAGCTAACTCGTTGGCTTACATATACAACTTATTCTGTAAGTCAAAGCGAGATAAAATTCTCTGACATCACACCTAGTTGAAATGAGAAAGTGTGTCTATCTTAATTAACACAGGGTTGTTAAACACCAGAGTTTGCAAACCTGAATATTTCCCCAAACTCAGCTGGTATTTTGCTCGCTCGCTTGCCACAGTAAGTGAACTGTACTCAGCAAATGCTGTATTTCCATGAATGTCTTCCAAGTCCACGCGAAGCTTGTTGCTGCTGCTTACAGTTAGGCGGTGAATCTTGTCCAGTCCAAGCCAAAACTCTCCATTCAGATTACCAAAGCCGCGTTTGTAGGCGTCCCACGCGCGAAAGAAATCTACGGAGCCGTCTTGTCTTTTTTGAAAGACCGTCCACCCTCCGCCAGCCGTTTTGTGATCACAGTACACTTCAAATTCTCCCAAACCATCGGGATCGATTTTGTACACACCACTGATCTTTTCGCCTGAATTGTAAACATCGGCGCAGTTCTTGAAGACTGAAAATTACAGAAGCAGAATGAATTTCCGTCAGTTGAGTTTTGGTTTCATTCTTATTTCTAGCCTCTAAAAAGTAAGAATGGGCGTCATAGAGGAAATTACTATACACATCTGGCATGCAAATGTTTTAGAAGCAATTGATTGACCTCAATTTGAGTGCTTTTTGGGAGGGAACAGATGGGAAAACTTGAACCACTAATGTCTGAGAAGTGAACAAAGTATTTAAAATTTACAATTGCAAACCTTTGTCATAAGAGCCGCCAGTTTGGTTTGTTTCGAGCGCAGCGATTGCTTCTTTGATTTCAGTGAGTTGCTGCTCGATCTTCTTACAGCAGTGTGGTCCGGCGTAAAAGTTGTTCACGTTACACTGGGGTATACTCACGCCAGGGTTTTTTGTTGGTTGCACAGACGTATTGGCACATGTCCCGACAAGAATCGCGGTAAAAAGCAGAGCTAGCTGGAATGCCATTATGCACTGATGCTTTCAGGAAACTCTTTTATGAAATGGAAACAAAAATGCAAGTATGAAATGATTTCTAAGACTTGTGCTGCAGTTTATTTAGTCTTTGCAAACTAGATTTTTCTTGTCTCCTGCGCTCTATTTTGGGAATGCTGAATCATCTATTCCTACCAATCAAATAACAACACATTGTAGCGGTGACTCGAGGCAGTAGGACCAGTAGACAGGTTTTTTTTGACAAGTAGAAGACAATGTCATGTGGCAGTAGACAACTCTCTTTTGACAAGACGACAGTTTCAATATTTTATGAGATTTATCCAGTGAAAGAACAGGGGCACTTAACGAGTAATTTCGGTAAATATGTTTGGAAGAAGGTAGGTTAGCATTTTCGAAAATTCGAACTCAGGCTTCTTTCGAGGCGCACTAAGATTTTGGGCACTTTTCTCAACTGATTTCCTATTTTCCTTTTCGGAAAAGTAGTGAAGAGCGTGAAGAGTGCACAGAAATTTCGAAACCACATTGAAGAACGCTAGTGAGTTGTGCCAGAGTCAACTGTGACATTGGAATAAAATTTGAAGATTTATCATAACTTCTATCATTTTGGCCAGAGTTTGTTTGAGAATCGTATCTTAAGCAAACCTCCCTTAAAATTTTCGGGGAAAAAGGACGACAACGTAATGTTATTATTGTTTTTAATCAGACCCGTCACGGATGCTAGAACTTTCGGAAGAAGTTATTTCTACATTTCCCTAGAACATACGAACAGATAAATATTTTGAAGGACAGCTTCCCAGTCACTAAACGGGCTTTCAAGGCACTCTGGAAACCTTTTTATCTAATTCCGACAAATTTTAAGACAACCGGCCGTTGGTGCCACGAAGAGAAAACCTGGTACGGAATGATGGAATAATCAATTTGTCTTGCGGCGTTATTCTTATCTTTGTTTGATGGGTATCGTGCTTCGGAATAAACATGTTTATCAGAGATCATTGACGAAAGCTTCGAAAAGCTTCTCCCTCTTGGAAGCCCTCGAGCTCAGATTTGCTGTTGACAAAAATTAAAAAAAACATATGGAATCCCGAGCTTGCAAGGTGGAGCGCGGGAATTGGTTCATCTTGCCCGCTCACGGAACTACAATTGTAGTCATATAATAATCCCATTGCGGCAGTCATCAGACCCAATCTCATTGTCCATTCAGTATTTGATATTCAGTATATGATTCAGTATTTGGCTGGAGTAGTATTTTAAATTTAGATAATACCGTAAACTGTTGGGCCAATGCTTTTATTCCCCAAAGTGCAAAGTCATTTACGCTTAATATGAATGATATGAGACAGGTATATGGGCTATCCCTTTCCTCAAGAAAATGGACTAAATTCGATCATTTTTAGTATGAAGTTGATTTTCAGGAGCGATTTTCAGGAAATGTTGATTGTCTTCTCAATTTGCACGCACGGAAAATGGTCGATGGGGTTAACCTGGATCAAAAGCAGTTTCAATTTTGAAATTTGGTCAACAGGAACCTTTATCCCTTTAAGTTTGAAAATTGGTAGTTGTGGTTTCGTCTGAGAATGGCATGTTCTCCTTGAGTGAGTTATTGTTTTCAGCCCATCACTGAATAACAATAGACCTGTCATACGAAACAAAAACCATTATGAGAAATCACGCACTCGAAACATTCATAACTAGCGCGGATTTTAATAGCAGTGTATCAGTTTTCAGATCAACTTGCCGACCTCATGCCGTGGTTATCAAATACATAAACCAGTTGGGGTCGATTTTTGGCGCGTGCGACATGAAGCTTACGACAGGCGTAGGACATGACTTACGATTGTCGCAGCGTACGCGACAATCGTAAACGAGTTGTAGGCCTGTCCTAAGCTTATCGCGTGCGTCAAAAACCGTACCGTGTAAATCAACTCTCAGAGACCGGGAACTCTCTTCAGAGCTCGTTGAAACCCCAATTGCCTCCGCAAATTGTGGGTGATTCGAAGCTTCACGAAACCGCGGCTCATTGCATGTTGATAAATATTATGGCGCCATATTCCAGCGTAGACAATCCGACGTTCAAGATACAAATAAATGGAGAAGCTAGTGGAAATCAGGGGTATTTGCCACGAGCGGGAGACGGTGTTTGATTATTTGGAAGCAAGTATCTTTCGAGTATCTTCCCTCTTGGATACCGATTGGCGAAATCTGGACGCGAGCGCGTGGGTCAAACATTTTCCAAAAGCGTGAAGAGATGTCAATGTATGACTTAAAGGAACAAGAAATGTATTAGCAAAAGTATTGTCTGGTTTTAAGAAAGAAATAATTGTCTTTCTTTGAGTACACCAGATGTTTTGACGAATACACCAGACATGTTTTAAATATGAAATAAAGTGTTTTCAGTTACCCGAACAATAGTTTAGTTGTGAGTATTCATCATGATATGCGGGAAAGATAAAAGTACGGCTAGCGCGTTACGTGGCTCATTTAACTTGCCCCAGACTGCGAATCCGTCGTGGTCCGTGAAAATATGCGCCGCAAGGAATCACGTCCGTTCCACGGATTTTATAAAAATTAGAGAGAGACTGCTCATGGTGTAAAGTATCCCGGGGAAAGGATTGCGAGATTGGGGCATAACTGTTATATCTGAATATCATGTGAGGCTAGTATTAAACACAACCAAATGTAATCCATGGTAGAACGCAGAGCCTGGTCTCATTCTATGGTTAATTTGCGTACAAACCTGAAAAATGTATTTGAATGCCTTTGTGAGTAATTAACACCCTAGAGTATACTTAACTTAAATGTGGGCTGTTTCACTTGTAATGCTCCTTCCGTACATTTTTATGAAATTAACAAAAATTTACTAGTATTTTTTACTACTCCATGAAGATATCGTTCTCAGAAAAAATATGAAATGAAAATTGGGGGTCACCGTACTCGTTCAGGAGAAAATAAACATTCCTTGACCAACTAAGCTTGGCGTCAATAAGAATCCGCCATTTTATCAGTGTGCGCGAGCTAATGTGCGCGCTAATGACGCCAGAAATTATGCGCAGTAGAGTTGCGCAATGAAAAACCAGGGTATCACCTTAAGCTTCTAAGACACGGTTATTATATAAAATATTAAACTACACTGAGGAAACAGACATTTAATACTTGCCCCTCTTTTTGGTAACAACTGGCCCTTTCAAGGTCCTGGTCCTTGGACGAAACATTATCTTAGCTTCTGTTATCAAGGAATCTCCTGAAGTGTAAATTACTTACGTTGCTTCTCCTCACGCTAGGTTCCAGACCCTAACTTTCCTTTTCTTGGGGTCCATTTCACCCCGCGTATTGATGGCAGCGTTTGGCTTGGCCCCAATGAAGTATTGGCGTTCGCAAGGGAAGGATACAAACTCACAGATGTAAATTTCTCACACTTGATAGATGCATTGGGATACCGGTATGTTGCTTTGCCGAAAGGCCATCTTTGTGTTAAATGATACTCGTACATCATACATTATTTGAAATACATAATTTGCGACTCTGTCCCCGATCTTGCACATGAACGGAAAAGTGGTCAGAAATACGGCTGCCTCACTCTAATGAAAACACTATTTCAGTTTAAGTTAAGATTAATGGTCGTAACAGTGGTTACGGGGAGGACTTGAATGTCTTCTTACTGATTGTTTCAGCGGGCTAAGAAAGCTGATGTTGCAGTATTTTACGTTTGGAGTTGCATGGGGAATATTACAGAGGAATTTTCATATCAGCTCAAGTCAAGCAACTACAAAGATACATTCCTAGTCTTAAAGTCCAGGATGTAAAGAGGTAAGAGAAACGTAAAATAAGCTGTTCGCGATGAGTCTAACTATCTTCTCAACTCCCTCAGCTGGGATAACTTGTCAGTTAGAAGGACGAAGCAAAAGGCAAATTTAATGTGCAAATGCGTTAATAAGCTTGCCCCAAATTATCTTTGTAACATGTTCACTCCGAGAGCTCTGTCCTTTGATCTTCGAGACGCAAGTCAAAAATTGTACTTGCCGAAACCAAGAACTGACTACCTGAAGCGTAGCTTCAGTTATAGCGGAGCTTCTCTTTGGAACGATCTTCCTGAGGATATCCGAAATACAAAATCTCTACGCAACTTCAAGAGAAGAATTGATAAATGGCTCTCTGTATCGGACTCCCACACGGCAAATATGTAAACCAGTTAATAGAAAATTTTACTTAAGATCAATTTCTTATTTGTTTTCTATTGTCATACTGATATTTTTACCGTGTTTTAAAATAAAGTTTTCATTCATTCATTCATTCATTCATTCAGTATTGGATGATATTTCCGGTGGTGTGGATGTGCACGCTATCAATTGAAGATCTGCTCTGTGGAAGTGTGAATGACAACTTGCTCTCCGGTGTGACAAAGTCACCCTCTACCCCTAAGCCTAACCTTACACACCTAGACTGCTGCCAGTTTCCGCCAGGCACTACGATTGTTAACGTTGTCCTTCCATGATTCAAGGACCACGCTTAAGAATGTCCTTTACCTTATCTTTAAAACGGAGAAAAATTCGACCTTGATTTGTCGAACCGCAAAGTCAATATATCGTACCTTTTTGTCCGGTAAGCATTTTTTTTTTTGGATTGTTGTAAATACATAGTAATTTGTTGACTCTTAGACTTAACGGGACACTTAGAGACCCTTATCAAAATCTGCGTGCGTCAAATTTGCGGTGAGGCGCACATCCGAAGCTGGTTCTCCAGGGTGTCCGCTGATGTTCAGAAATGCTCCACAACATAAGCATCACTGAGTTGCCCAGAAATACACACACCTTATTGAATGGTTTAACATGTGGATATTCTGCGAGTTGCATAGTACTAGCGACGAGCAAAATGTCCGCACGTATTATATGTTAGACCTTTGAATAAGGGGTTTATTATTCCACTATTTACGCCATTTTCTAGTATTTTGTCTTCTCTCTGCATTGACTGAGAATCGTATCGATTTCATAATAAGGCACGTGCGAATGACAAAAACAACACAAACGAA
>NC_090894.1:32497437-32504937 GCF_036669925.1 Montipora capricornis
AGTCTTCAAAGAGTGGTTTATTGCGCATGCACACAAAGGAAACGCATAATGATGTCATAATGCGTAGCATGGATGAGGGAAATACTTCATTTGGAAGAAATTGACAATTAAAAATAATCCTTCAGTTGAGGAAGAGACTTGGTTGAATTGATCGTCCTCTTCCCTAGAACATTTTTTACTCTCCCCAGCTCTCCAACACTTTTTACTATCCAACATGGCGGCGTTATCCTTTGATCCCCATCAAAATACGCCAGCACTGCAGGCTATAAGCAGAAAAGAGTAGTAAGGTCGATTTAATACTTTTTTACTTCCATGGCTGGTTGTTCTTCAGCGTGGAAGAGCTTTTATCGCTGATAAATTATGACGAATTTAACAAAACTATTATCTCTATATTTCAATTTTTAGAAAGTCAGTGTAACTACTTGTTAATTTAGTAGCCTTAGATGTATGTGATTTGCTGGGTTGTTAGAAACCATTACCATACTACCACGAATCGTACTCGTTATGCAAAAAGTCGGTAGTTAAATTCTTGAAACACAAATTGAAAATTTTTGGTGTGGAATGGAAGGTAGTATGCTAAAGGCTTCTAGCAAATGAATTGGACTACTGCTCTTGTTGTCTTTGATTGAACTAGTATCTTAATTAATGACTCGGATTTTTTTCCGTTTATCCCTGGATCATCAAAAGGATCCAAGGATAGCGATGGTGCATTTGTTCTCGCGAAAGGACTAATAAATAATAAATTTAAGAGTTAAATTGTAGGTTATAGACGAATGATAGAAGTGAACTTCGCACTTATCTGGACAGTTTGATCAAATTTTCCGGATCAGTGCGAAGATCACTTCTATCTTTTGTCTATAAGCCGCAATTGAACTTATATACCTTTCTTTCATAGTAATGGTGCATTGTACGTTTAACAAGTTCATATGATGGTTGCCTGCCAACAGGCAAATTCAAAGGTACAAATTGGAGCGTCAGGCAGAATTTGAACCGAATCTCTTTTGTTATGCTGTACTCATGAAGCTACAAAAAATGGATCTCGGCTCCCCATTCAAAGTCATGTGATAAATGTGGTACAGCAACTTCTGACGGTAGACTGAGTTCCTTCAAATCAGTCGGCGGCCCGGTCAATTGAGGCGGTCGTGTTTTGTCACGCAAACCCATAAAATTACCGAGGGAGGCTTGGGAAGAAGACTCCTCTTCCCAAGTCTCCCTCGAGCATTTTGTGTTTGTGTGACAAAACAAGTCCGCCTCAGAAAAGCCGGCTGCTCGACTGATTTAAAGGACTGCTTGCAGTCTAATCTGATTCTTGAGTCCGACCCAGAAACCATCATATCCCTTTGGCACAGTCATAATACATAATTACCATCAATAGTTGCCATATCAGTTTCTGTAACCGCCTTTTAACTTGAAAAAAATTAAACATAGTGCTTGTTTCGTGTAAGTGAATAATAATGATAAATTCGAGATATTTACCCAGGAAGCTCCACTCACCCGGAAATCGTTTTCATCCGGATCGAATTGGAATTAAGTTAGGAATATTAGGGAAGTGAAGTGAGGCAGTTGCAAATTTTAGCCGCAAGTGTTATAGTCACCCAGTTACCAATGGCGAGCAAATATCAGGGGTACAAGTTCCTTTTAACTAGACAATTGCAGATTTTAGTGTCATCTAAAGTAAAGGGGTAACTTAATATCTTTCAATATTCTCTTTTATGAAATTGTTGCTGCTTGGGGTTTTTCTGTGGAAAGGGCTTCTGAGAGCAAAAAGGCAGTGAATTGTTGAGAGAAGGCAATTTACTTTCCTTTCTTGAAAAATAAAAGGGTGAAAACTATCAAACAGACAACGAAAAAAGAAGAACATTTATCATTGGTCACCACTAGCAAACTTTATTAAAGCATCCCCAGTTGCTTACAGCTTCGGTAAAACTAAGCAAGTTCAGATATATCTAAATCTACCAGATGATAACGTGCGCGGTATGCTACTAATATGAAATCGCAAGAAATCTCTTGTTGTGAAACCTATTGAGTGTTTCACATGGTTGTGCGAGTTAAGCAGTTCAGTTCATTGATGAGCAATAAGATCAATCCCTGGTTACCAATTGATAGCAATAGGCATGTGATACAACTGCCACAGAGTCTTAAAAGTTCTGTGGACGTATCTTCATCTCAGACCGCTTGACAGAGTAGGCGCTGTTTTTCCAGTGATACCAGGTCATTCCACTTGTATCGACCTTTCCATTAAGATAAAGACCATTGAGGTTGGAGTAGTGACAATTGTTGTACCACCAGGCACCTTTATAGATTGACGCACAGTTGCCTGAACTGTTACGATCATTATCGCGATCCTTGGTGGTAAACGCTTGGCCGCGGTGATAGCCAAGGGAATCACGTGCAGTGCCTAAATGAAAAAAAAAAAACGAATTAAGCAATCAAAATAAGAGAATTTTTAAACTCTTTCAAATGCTAAAAAGTCTTATCACGCACTTGAAATTAACTGTTTCTGTTTCTAACTACTTGCCGTAAAAATCGATGTAATGTGTTTATTACCACTTGTCAGAAATGCGGATAACCAGCTTTTTCGGTTAAGCTGTTTTTTTTTTCCCGAACTCACTGGCTTACAATTTGTTTTGGCAATGAAAGCAAAATAAAACTCTCTGAGATCTGTTAATCACTCACAAGGAAAACGGATTAAGTAATCAATAGAAAACTGGAATTCTTAACTTTTTTTAAAATGCTAAAAATCCTTAAAAAACAAATGATATTGTTTCTTGTTTCTAACTACTTGCCATGAAATCGGTGTAATGCGTTTATCACCTCGAGTAAAATGTTAACCAGTTTTTTCAGTAATTAAAAGCTGTGTTGTTTTTTTTTTGGTTACTGACTGGCTTACAATTTGAATTGTCACTGAAAGCAAAATGAATTTCTCTGAGATCCGAGGAGAATTTGTATCAGTTGGAGACAGACTGCAACTAGTTTTATATGAGAAAGTGTTTCTATCTCAGTTAACACGGGGTTGTTAATTGATCACCAGAGTTCGCAAACCTGAATATTTCCCCAAACTCAGCTGGTATTTTGCTCGCTCGCTTGCCACTGTAACTGAACTGTACTCAGCAAATGCTGTATTTCCATGATTGTCTTCCAAGTCCAGGCGAAGTTTATTGCTGCTGTTTGCAGTCAAGCGGTGAATCTTGTCCAGTCCAAGCCAAAACTCTCCACTCAGATTACCAAAGCCTCGTTTGTAAGCGTCCCACGCGCGGAAGAAACCTAAGGAGCCGTCTTGTCTTTTTTGAAAGACCGTCCACCCTCCGCCAGCCGTTTTGTGATCACAGTACACTTCAAATTCTCCCAAACCATCGGGATCGATTTTGTACACACCACTGATCTTTTCGCCAGAATTGTAAACATTGGCGCAGTTCTTGTAGACTGAAAATTACACAAGCGGGATTAATTTCTGTCAATCAGTTAAGTTTTTGTGATATCCTTACAAAGTTTTCTGGGGTGGAAGTGGAATAACTGGATCTCTCTTTGTTCCATATTCATTTTCCGTATTCGTTATTCTTTAACAAAAACCATGAAATTCTTTATTCCGAATGTTCGAACGCTAAATATTCCTTATTCATTTTCTCCTATAAATGACTGTAGATGGACGTCATAGAGGAATATACCATACAGAGCTGGCAGATGCTTGTTACAAGGAATTAAAAATTAAAGCAATTTAGCGACCTTCATTTAAGTGCTTTCTGCGAAGAAACCCGGCCATGCTTTCAAAAACTTCAACCCCTGATTTCTGAGAAGTAAGAGTATTTAAAATGGAGAATTGCAAACCTTTGTCATAAGAGCCGCCAGTTTCGTTTCTTTTCAGCGCAGCGATTGCTTCTTTGATCTCAATGAGTTGCTGCTCGATTTTTTTACAGCAGTGTGGTCCGGCGTAGAAGTTGTTATTCATGTTGTACTGGGGTTTACTTATCTCTGGGTTTTTTGTTGGTTGCACCGAAGTATTGGGAAATGTCCCAACAAAAATCCCGGTAAAAAGCAGAGCTAACTGGAATGTCATTATGCACTGATGCTTTCAGGAAACTCTTGTATGAAATGGAAGCAAAAACTGCTAGTATAAAATGATTTCTAAGACTTAATTCTTCTCCATTTCATTTACTCTTTCCAAACCAGATTTTTCTTGTCTCTTAGCCCAGTCTATTTTGGGAGTGCTGAATCATCGACTCCTTTCAATCAAATAACAACACATTGTAGTGACAGCAGCCTAGTTTTTTTTTGGACAAGCAGAAGACAATTTCACGAGGCAGTAGACAAGTCTCCTTTGACGAGAAAATATTTTCCGGCTCAAAATTTTATGATAAGATTTATCCAGTAAAAGAACATGGGCACCCAACGAATAATTTCGGTAATTGTCTGTTCGGAAGGAAGGTGCACGTGGGTTAGCATTTTCGACTATTGAACTCAGACTTTCGAGGTGCACTAAGATTTTGGACATTTTTTCTTAACAGTTTTTCTAGATATTTTATAATTGTAGTGAAGAGTCTGAAGAGTGCGTAGAAATTTCGAAACCACATTGAAGAACGCTTAAATTTTACTGAGCTGAGAGTCAACTCAGTGAAGATTTATAACTTTTATCATTTTGGCCAGAGTTTGTTTGAGAATCATACTTTAAGCAAACGTCCCCTTAAATTTTCGGGAAAAACGGATGACACGTTGTTGATCAGACCTGTTACGATTGCTCGGACTTTCGGAGGCAAAAAAGCCGCGAAGTAATCATTACAGACCTGAAGCTTCCCTAAAAACATCCGAACAGATAAATCACTACAGACCTGAAGCTCCCCTAAAAACATTCGAACAGATAAACAATTTGTAGGACTGCTACGAACTCGCTAAACGAGCTCTAAAAGCATAGTGGAAACTATGTCAGTTAAATAGGTAATTCTGACAAATTTTAAGAAAACCGGCCGTTGGGTGCCCCTGAAAGAAACCCTCGTACGGATGGAATAATCAATTTGTGTTTGTGTTATTCTTATCTTTGATGAGTATCCTTCTTCGCAATAAACTTGTTTGTCAGAGATATTAGAAAAGGCTTCTCGCTCACAGCAAACGTCGAGCTACGATTTGCTGTTGACCAAAATAAAATGAAAAAACGCAATTGATATCAGGTTATTTTATATAGTGACAAATAAAGCCATGGACCAATTACTGACAAAAATAGGGAAATGAGGCCGCGGCGCATAATTGAGATGATTTTTATGGTTTTATGACAAATAGGAGCCTGACATGTTTGCAGTTGAAGCTTGCCTTCATTTGCTCGGTTTTTGGAGAGCTTTGTTGGCCTTTCGAAAGAGTCGAACATTTGACAAACTGAAATAATTAACATTTTTGACCAGAGTGAAGTGTGAAGAGATGTTCGGGCCAGATATTTATCTCCGCTTTTTATTTTCTTTTTGCGAGGGATGAATAGAAGATAAGCTTGAATGTGGTGTCTTTCACCGACCCCTAGTCCATGGACAACCTCGATGGACAGGTCTATTGATTACTAAATTGGACTTGTGATGGATTGCCTAGTAAGTGGTCGAGCACAAAGACCAGTCAAACGATGCTAAACACAAAAAACAAACAGCTAACGTAGAGCACAAATTTACATTATGCCAAAGATGAAAGAAACGTGTTTGATCTTTGCTCAGGGCTTGTCTGTTATCTACAAATTTGGAGAGGGAGAGAGAGAGAGAGAAAGAGAGAAGCGATGGAACAATAGAATTTTCAAGCTTTCGTGACAAGTAGCAGTTTCATTTAACGCAATGCTGATGTTCTCTGTTGACTCCTGACAACAAACACGCCAAAAACAAATAAAGACTAAGCCGGAAGTATTAAAGGAGAACGAATCGACAACAACTTGAATTGAAGAGATTTCTCAACCACTCGCAACCTATATTCGCAAGAGACAGTATGTGACAAACCATGAGTGTAGGACTTGTTTTCGTTGATATAGGCGTCGCCCCAGTTGGGAAAATTGGACATCATGATTAAGTGATTAATTTTTTTAGGATTGTTCGGCCCATAATTATTCAAGGTCGTTCGGTTGTCAATATAGAGTTTTGTTTTTCGTTTTCAATCGAGTACAGAATAAGTTCAACGTTAAGCATTTTCCAGAAGAATCATAATTTCGTTTAGTTTGTTTCTAATAGTTTCGCTCTTCATGTCTTCGAGTAGTTTCATGTAAAAAGTTAAGTCTAGAGATAAAAGCATGCTTTTAATAAGTTATGACGTCTTCTCAATAACCTATCGCCCACAACACAAATTACACAACACATGGAGAACGCAACGAGCGGAACCTCTAATGTTAAAGTGGTACTACGACCAAAAAAACAATTCTTTTTTTTCTTTGGATTTCAAAACTATGTTAACTAAACACTAACTGATCCAAGTTTTAAGTTCTGATTTTAAAGAGACACCTGTTTATTTTAACTGGAATTTTCTTATTTATTGGTCCGCCATTACTAACTTTAAAATCTTGAGAGAGCTGCGTCGAGGAGAACATGACGTCAAAGACTCACTAGTTTAAGAATGCAATGCGTGTGTACGCGGCCGAATTAATATGCAGCACGGGAGTTTCGGGCTTTCAGACTTTTAAACCCGTGTTTTGCATATGTAATAAATTGCGTTTACACGCTGAAATTTTAAGCTAGTAAGTAAATGACGTCATTTTCTCTAGATCCAACCCTCTGAAGTCCAATCGGCCAGTTTTGAACGTGAGTAATGGCGGACCGTGAAATCCAGAACTTACACTCAAAATAAACAGCCTTTGGATAAAACTCAAAGCTCAAAATTTTGCCAGTTAGGTGTTAAGCAAACACGATTTCAGAATCTGAAGAAAAAAAGGAAATGATTTTTTGATCATAGTACCACTTTAACGACTCGATTCTACTCCCCCTGTGCGATTTCCTGTTGCATTTCAAATTATTTTGGAAAAAAAAAAGAGCAAAAGGACGTACTGTATTTTGCGAAACGAAACGAAGCAAAGCAAAATGAAGAAATAATACTACTTAAAATCACGGAATTCAAGCCTGTACAGTGCACGTAGGATCTCTGTTTGTAACAGGGACTTTAAGATACTCCGCCCACGGAGTTCGGACTACGGACTGGAGGTGTTTGGGACTGGAACGAGATACTGGGCTCTCCCCTGAGCCACTGTCGCGAGCTCATGACGGACATGACGATAGTCCTAGGCCGGTGTATCTTAAAGTCCCTAATAAGTACGGGGACGAGCTATTCAAAGTAAACAATATACGAGTCAGAGTTTCGCGAAACGAGCCCATAGTGGGCCTTGGAAACATGTTAATTGTGTGTTTGTTCTCGTAATTGCTCTTCTTAACTGTACCTGACCGCTGTAATGATTTCGAAGCAAGAACGGTTAGAGGAGAGGCTGCAACAGTTCCATTTTTACAAAACAGCACAACGCATAATCTTTTGACCTTTGGTATCGTGCAACACACGTCACCA
>NC_090894.1:32512437-32534937 GCF_036669925.1 Montipora capricornis
GTAAACTGTGTGGCCTTCTCTATACTGGTCGTTTTTTCGCTTCCTGACGGAAATTGCCATATGGTCGTCGACAATAGATATATCCTCAACTTTTAACGAATGCAGCTCGTCGACACGTAAAAACCCTGCGTAGCCGAGGAGTAGGATGACCAGAAATCGAAGATGTCTAAGGGATGAGCTGGACGCGTAATTCACGCAAAGTGTCTCTACAAGTTCCAAGGAGATTGGCTCCTTGGGATTCACCGGCCGTCCAAGCTTTCTTTTCGCGCCCTCCAGAGTGGATTGCACGACTGGGTGGTCCGTCGGTGAATTCAAGCCGGCTGTGCGATGCGCCCATCTAATAGCATAGACAGCTGACTCAAGAGCCGAAGATCCGGTGCCCTTTTCAACGCATGAAAGAAACATCTTCGTCAGAAACAGAGCAACATGTAGGGGCTTGGCAGGTATCTCAGGGATGTGCAGAGTGGATGATGACCACGCGCACCACGTTTTCCAGCTTGAAGCATACTTGGAAAGCTTTGAACTTGCCTTTGAGGACTTCTGAAGATTTTTCAGCTCTTTGACTAGAACAACCATTTCAGGATCCTCCAACTCCCTGGCGTCGGAGCAGATCCCTTTACTGAATATATCTGTAAAGTACTGAAACAAGAACACACCTCACGTGAGTAAATGGATCCGCACCGCCCTCAACTGCGCGGGTTATTACAATGCGCATACATAAGGAGGCCGAAGGTGGCTAAAATTACGGACACCCGCGCGTAATTTGCGAGAGAGCCGCGAAAGGGGAAACCAAGTTATTAACATCGCCTAAACGGCTAACGTTGCCTAAAAGGCTTACAGCATAAATGACTTACATTGCCTAAATGGCTTACGTAGCCTAATTGGCTTACATAGCCTAAATGGCTTACATAGCCTAAATGGCTTTTGCATAAGTAATTAGTAACGACAAAACGCGCAAACGTGCCTTAGCAACAACAAACGATTCAGATAAACTCGAGCCGTAATGCTAAAATTCTAAACGCTGGGCAGCCAACAAAAACAGACTGCCTCCTCTTGTACAGGATCGCTTGCCCTGGGCCTTCCAACAAGAGATCTTTTATCCTTGGTAGCGGCACAACCTCTTTCACGAAGGGCTTGAAGGAACTGGAATCGGCGTGCAGAAACGGCCAGAAAAAAGCTGATGGCCATTCAGGAATGATCAGTGTCCCAGTGCCACGACAGGATTCGAGATGGCGGACGCACTTCACTATTAAGTTTGCTGGAGGGCATAACCAGTTATTGTGACCGGACCAATCTAGGGTAAGCGCGTCAACGCCACAGCTACCAGGTGATGCGTATTTGGTGTTGAAGAGAGGTAGCTGGAGATTGTAGTGGGAAGAGAAGCGATCCACTGTGTGTGGACCAAACCGAGCATCTAGCATGTGGAAGACAGATGGATGAACAGACCAATCATCAGGATCGATAAAGCGGCTTAGCACGTCTGCTCTATCGTTGAGCGAACGGGGAATCCACTGAGCCTCGAGAGTAATACCCTGTCTGAAACATAGCTGGAAAACGTCCATAGCAAAGCTTTGTAGATGGGGCTTTGTACTTCCAACTGTAATGACGCGGGCTGCGCATTGGCTGTCGGTCTTGATAACTACTCTAGATGACTTAAGCTTTTCTTCGTAAGACATTAAAACGTAAAGGACTGCTTTCACCTCGCGGAACGTAGAACTCTTTGAAGCGTCTTCGCGTAGCCACATGCCACGTACGGCAGGCTCAGACAAACTGGTCGAATATCCGCCGAATGCGAAGTCGCTGGCATCGGTGTAAATGACTGTGGGCGAGGTTGAGCATGGAGGTCTGATAGCGAAACCGTTGAAGCTGTCAATATTGAACAACCAAAACCTCAGCTCCTCTAAGAGTGCCGGTGACAGCGTTAGGCGTTGGTCCCAGCCTCCGATCCTTGACTCGATGGCATAGTACATCTGTCTCGTGCATAGTCGAGCAATGGGTCCCACGGCTAAACTGATGGAGATAACTGAACCTGCAATCCTTGCCAGTTGCCGGATGGTTATGTATTTGTCACTGACAGCGCCATCGAGAAGGGATTTCAGCTTGGCTAACTTCTTATCTGGTACTCTATATTGCATAGCGATGGTATCGATTACAAGGCCGAGCCACTCTCCGACTTGCCTAGGCTCCCAATTAGATTTTTCTTCGTTAGTCACGAGGCCAGACAACCTGAGCTCCTTTCTTTGGATGGTACTTGCAGCCATGGCGGAGATGAAGTCCGGCTGACTAGTAAAACCGTCGTCTAAGTAAGCAAAGGACAGGTGGCCCATAGAGCGCCAGCGCTTAACTAAGGGTCTCATAAGCTTAGTAAAACAATGAAAAGCCGAGCTTAGACCGAATGGTAGAACTGAAAAGCAGAAATATCTGGGTTTACCGTTAATTATCCACGAAAATCCTAAATACTTTTGGTGATCTGCAAAGATGTCGACATGATGATAACCTGACTTAAGATCCCAGGTAAAAAACCAATGATTCTCTTCCAGAACTTGGGATAGAGATCTAAGATCTTCGTACTTAAATTTTACTTTAGAAACAAATGCGTTTACATGGCGTAGGTCGATAACGAGACGGAGCTTCTTGCCCTCCGCCACGGTTAGAGGATTGACACAATATGGAGGAAATTCGTGCTCAATAATACAATTATTGCAAAGAAGCTCTTCAATAGCTTTGACAACAAACTCGGGGTGCTTAAAAGCAGATCTATTATTCTTGAGAAAGCAAGGAGTTGGATACTCACTAAAAGGTAACCTATAACCCTCCCTGATCATGCTGGTCGCAAATTGCGAGACATCTAACACAGACTCCCAAAACTCGTAATGAGACTTCAAACGACCTTTAACACTGCCACCGCTACCCTCACCCACTTTCCGTAAGCAGGCGATTGTGTACATGTCGAAAAACTCTAAAGCATACTCAACTTTATGATCGCCGTCATCTAGTCATTTAGCCGTTGAGCTAGAGGAGGCCTGGGCGCTATCCCTAGACTTGCAGCTCACGCTGAGGTGGCCATATTCTCCACACTAAAAACAAAATCGATAAGAAGCCGTCAAGATATTGGCACTATCCGTTGCAGCCCTAGAGATCGTAAAATAAACCTTTCAGGCTATGACTAACTTATACAAAGATTGAAAAGCTGACTTTTCGAGCGTTAGCCCTTCATCAGAGCGCTAATGTGAAAATTGAACGCTGATGATAATTGAACATTTTTAAACTATAAATGACGAGAAAGCAAATCAGCAGCAGAAAATAAAAGATGAACAAAGATAAAAAATTAAGTGAAGGTGTCGTTCCTAGCGTTCGACCCGAAGGAAGAACCACTACAATGCACACCCTATTTATATCAAATAGCTCGTATGCAAATACGAGTACTATCAATTCATCGGGGACATGAATTGTGCAGGAATGCACAAACAGATTCTTAACGAAACGTGCAGAAAACAAATATCTGCTAAACTGCGTACCGCAGATATTTTTATAGTGGTGTTAGGGTAGTATGAACATGGACGTTTGCATCTCTTAATCTGTGGCAATCCAAAGAATAAGTGGAACGGTCTCTTAAATAGATCGGTATAAATGCACTTAATGAACCATGGAATGCTTCGCATACTGTACTTCTCTGTTAATGAGGCTCCTTTGTTCCATGTGCAAATTTCGGTAGTAAAGATTCTAGGGCCAAGCAAAGCTTGAGATTGAAAAGCAGGACTTTCCCACTTACAAAGACATTGTACCTACTCAAAACTCGACAACACACCGCTCCATAAGCTTAGATAACGGTAGTGTCCACTATAATAATAAGTCAAGAAACTGTAGGCAAGAAACAGGACCAAACACTCGGAGGTCGACTTTGCGTGGCCACCCTTCATTAGCGTAATTAGCGCTAAGGGAAAAGAAGAAGAAGCCACCGAGGTAGTCGAGAGGCCAGTTCCACTCCTAAAGAAGCTGATACAAGGCTTATTCATGCAACCCATTAATTTCACTTTCCAGAAGTATAGCTGCTAGGCTGAAACAAGTTATGTTAATGAGTTCTTACACAGATTGTTCTGTGTCAAGAAGAAAAGTTTCATCTGCTCGAACAGTCACCACCATGTACTGACTGCTTTTTAAGCATGGTTTCCCTGCGAACTCCACTGCGGCACTACAACCTTCAAAATTCTCTTCATTCATCGATTTGGGGTACTGTCAGGAAAACAATAGGCTCTGTGTTGATTGTAAGGGCAGTGAACCACTGCCTACTGCTTTTCCCGGAGTTGCTGTCTTGCTCATGCGCAAGATCATCTCACCTTTCTTCCTGCAGCTTTTGAAGTGCTCAGACATGCGCACATTATTAGAGGTATTAGATAGAATCGACATCAGAATTCTATCGAAGAGGCTGTATCAAACAACAGGAGAAGTTAATAACCTAGAAGTCACGGTCTGCGAGAGGATTCATCTCATCAGTTTACGATATTATCTATTTATAAGACAGCTTCTTCTAGATTTTAGAAACATTTTGGCGTTGCATTCAGTGCCCGATTCATGATTCTGCATTTAGCAGATGCAATCTGGTCGCAAACCAATCAGAGGCGTTGCGGTCATCAGACCTAATTTCATTGTCCATTGAGCATTTGGTTGGAGCCCTATTTTAAATTTAGATATGACCGTAAACTGGTTGACCAAGGCTGAACAAGAGAGATTGAGACTTGTGGGTCAGTGTATGCTTCTAACGAAAGTGATGAGGACACTGAATTATACGTACGAGGTGACACTGATGTAAAGTTTTGTTCTTTTCGGCCGGCTTCCTGTCAACTTTAATTCTTCGTTTTACCTTTCACAAACATTGTATCCTTCCTCAGTGGCATAAAATTTCATAACTCATAATTGAATAATTTTCACTGGTTACTATAGACACCCTTTGAAAGCTATACTTTCTTCCATCGAGACTTGTCGAGATGTAACTCGTAAAGCAGCCTTTACTATATATATGACAGCTGAGATATGAGTAAGTTGTAGTTAATGTGACTATTCGGTTATCACTAGTCTTCTTCGTAAATTGTTTTGCTTTGTCGTGGAAACGAGTGACATCCTTTGACCACGTGGACATTTGCTAATATGTAGATTTAGCCAAGCCTAGAGAGCTCCCTGGTTATTTATTCTTACTGCCTGTAGGGTTAGTGAAAATAAAAGGTTTCGAATTATCCGCGTTTTGATGTTTGAGGATCCTAATGATGTAGTTGACACCTGGTACAAAATATTTAATGGCATTATTGATGAGCATCTCCCTTTGAAATAAAAGAGAGTAAAGCGCAAAGTTCAGCCAAAATGGTTCAACGCTGAGATCCTAAACGGGATAAAGGCTAGGGACAAACTTCTCAAGAAAGCCAGAAAGAGCCAGGCAGTAAGAGATTGGAATGCATGTAAACAAGCAAAAAACAGTGTGACTCATGATATCAAGGTTACAAAACAATCGTATTTTAAGGGTAAATTTAACGAAAATAAGAATAATTCCAGAAAACTCTGGAACCTTATCAAGTGTCTATCAAATGATGAAAAAAGCGCTGAAAGTGGAATATCTTGGATAAACAAAGTATTGCCGAGATCTCAAATTTGGTTTTCGTTGATAAACCAAAGAAACTAGTTGCGGCACTTGGGCCTGATTCTCCAACTGGCCTCTCAACAATAACAACTCATAGACAGGGCATTGGGTCATTTGACCTCCCGACAATAACACAGAGGTGGGTTGTAGAATTATTGCTTTCTATCCCAACCCATAAACCCACCGGAGATGATGGCGTTAGTGCCAAATAACTCAGGATCGCTGCACCTGCAATATCACCATCGCTGTCAAAGCTACTGAACCTCTGCCTGTCTACCAAGACCTTCCCAGCTGCATGGAAGGTTGCAAAAGTTACCCCTGTTTTCAAAGAAAATGGCAGTAGGAATGATAAGAACAACTACAGACCGATTTCTGTGCTTCCTATTCTCTCTAAAATATTAGAAAAACACATATGTGAATGCTTGTGCAATTTCCTTAAGGAGAACAATCTGTTTCATCATCTCCAGTCTGGCTTTAGAAAATCCCACTCAACTGAAACTGCACTTATTCGTTTGGTTGACCAGTTGCTGTTTAACCTTGAAAATGGTCTTTCTCAGTATCGACTAGCCGCCTCTGGAATATGTTGCCTCCCCATATTAAAAACCAGTCTACTCTTTCAAGTTTTAAAAAATTAATTTTTAAACATTTTATGGACAGTTATAACGAAATGGACCATTTTATCATTTAATTTTCAACCTGTTGGTCTTGACCCAATGTATCTCATCTTTTTCATATTTTTTACTTTTCATGTTGTCATTGCATGTTTTGAACCTTCTTATATTTTATCTTTTTTCTGCATATATTTATGAGAGGTCCACTAGTTTTTCAGTGATTACTGCTGTGTGGTACCCTCTATAAATAAAGTTGATTATTATTATTATTATTATTATTATTATTATTATTATTATTATTATTATTATTATTATTATAACAAGCACACCCTCAGCGATCGAATGGAAAAGGAAAAAAGCCACATCAGAGTCAACTGTCAATAGCCAGCGAATAGGAATCACGCAAAAATTAGAAGCCATGAAAAAATTTTTTGTCAGTTCAAGGTCAAAAAGAGTTTTACTGATGTACTATATTCCACGAAATAGCAGCGTTGACACTGATTAAAAGAGTTTTTTAAAAAATTGCGATCACTCCGGTGACCTTCATCAGTTATGTATGCAAATATGACTAACGATGCCTATTCAATTGCGTAGAGAAGCCTGAAAAAAAAAAAAATTCCAGCTCCCAACGTCAGTGGCTTCATAGCTCAGTTGGTTAGAGCGTCGCACCGGAATCGCGAAGTCACAGGTTCAAACCCCGTTCAAGTCCTAAAATTTTCAGGCTTCTCTGCAACTTCAATAATTCCGTTCATAACTGCGAGGATCATAGCTTCACTTGATTTCATATCCTCAGTTCATATATGATCCATTTCATATACCATTTCATCATTGATTCATTCTTCACAGGAACATTAGAATCCACAAATGACCAGCTCCCAACGTCAGTGGCTTCATAGCTCAGTTGTTTAGAGCGTCGCACCGGAATCGCGAGGTCACGGGTTCAAACCCCGTTGAAGTCCTGAATTTTTCAATCTTCTCTACGCTTCTGGAGCGCCAGCAAGCATTTCACTCTGGTGATGCTCAGTTGTGGCGCGTTTATAGACGTAAGGTACAGTCAGAGATTAAATCAAGGAAGAGGAAATTTTATGAGGAAAAAGTACGAAACGCACGGTAAGATGATGTTCGCCGGTGGTGGCGAACTGTCAATGTCATGTCGGGAAGAAATTATGGCCAGTCCTGCTTTAACCTCGAGCGCGACGGCGTTGCATTGTTAGAAGGCGAACTTGCTGAGTCTTTAAATCAGTATTTCGCAACCGTAGCTGCTGCTATTCCACCACTTGATACGTCATGCGTCCCATCATTTTTACCATCTGTTGAGGAAGTGCCTATTGTACATTCCCATGTGGTTTGCAAAAAGCTTTTGCATGTAAAAACAAATAAGGCTATGGGGTCTGACAGCATTCCGCCTCGGATAATTAAAGAATTTGCCTACGAACTGACCGAGCCTGTCACAAAGATCTTTAACACATCGCTTACTACCGGTGAAGTTCCCATTTTGTGGATATGTGAGAGCGACACTCGACCTATCTCTTTAACCCCTATTTTGTCTAAGGTCTTGAAAGATTTTGTGGTCTCTTGGATGATCGAGGATGTTGGCGAGCATATTGATAGTCTTCAATTTGGTAGTCTGAAAGAATCTTCCACCACTTACTGTCTACTCGATCTCATTCACAACTAGCTTTCTGAGCTTGATAATCCTGGTTGTTATTTGAGAACCTGCTTCCTTGATTTTAGCAAGGCGTTTGACAGGATCGACCATACCATCGTTATTAGGAAGCTAATTGACTTAAGGGTGCGTCGCTCTATGATACCATGGATCTGCAGTTTCCTAACAGATCAGTGGCAATGTGTCAAACTAGGGCAGACCATCTCCAATTGGCTCCCAGTACGTGCCGGTGTCCCTCAAGGGACCAAACTGGGTCTTATACTTTTTGTAATAATGATTAACGATTTGAAATAGGCTTCCCCGCGTTGCTCATACTGGAAGTATGTAGATGACATCACTATATCAGAATTTGCGGCGGCACGCGGGGTGTCAATTTTGCAATCTGAACTTGACAACATCAGCATTTGGGCTGATACAAAAAATATGGTTCTTAACACCAAAAAAGGGCCAGGAGATGCCATAGACACTAAGGCCCTTGAGTCAGTCAATGCTCATAAAGTATTGGGCGTTACAATTCAAAGTAATCTCAAATGGGGTTGTAGCTAAGGTGTGAAAGAGACTGCATATTCTTCGTGTCCTCAAACGCGGCGGAGTACCACCTGCCGACCTACTTAAGGTTTATTTTGCGCTCATTAGGTCTGTCCTTGAATATTGTTTTTCTGTGTAGCATAATGCCCTCCCCGTCAAACTATCAGATAGCATCGAGCGAGTGCAGAAACGGGCGCTGCGCATCATCTTTCCTGCACTGCTCTACCAAGAGGCCTTAGCTACTACCTGGTGTGTATCACTTCACACAAGGAGAATGGAGTTGTGTAGCAAATTATTTACAAAGATAAATGAGCCCGAGTCCCGTCTTCGCCATCTTGTTCCACCGACTCGGTCGCAGGCGCACGGCCGCTCCCTTTGCAACATAAACAGACCATCCCTTATAAGTTGCCAAACTAAACGCTTTAAACGAAGCGGCATGTAATTTAGGAACTTATGGGAATTTAATGTGTAACTTGATATATATTTCTAGCTTCTAGTTAATTACCTAATTTATTGTATTTTATCCTCTCATTATTGTAAGCCCCAGTCCATTTTGAACACGATGTAATTAGTTTTATCTTTGTAAAATAATTTTGCAATTCGCTTATTTCTAAGCGCGACGATTTTTTTTAATAAACCAAACAAAACCAAACCAAACAATTGCAATAATTGCGTTCATAACTGCGAGGATTATAGCTTCACTTGAGACCTTATTCATAAATGAAGGTCAATGTATAATTCTTTTGTCCAAGTGCAAATTAGCCTACCAAGCCTCAATACCATACAGTGAATTGAAAAGAATTTTTGCTCTAAAATGAGGCTTGGTAGGCTAATTTTCACTTGGACAAAAGAATTATAAATGTAACCGCCATTTATGAATAAGGTCTATGGGTTACCATATTTTCTTAACTATGGTGCTCCGCATGCGCGTGCCTTCGGTGCGCGCGGAGCTCCGCTATTAAGGTGATTCCCTAGAATTAGAACTTGTCTTAGATTTCTAATAAAACTTCGCACACTGTTGTAACATGTCGAAGAAATGCCAAAAATTTAGTAAAAAAAGGAGGGTCACCGTGTTCGTTTCCATGGTACGAGCCACTTTGACAATTGCCGCGCATCGCCAATGTTGGGCAAATATAGCTCGACTTTATAAATGTAAATCCCTGGTATAACGCAGATGCTGGTGTCATTCCATGGTTAATTCGCGTACGAACCTGAAAAGTGTATTTGAATTCCTTTGTGAGTACTTAACGCTCTAGAGTAGATTTAACTTGAGTGTGGGCTGTTCCACTCGTAACGCCTCTTTCCGTACATTTTTATGAAATTGCCAAAACAATGGCCATAGAATTTTGCTAATTTTTTTATTACTTCATGAAGACACCGTCCTGAACAAAAACATCAAATAAAACTAGGTGCCACAGTACTCGTTCAGGAGAAAATAATCATTCCTTGACGGATTAAGCTTGGCGTGAATGAAAATCCGCCATTTTATCAATGTGCGTGAGCGTCAATGACGCACGAAATTATGCGCAGTAGGGTTGCACAATAGAAAACCAGGGAATCACCTTAAGCTTCTTATTTGAAACGGTTATTACAAATCAAATTAAACTAAAGGAAGCAGACATTTAAGACTTGCCCCTCTGTTTGGTACCAAATGGTCTTTCAAGGTCCTGGTCCTTAGACTAAACATTATACTAGCTTCTGTTACCAAGGAATCTCCTGAAGTGAAAATTACTTACATTTTTTCTCCTCACGCTAGGTTCCAGAACCTAACATCCCTTTTTTTGGGGTCCATTTCACCCCGCGTATTGATGGCAGCGTGTGGCTTGGACCCAATGCAGTATTGGCATTCGCAAGGGAAGAATACAAACTTACAGATGTAAACTTCTCAGACCTGATAGATGAATTGGGATACCGGTATGTTGCTTTGCCGAAAGGCCATCTTTGTGTTGAATTATACTCGTACATCATACATTATTTGACTGACATAATTTCCGACTCTGTCCCAGACCTCTTGCACATGAAAGGAAACGTTGTTGGAAATGAGGCTGCCTCATTCTAACGAAACATAAATTCAGTTTAAGTAACAGTGGTCACGAGGAGGACTCGAATGTCTTTTTGTTGACGCTTTTAGCGGGCTACGGAAGCTCATGTTGCAGTATTTTACGTTTGGAGTTGGGGAATATTACAGAGGAATTTTCATATCAACTTAAGTCAAGAAACTACAAAGATATATTCCTAGTCTTAAAGTCCAGGATGTAGAGAGGTAAGAGAAACTTACAAAAGCTGTTTGCGAAGAGTATTGGATGACATTCCCGGTTGTGTGGATTTGCGTTGCAACGTGCACGCGAGGGAAAGATGCAAACTCACAGAACCGCGCACCGGTGGCTCGGTTGAGCACCGGGCTGTCACGCGGGAGGTCGTGAGTCCATCTTCGGCCGGACCAACACTCAGGGTCTTTAAATAACTGAGGAAAAAGTGGTGCCTTTGTAAATAAATCTGCAAATTGTTAGACTTTCAAGTCTTCTCAGTTAAGGAGGTCCCGTCTCACAGCCTTTGTTCATTAACTCTGTGGGACGTTAAAGATCGCACACACTATTCAAAAAGAGTAGGGGACAGTGTTCCCGGTGTTGTGGTCTGACCTTTCCAGCATGTGGTCGGCTTGGCAGGATTAGCTTGAAGGGCTTCTGTGTGAATGAGAACACAACTGCGTATAACAGCAAGAAGTCAGGTTACTTAGCCAAGTGCTGGAGTAAAGAATAAAGAATAAAGAATCAATGGGAGATGTGCTCTGTATTTTACTCTAACAACCGAAATTGGGATCTCGATTAAAAGTGCGCATGCCAACTCGCTCTTCGCCAGTGGACACCAGGGTAGCGCAAACACTTTTCTGCAGAAGACAGTGGTGTCCTGACAGAATTCTTGTTTAAAAGTGGGTTGTCTTATAGAACTTCGCAATGAGATTCACATTACTTGGTGTAAGCGTCACAAAGTAACAAAGTGACCCTCTACCCCTAACTATAACCTTACACACCTGGACTGCTGCCAATTTCCGCCAGGCACTACGATCGTTAACGTCGTCCTTCCATGATTCAAGGACCTCGCTTAAGCGGCTGAAGAATGCCCTTTATCTTTTCTTTCAAAGAGAGAAAAGGTCGACCTTGATTTGTCGAACCGCACGGTCAATGTCATACCTTTTTCGCCGGTAAACATTGTTTTTTTTTTGGGGGGGGGGGGGGGTTGTTGTGAATACATAGTTGACTCTTAGACTTAATGGGTCACTTAGCGACTCTTATCAAAGTCTGAGCGCGTCAAATTAGCGGTGAGGCGCACATCCTGAGCTGGTTCTCCAGGGTGTCCGCTGATTTTCAGAAATGCTCCACAATATAAGCATCACTTACTTGCCCAGAAATGCATACACCTTATTGAATGGTTTAACATATAATACGCGCGGATATTCTGGGAGTTGAATAGTACAAGCGACGAACAAAATGTGCCCAGGTATTCTATGTTAAACTTTTCAATAAGGGATTTATTATTCCTAGTTAGTATTTTCTAGTATTTTGGCTTCTTCCTGCGTCGACTGAGAATCGTATGGATTGCATAACAAGGCGCGTGCGAATGACGAAATCAACACAAACGAAACCATTTGACTGGAAAAACGAAATGGTGGGTAATTAGAGGCGACGAAAAGCTAAATTATTGGGATTTGCATCGTGTTGAAAACAATAACTCCCGTTACTTCCGTATTTGCTCTGTTACTGGTCAACCACGGACACTACAGTGTATTACCGTCTCATATTTTGCGCGTTCTCTTCGCCAAGTATGGTAACATGGCGTATTAATGGCCTAATGAAAGCAATAAACGCCTATCATAGCGGTAATTTGCGGGCAAAATTGAGTGCCCTACTCAGACATTGTTGGGCTCTATTTACTTACGATTCCACATGTTTTTATCAACCAATCAGGGGCCCTGCAAATGTTCGTGCACAGGCCATGGATCTTGAAGGGAATTTAATGGAAGACTTTGTGTTCGACGGAGGTGCAGGGGACATCGGAAGCCGAGTGCTGCATGTCAGAAATGCTCCATCTCCCGGGGCAACCTCGTCTTTGGCCATTGCTAAAATGGTTGCCGAGAAGGTCCAGGAGCGGTTTGATCTTTAGCATCAATGAAGATAGCACATTTTTACTGATGCATCTTCGAATTTTCGCGGTTGTGCTACATTAGTCAGCAAATTGATCTTCATTCTCGTTCCACTTCAACCATAAAAACACGAATAACGCCTAAGGACGTTGCAATGAAGGTGTAATGAAGGTTTCTGCACAAGGATAGGGATTTTAAGTCTACAAGCTGAATAGGAAGTCCGCCATTTTGAACGCAGAGCGGGATTAGCGCGAGATATAGGCCCCCTCCCCTACTACATGTGTAAATGGATCGAATTGAAATTTGAGCAGACTGTCCTGATAAGTGCGAAGATTACTTCTATCTTTCTTCTATAAGCCGCACTTTAACTAATATACCTTTCTCTCATAGTGATGGCGTATTGTACCCTTGACAAGTTCATATGATGGTTGCCTGGCAACAGGCAAAGGCAAAGGTACAAATTGGAGCGCCATGCAGAATTCGAACCGAACCTCTTTCGTTTTGCTCTACTCATGAAGTTACAAGATTTGGATCTCGGTTCCCCATTCAAAGTCATTTGATAAATGGGGTACAGCAAATTCTGACGCTCAAGTCCGGCCCAGAAACCATCATATCCCTTTGTCACAGGCAT
Organism: Montipora capricornis; assembly: GCF_036669925.1. Lineage (NCBI taxonomy): Eukaryota > Metazoa > Cnidaria > Anthozoa > Scleractinia > Acroporidae > Montipora > Montipora capricornis. The sequence goes on from NC_090894.1 coordinate 32,525,644, forward strand.
GATACAGCCTGATAAGTTGCCTTATCAGTTTCTGTAACTGCCTTTTAATTAGAAAAAAAAAAATAAACATAGTGCTTCTTTCGTGTAAGTGAATAACAATTAATAATTCGAGGTATTTACCCAGGAAGATCCAGTCACTCGGAGGAGATTTTAAGGGAGGTCCTGCATCCTGATCGAATTGGAATTTAGAGATGTTGAGGAAGTGAAGTGAGATAGTTGCAAAATTTTGCCGCAAGTGTTATAGTCAGCCAGTTACCAATGGTGAGAAAACATCAAGGGTACAAGTTTCTTTTAACCAGACAATTGACAATTTTAGTATCATCTGAAGTGAAGGTGAAGACGCAGCTTAATGATCTCATTTTCGAAATTGTTGCTGCTCTGGGTTATTATGTGGAAAGGTCTTGTGAGAGCAAAAAGGCAGTGAATTGTTGAAAGAAGGACAATTTACTTTCCTTTCTTGAAAAATAAAAGGGTGAAAACTATCACGCAGACAAGGAAAAAAGAACATTTATCCTTGGTCACCACTATCGAACTTTATTAAAGCATTTCCATCTGCTTACAGCTTCTGAGAAACTGAGCAAGTACTGAAATATCTAAGTCTACTTGGGATGATACTATGCGCAGTATGCTATACTAATATGTAATCGCAAGAAATCTCTTGTTGTGAAACATAGCGAGTGTTTTGCACGTACAGTTGTGCAAGTTAAGCCGTTCGATTCATTGATGACCAATTAGATACATTGCGTGGTTACTAATTGATAGTAAGGGGCATGCGATACAACTGACACAGAGTCTCAAAAGTTCTGTGGACGTATCTTCATCTCAGACCGCTTGACAGAGTAGAGTAGTGACTATTTTTCCAATGATACCAGGTCATTCCACTTGCATCGGTCTTGCCATTAAGATACAGACCATTCAGGTTGACGTCGTGACAAGCGTTGTACCACCAGGCACCTTTATGTCCTAACGCACAGTTGCCTGAATTTTTATCATTATCGCGATCCTTGGTGCTAAACTTAAGCCGCAAGTGTTGTAGTCACCCAGTTACCAATGCCGAGCAAATATCAGGGGTACATGCTCCTTTTAACTAGACAATTGAACATTTTAGTGTCATCTAAAGTAAAGAGGTAGCTTAATATCTTGCAATATTCTCTTTTTGGAAATTGTTGCTGCTTTGGGTTTTTCTGTGGAAAGGGCTTGTGAGAGCAAAAAAGCAGTGCATTGTTGAGAGAAGGCAATTTACGTTTCTATCTTGAAAAATAAAAGGGTGAAAGCCATCATGCAGACAACGAAAAAAGAAGAACATTTATCATTGGTCATCATTGGCGAACTTTATTAAAGCATTCCAGCTTACTGCTTCTGTGAAACTAAGCAAGTACGTACTGATATATCTAAATCTACCGGATGATAACATGCGCGGTATGCTACTAATATCTAATCGCAAGAAATTTCTTGTTGTGAAACCTATTGAGTGTTTTACACAGTTGTGCGAGTTAAGCAGTTCGATTCATTGATGACCAATAAGATCCATCCCCTGGTTAGCAATTGATAGTAACAGGCATGTCACGGATACAAATGACACAGAGGCTTAAAAGTTCTGTGGTCGTATTTTCACCTCAGACCGCTTGACAGAGTAGTAACTACTTTTCCAATAATACCAGGTCATTCCACTTGCATTGGTCTTGCCATTAAGATACAGACCATTCAGGTTGGAGTAGTGACAACTTCTGTACCACCAGGCACCTTTATGGCTCGACGCACAGTTGCCTGAATAGTTATCATTATCGCGATCCTTGGTGCTAAACGCTTGGCCGCGGTGATGGGCAAAGGGAATCACCTGCGGTGCCTGAATGAAAAGAAAACGAATTAAGCAATCAAAATACGAAGCAGTTTTAAAACTTTTTTTGAAATTCTTAAAAGTCTTATCACGCACTTGAAATTGTTTCTGTTTCTACTGAACCTCTTGTCAGAAATGATAACCAGGTTTTTTAGTTAAGCTATGTTGTCCTTTTTCACTAACTATATGGCTTCCAATTTGTTTTAGCAATGAAAGCGAAATAAAACTCTGAGATCTGTTCATCAATCACAAGTAAGACGAATTAAGAAATCAAAAGAAAACTCGATTTCTCAAGTTAACTTTTTTAAAATGCTAAAAATCCTTAAAACGCAAATGAGATTGTTTCTTGTTTCTAACTACTTGCCATGAAGTCAGTGTAATGTGTTTATCAACTCGAGTGAAATGTTCACCAGTTTTTTCAGTAATTAAAGCTGTGTTGTTCTTTTTTTTGGTTACTGACTGGCTTACAATTTGAATTGCCACTGAAAGCAAAATGAAACTCTCTGAGATCCGAGGAGACTAGTTTAAATGAGAAAGTGTGTCTTTCTCAATTAACACAGGGTTGTTAATTGATCGCCAGAGTTTGCACACCTGAATATTTCCCCAAACTCAGCTGGTATTTTGCTCGCTCGCTTGCCACTGTAACTGAAGTGTACTCGGCAAATGCTGTATTTCCATGATTGTCTTCCAAGTCCACGCGAAGCTTGTTGCTGCTGTTTGCAGTCAAGCGGTGAATCTTCTCCAATCCAAGCCAAAACTCTCCACTCAGATTACCAAAGCCTCGTTTGTAAGCGTCCCAAGTGCGGAAGAAATCTACGGAGCCGTCTTGTCTTTTTTGAAAGACCGTCCACCCTCCGCCAGCCGTTTTGTGATCACAGTACACTTCAAATTTTCCCAAACCATCGGGGTCGATTTTGTACACACCACTGATCTTTTCGCCAGAATTGTAGACTGAAAAGTACATAAGCGGGATAAATTTCTGTCAATCAGTTAAGTTTTTCTGATATCCTTACAACGTTTTCTTGGATGGAAGCGGAATAACTGGATCTTTCTTTGTTCCATATTCATTTTTCGTATTCGTTATTCTTTAACAAAAACCATGAAATTCTTTATTCCGAATGTTCGAACGCTAAATATTCCTTATTCATTTTCTCCTATATATAAATGAGTTATATGGACGTCATAGAGGAATATACCATACAGAGCTGGCAGATGCTTGTTACAAGGAATTAAAAATTAAAGCAATTTATCGACCTTAATTTAAGTGCTTTCTGCATAGAAACCCATGCTTTCGAAAACTTTAACCCCTGATTTCTTAGAAGTAAAAGTATTTAAAATGGAGAATTGCAAACCTTTGTTAAAAGAGCCGCCAGTTTCGTTTCTTTTCAGCGCAGCGATTGCTTCTTTGATCTCCGTGAGTTGCTGCTCGATTTTTTGACAGCAGTGAGGTCCGGCATAGAAGTTGTTATTCATGCTGTACTGGGGTTTACTTATCTCTGGGTTGTTTGTTGGTTGCACTGAAGTATTGGCAAATGTCCCAACAAAAATCCCGGTAAAAAGCAGAGGTAGCTGGAATGCCATTATGCAACGATGCTTTCAGGAAACTCTTGTATGAAATGGAACTCAAGCTAAAGCTGCGAGTATAAAATGATTTCTAAGACTTCTGCTCCAGTTCATTTACTCTTTCCAAACTAGATTTTTCTTGTCTCTGAGCGCTATTATGGGATTGCTGAATCATCGACTCCTTTCAATCAAATAACAACACATTGTAGTGACAGTACACTAGTTTTTTTTGGACAAGCAGAAGACAATTTTACGCGGTAGTAGACAAGTTTCTTTTGACGAGAAAATATTATCGGGCTCAAAATTTTATGATAAGATTTATCCAGTAAAAGAACATGGACACCCAAAGGAAGATGGGTTAGCATGTTCGACTATTCCAACTCAGACTTTCGAGGTGCACTAAGATTTTGGACTTTTTTTCCTAACAGGTTTTCTAGATATTTTAGAACTGAAGAGTGCGTAGAAATTTCGAAACCACATTGAAGAACGTTAGAATTTTACTGAGCTGATGAGAGTCAACTGTGATATTGGAATAAAACTCAGTTAACATATATAACTTCTGTCATTTTGGCCAGAGTTTGTTTGAGAATCATATTTTATGCAAACGTCCCCTATAATTTTCGGGAAAAAAGAACGACACGTTGTAGATCAGACCTGTTACGATGGCTCGGACGTTCGGAGGCAAAAAAGCCGCGAAGTAATCACTACAGACCTGAGGCTCCCCTTAAAACATCCGAACAGGTAAATAATTTGTAGGACTGCTACACACTCGCTAAACGAGCTCTTAAAGCATAGTGGAAACCATGATAAATAGGTAATTCTGGCAAATTTTAAGAAAACCAGCCGTTGGGTGCCCCTAAAAGAAACTCGTACGGAGGGAATAATCAATTTGTCTTTGTGTTATTCTTATCTTTGATGGCCACCTGCTTCGCAATAAACTTGTTTGTCAGAAATCATTAGAAAAGGCTCCTCGCTCACAGCAAACGTTGACCTAAGACTTGCTGTTAACCAAAATTAAAAAAAAAACGCAATTGATATATCAGGTTATTTTATACAGTCACAGTTTGAGCCATGGACCAATTACTGACAAAAATAGGGAAATGAGGCCGCGGCGCATAATTGAGATGACTTTTATGGTTTTATAACAAGTAGGAGCCTGACATGTTTGCCATCGAAGCTTGCCTTCATTTGATCTGTTTTTGGAGAGCTTTGTTGGCCTTTCGAAAGAATCGAACATTTGATAAACTGAAATAATTAACATTTTTGACCAGAGTGAAGTGTGAAGCCGGAGATGTTGGGGCCAGATATTTATCTCAGCTTTTGATTTTCTTTCTGCGAGGGATGAATGAAGATAAGCTCGCCTGTGGTGTCTTTCACCGACCTCTAGTCCATGGACAACCTCGATGGACAGGTCTATTGATTACTAAATTGGACTTGTGATGGATTGCCTAGTAAGTGGTCGAGCAAAGATCAGTCAAACGATACTAAACACAAACAACAAACGGCTAACGTAGAGCACAAATTTACATTATGCCAAAGATGAAAGAAACGTGTTTGATCTTTGCTCAGGTCTTGTCTGTTATCTACAAATTTAGAGAGGGAGAGACAGAGAAAAAGAGAAAGGATGGAACAAGGGAATTTTCGAGCTTTCGTGACAAGTAGCAGTTTCATTTAAACGCAATGCTGATGTTTCTCTGTTGACTCCTGACAACAAACACGCCAAAAACAAATAAAGACTAAAGCCGGAAGTATTAAAAGAGAATGAATCGACAACAACTTGAATTGAAAAGATTTCTCAACCATTCGCAACCTATATTCGCAAGAGACAGTATGTGACAAACCATAAATTTATAGGACTTGTTTTCGTTGATATAGGCGTCGCCCTAGTTGGGAAAATTGGACATCATGATTAAATGATTAAGGTTTTAGTATTCTTCGGCCCATAATTATTCAAGGTCGTTCGGTTGTCAGTATAGAGTTTTGTTTTCGTTTTCAATCGAGTACAGAATAAGTTCAACGTTAAGCATTTTCCAGAAGGATCATAATTTCGTTTCGTTTGTTACTAATAGTTTCGCTCTTTAATGTCTTCGAGTAGTTTCATGTAATAAGTTAAGTCTAGGAATAAAAGCATGCTTTTAATAAGTTAAGACGTCGTCTCAATAACCTATAGAAAATAATAGTCTTGTCTATTGTTCCATATGTGCATTATCGTCCACAACACAAAGTACACAATACATGGGGAACACAACGAGCGAAACCTGCAATGTTAACGACTCGATTCTACTCCCCCTGTGCGATTTCCTGTTGCATTTCAAATTATTTTGGAAAAAAGAGGAAAGGACTTACTGTATTTTGCGGAACGAAACGAAGCAAAGCAAATGAAGAAATAATACTACTTAAAATCACGGAATTCAAGCTTGTACAGTGCACGTAGGATTTCTGTTTGTAACAGGGACTTTAAGATACTCCGACTACTGAGTTCGAACTACGGACCGGAGGTGTTTGGGACTGGAACGAGATACCTGTGCTCTCCCCTGAGCCACCGTCGCGAGCTCACGACGGACATGATGATAGTTGGAGGTCGGTGTATCTTAAAAGTCCCTAATAAGTACGGGACGAGCTATTCAAAGTAAACAATATACGGGAAGAAAAGTCAGTATTTCGCGAAACGAGCCCATAGTGGGGCTTGGAAACATGTTAATTGTGTGTTTGTTCTCGTAATTGCTCTTAACTGTACCTGGCCGCTGTAATGATTTCGAAGCAAGAACGGTTAGAGGAGAGGCTGCAACAGTTCCATTTTTACAAAACATCACAACGCATAATCATTTGATCTTTGGTATCGTGCAACACACGCCACCAAACAATTACGAAATGGGTAGCGGTTAGGCGGTGTTTAAATTAAAGCTATGATTCGTAAGTTAAAAACAAAACCATTTGTACACGATTTATTTAGGTAGTTCATAGTAGCCCGTTTTAGTAATCCATGGACCTATGGCATGGTAGGCCATTGGCAAAGGGTCAGTGAAATCTACCTCGTCGACATCCATTCGTCATGGCTGACGGTGGTACAGCAAGGCTGGATCAGGTTCGAGGCGGCCGCTGGCATCTCCGGGAGTGGCTGTAGAGCCCCACACGCGAGTGACAGTCCCTGCCGCAGTTGGCGCAGGAAAAGGATGATGCCGCTTGGTTGGTGTTCTTGTTCTTCCTTCTGTTTCTTTTCACATGCTGCGCTTCAGCTCGGGTGCGCTCTGCTTCTTTGACCCCGTTTCGCTCTACCCCCTACACTTCCCTCGGTCATCAGCCATGTTCTCGAAGCTGCACGAATGCCTGCACGATCAAGGACCTCAGTTTTTGTCACTCTATCTTGCCACTTGATGTTCAGTATGCGCCTGGGGCAGCGGAGGTGGAAGCTGTTCAGTCTCTTCTCCTGTCTGGCATCTGTCGTCCAGGCTTCACTACCGTACAGGAGGGTGCCGAGGACACACGCCTGGTACGCTCTGTAGGCGTGTCGAGACCACTCGGGCGAATGCTTTGCCGACAATGCTGAGTAGGGAGATGCCCCGATAGCTATTGCAGTCACTCCTATCCCCCTTGTGTTTGTAGATGGTGACGATGTTGGCATCTCTCATATCTTGGGGTACATAGCCCAGTTCTCAGGAGAGGCACAGGAGTTGATAGAGTGGCTCGAGTAGTACTGCCTTCTCTGTTTTCAGAATCTCGGCTGGGATGCCACCTGCACCCGGAGACTTCCCAGAAGCGAGGCTGTCAATGGCTTTGCTGAGCTCTTCCAGCGTTGGCGGTTCCTAGAGCTCGACCATTACAGGCAGGTCTGGGATGGCGTCCAGGGCGGCGTCGGTCACCACGTTCTGTGTCGCGTACAGTTCCAAGTAGTGCGCTACCCAGCGCTCGAACTGTTTTCCCTGGTCTGTGATGACCTCGCCAGACTTGCCTTTCAATGGGGCTGTTTTTATTGCAGTAAGGCCCACTGCCTCCTTGATACCCTCGTACAACCCAGTTATTGGAAACTTGCCAATGTGACTCCCATCCCTAAATAATAAACTTTAACGAGCTGCGATCAACTACGACCCATTTCTCTGACAAATATCATAACAAGACCCTTTGAAAAGTTAATACTCAAGTTCGAGCTGTTTGACGTTCTCAAGTAATTCATAGAACCGGCTGATCAATTCGCCTACAAAGAAGGTTCTAACACCACAATGGCGGTTGTAAAGTCCCAACATTATTGGCTTCGGTTTGTATAGAAGCTATTCCTCGTGTCCCTTCTCGTAAACTTGACTATTATCTTTGGTGGAGCATCTTCTCTAAAAGTTGGCAATGGGTGAGAGGTCGATATATCTTCCTCCTTCACTTGTACACCGATGGTTTGCCCAACCGCCATTACAAGCTGATTACACGTGTAACTCTCACTCGGTGGGACGCCCGAAATTTCAAGGCAATCTCTCCTTAGATATTCCGCCAGGTTTTCAAAGCCATTCATTGCATCTTGTGCCTCCTTTCTTGCATCGTCTAGATCTTTCCGTATCTGCCTCAGGCTCGTTCCCTGTCTTTGAATCTTCTCATTTGCTTGTTTCAACTGTGCAAGTATATCATCATATTTGTCATTTACAAAATCAACTAAACGCTTTAACTCTTGAAAACCGTTGTTCAGGTTGTCTAACTTTCGTTCTAAGGGTTCTATTGCTTCTTTCAAAAGGTTCTTAATCTCTTCTCGAGTAACAGCCATCTTTGCGCCGTTTTGAGCGGAAGGCCGTTCAAACCCGACCGACCGCCATTACGGCATATGCGGTGAGAATATTGGTGAGAATAGAGGCTCCAAAGATATATCTTACAGCCCTTTTTACGGAACTGGAGGCAGGGACCCTGGCAACAAGTGAATTGTCTATTCGTCTTGTTAATCAGAATTGCATCTTGTTGTATCTTGCTTTTGCTTCGGTCGAGAGTCCCATTTCATGCGAGCTTCCAGTGATTTGAAGGGGATTTTGAGGGGGAATTCCTTTTTTACTTTTGGTGGGGTTTTGAAGAAAACGAAGAAATTGATCAGATTCATTGATAATTGAAGATCTTGATGTTCCTTACACTTGTAGATCAATAGGATCAGGATAGCCGTTTCAAGTTGATTTTCGTTTTTGGGTCTTAGGGCTGATGTGGTCGTTTTCTACCTACCCTCAGATGTTTATTTCCAAGCAATAGGATCGGATAGCATCGAGCAAGCTATCCTCTTCGAGCGGTGCCCGCAACGCGCGCGAGTAAAGACAGAACGCGTAAGTGGCAGGCTAGGGCGACCCCGTCCCGGCCATCTCGCGTCTCTTTCTGGTGCTCACTCGCCTGTCTCCTCCGCAGAAGCATGTTTGCTATTATTACTGGAATACCAAGCGGGAGCCTCTGCGGAGGAGAGAAGCGAGGGGCACCACAAAGAGAAACGCGAAATGACTGCGGTGCGGTCGCTCCGGTTTAGCGCTCTTTGCTGGCTTGCATCGCTCACCGCTCGAAAAGAATAGCTCGCTTGAGCCTACCCTTTGCCAAGGTGTGGCTGTACCCTCCGCCTTTTTCGTTTTTTCCCCTACCTTCTTTCTACGCCTCTATTCTGAGTTTTTACGCAAACCCCAATACCGATATCTGTCAGTGATCAAAACAATTTTAGCTTCAATATCTTTTTGTTATGAATATGTACTCGGGGCATTTCGGTTTTTCAAGTGACAAGGATGATCGATGATCGATTGATAGCCATTCCTTTGGATCACTTTCGTCGCTTGAAGTCTGTCCGGGTTATTTATCCAAAATTTTCAAAAACGTTCTTCGTCTAGGGGTATCCCAGAGCCGATGTACAGGGGTATTCTTTGAAAGGGGTTTACTACCATGCCCAACTAGAAGAA
>NC_090894.1:32544937-32554937 GCF_036669925.1 Montipora capricornis
CTGCCCACTAAATCCGCCCCTGATACTTGGGTGTACTATATAACCCTAAAGGCTTTTCTTAGCTTTTAAGCCTGTGGATTCAGAAGAGGGGGAACGTCCCCCCTTCCCCTGTATCGGAAGACCATGAAAGTCTAGCCTGAATATGACCAAGGTTCAATTGACAGCAAATTGACCTGAAAATGTCGATAAGTAGTTTTGGGATTTTTCAGTCGAATTTCTCACACACTTTCTCTAAATTATACTGTCCGGTTTAGTGTTCATTTTCTCCCTTGAAAGCGTCAGGTAAAGTTAAGTTTTAAATCACACTGCAAAAATTAAACCCAGCATGTGAAAGCTTCAAATTTGATGTGATTAGAATGGAAAGAAAACAATCATCAATCATATCTTTATTTAAACTCGGATTTTAGATTAGTATACAAAAGTGCTAGCATCTCCGACTCGCTCTTAAAATTACACTACTTAATGCAAATGACACTGTTTACAAGCAGATATATAAAACTTGGAATAATCACGAGCAAAAAAAAAAAATCAAAATTCCAAGTAGCCCCCGTTGTAGCACTAATTAAAGTAAAGCCGGGCTTAAAGGGCCTAGTTAGCCACACCTTTGTTTTTGTCCACATGCGAGAGTTTGGCTATTATATTTTATTCAGAGCATGTTAAATGCTGTGAAACTACCAAAGATAATTAAACATACTTTTAGGAACACAACTTTCAGTAAAGCAATAAGATTTCGCTTCACCAGACAATATCAATACTAGAATTTCCATGGCATCGAGACTAGGGTCCTTTAAAGGACATTTAGAACTTTATTGCATTGAATGTCCTTTCTGTTAGCGCTAAGGAGAATAGACATGTAAACACTCAACTGCTGTGGTAGTTAGTCTCCTCCTGCTTTTTTACATCACACCTGTCTTACTGTGTTTAACACGGCCTTTCAAAGCCATTCAAAGTTTTTTCAATCACATTCACATTTTTGTGTGAAAAGAAGATGTTAGTATCGTCAGCGACTAGGACGAAGTCTAAAACTTTTGACACATCACACATATCATTAATGTAAATTAAGAAAAGAAGAGGACCAAGAATGGAGCCTTGAGGGACACCACACTTGATAAAATGATGTGAAGAATGACAGCCAGCCATTAAGTTGGACAAATTGTTGTCTGTTTTTTAGATAATCGGAAAACCAGTCAATGCAATGCCACGAATACCATAGTATTGCAACTTATCTAAAAGAATTTGATGATTAACAGTGTCGAAAGCTTTAGATAGATCAATAAATATTCCTACTGTAACCTCATTACTATCGATAGCAGAAGAAATTTTGTCATGCAATAGAGCTAAAGCATATTCAGTTGAATAATGTTTACGAAAACCAAATTGATTATCGGAAAGTATCTTATATTTACTTAAGTAATCAATTAGACGATTGTAAACAAGTTTTTCCAGTATTTTAGAAAAGGAAGGTAGAACAGAAATAGGTCTGTAATTGGAAAATATTGATTTATCACCAGCTTTGAACAAAGGCACAACACGAGCGATCTTTAGTTATATTGGGACCATTCCAGAGGTGATGGATAGGTTAAAAATATGGGTCAAAGGGCTACTAATGGAAATAATAGTTTCTTTGATTAAACTCATGGGAACATTATCAAAACCCGTAGCTGTCCCAGAACGCAACAAAGTGTATGAATTGATAACTTCTTGTTCGGAGATCTATTCAAAAAATAAAGAATTCACAAAATTTCCAGAGAGAAAGGAACGATAAGACTTTTGAGATACGGGAAGATTATTGGGTAGACTAGGCCCAATATTGGTAAAATATTTACAAAACTGATCAGCAATTTGTGCTGGATCAGAAAGCTCCTGCTTACCAGATTGAAATACAGATGGTAAATTATGTTTCGAAGATTTCTTATTCAAGATCTCATTGAACAACCTCCAAGTCCTTTTAATATTAGATTTTGTTTCTTCAATCTTATTCCCGTAATAAAGACGTTTAGCAGCTTTTAGTGAATGATTGAGCTTTTTGTAGCACTTGTAAAGAAACTCGGTTTGAGCGGTAGGGTTGTTAAGGAAACGTTTATGTAATACATTCTTTCTTTTAATTGATTTCAAAAGAGCTTTAGAAAGCCAGGGTTTGTAGAGTGTATAACCTTTAGCCTTAACTTTTTTCAACGGAAAGCAGCGATCATAAATAGCTGTATACTTCTTGAGAAAATGTCCATAAGCCTGGGAAGGATCATTAAAAAGGATAAAACCTTTCAAATCCATGGGATCCATTTACTTATGGTAAAAGGAAGCAATTATGCGAGCATAATAAAAATAGAAGCTTGAAATGAAATGTCACATTGCGAGTGATTGGCAAGGTCTTATCTTAGAGGAGCTGTCGCAATTCAACGTTCGGAACAGCTGCGTTGATGGCCTTTCTATCAATAATATGATATCAAAATACGAAATAAATTTTGCTGTAAATAGAACACATTAAACAATTAACTGTTCACTCGGAATAAGTGATTTTCGACCTAACGCAAATTAACGAAGTTGACAACTCGGTAGCAAACTGAACAAACACCTTTTTACAATTTCCTGTCCAGTTCTACTCTTATCGAAGATATATTTACGGGTTGTCATAACGACTTATAATCACCTGCCAAGTTTTATTTCGTTACGACATGACGAATCACAGCCACCTCACAAAAGACCAGGGAATGAGAATCAGGCCTCGCTTGCGTTAAATAACCGCGATCGAAACCCCAGCCGGGTTTGATTGGCCAGCAGAAATACTGCGGCAAATACATCTCAACACAGGCAGGCCTTCTTTTAATGCGCATGGTCTTAAACCGCTGACAATGCATTGTGACAACGGGCTTTTCAACTCTAAATGGAGGGAACAGGCGTCGAGGGGACTAACTAGCTGGAAACTTGTGCATTTGACTTTGTGAAATAACCTCGACTTGGGACTTAATTAGCTCGGAGCAACTCGCTTGCTGCGGGAGAAGAACTTGCCTCGTGTTCCAAAGTATCATCGGTCCTGCAACAACTGGAATCTGGAAATAAGGACACTAGTAGAATTTGGACTTTACACGTTCATTCTTCTTTCTCCAACTCCGGCGTAAATCGTAAATCGTCGAGATGTACATCGAATTACAATGATAAGAGTGCTCTATTTATACCATCGAAATACACGATGGCATCAAGTTCTGGACAATAAAAAAAGGACTAAATAAAGTCAGCTTGAAACCTGAAAGTAGCCTGAATAAACTCAACTGCATAATGAGTAAAGAGGGCTTGAAGCATACATCGATAAATTAAGCTGACGAATGGCGATCTCAACAAAGCTAGCTTCTAATATACATCTGCTATTTGTAGTCCCAGCCTTAAAGGCTGTGTGAAGTCAGTTGCGTTTTCTTTTGCTGAATCCGCGCCAATAAATTCATTCTATTTAACGCGCATACAAATTTGTACTTTATCCAGGTGTATGAAACGCTATTTGGAAAGATTGCCTTTGCCATGGGAAGAACTAAAGGATCAAAATCTATGAAATATTGATTATGGGCCTTGACTGATTGATGCGGACTTTCATCATTACCTTATTTGTTAACGATACAATCCCTGGAAAGCCCTCTTCCCTGGCCTACGGCTTCGTGTTTTTGTCAATCTCCGGGACCCTTTGAGCTTTTTCTACAAAATCACGTACTTCTTTCTCCGTTGTCAAGCCTTGGTAAAATTCGGCGTCTGACTCGAGCAAATCTTGTCGGACCTTGCGGCATCGTAACATACACATATAATGAAGAGAAATGTTCCTTCCTTGATATCTCTCCTTCTGGTACTTGTCCCTTTTTCGTCTTAAGCTTTTCATTTCGCTTTTAGATGGAAAATCACCTCTACCAATTTTTTTCAGCAGTTCTAAGAAATAGCTCTCTTCTGGGAGATACAAATCTCTGAAGTTTGTTTTCCCCCAACAAACCCCATACTCCAGTGTTATAAACTTTAAAATTGTCTGAATCGTGTCGAAATCGAAACCCACAGCAACGATCGAGTCAAGGTTTCTGAACACATGACCCAAGAAGCCCCAGCATTTGCTCATGACTGTGTTTCTATTCTTAGTCCACAGCTGGTCTTCTGGTGGAAGGGCGGGGTCCTGATACTTGTCTAGTAAGTTGAACCCGAGAACCAAGTGCGGGAGAAATTCATTCTCAAATGCATCAGTGAGAAAATCGATGGTTTCCAACAAGCAAGACTCTATGGAGGAGTCTTCCTTCTTACATGATTGAATGTGAAAGATAACCACTGACTTGATCATGTAGGTCTTAGGGCTCTCAGGGATTCCTTTAAGTTCGCAATCGATGTAATCCTGGATGAACTTCAAGACCATGTAGCATTGGCGATGCAAATGGTTGGTGCTTACGAGCTCGCCTACCTCCTTCCTACAGTGGGAGATTTTCCAGCAAGTGTTATGCTCATGTTTACAAATTTTTGGTACGAGATAACAAAGGTGTTCCTTGGGAGACACTCCTTGCTTTGTGACTTCAATGGCTGGCAAAAAATCTACTAATATGATAATGTCATTGTCGATCTTTGGCTTTTGTCGAGACTTCTCACAAGGATGCTTCATCCCATCGAGAACCTTTCTTTTCCACGAGAAGACCATTGACGATCCCCACTCTAATGGATGAAAGTTCCCACCCGTGGCAATGGCCAAAGTGCCCGTTTTAAGGTGAATTTGACATTCACTGCACTCTTCTGAATATTCGGCGGTTTCAGTTATATTTCCAAAACTGTAGTCACCAGTTGGCAAAACACCTACATCACACTTTAAACATGAGCAAAGCTTTCCTACGGCTTTCATCAGTTCTGTTTTAAACATGAATGAAACCATGTTTGCATTTAGCCTTCCAACTGCCCCAACTTCATGGGATATGTTTTGGTAGTTGTCAGGAAAAACGGCCGTTTCTTGTTTTATGTTCATGAATCCGTGACACGAGTTGTCTGCAGCAAAATCATTAGCACCAATTTTTTCTAAAACTGACAGAAAATCAAATTCCAAAACAGTTTTTTCATTGTCATCGGTGAATTTCCAGATCCTAGTACCCTCAGCCATGCTACCACATCTCAAAACATCACTGGACTTTAAAAAAGGCATGCCCTCCTCGACATGGTAAAGGAGTTTGGTTATCATTAGGGTTACTGCTTCACATATCTCCTTGACCTCTTCTGACTCCATGTCAACTTCAATGTCATCGACTAGTTCCTGGGTGAAACGTTTGTACATGACTGAAATATGCGAAAAGTAATCATTAGAAAACGGCATTCCTCTATAACTGCTACCACTACTACTGTCTACCGCTTCTGCTGCTGCTGCTGCTAGCATCAATGTGGTCATGTCACGCAAGGTTGGTTCCTGTTTGACGTTTGCAAGTTTGTTTCATTTTCTTATTACTCTGGCCTACTCCCGTCTTTTTTTCCTATTTCTAGCAATAAATTGCTTGACAGTCTTGTCAATGCAACCTGATGCAGACTTGGATTAATCAGTACATTTTTAACAGCGGATGCAAATACCAAATATGGTTGACCTCGACCGCAACAAGATCCGCTCAAAAACTTTGAGAATGAGCCAGACATAAATTGTTCTGACTTATCCAGAAGCACAAGTTATGCTTCATCTAAAGATGAAGGACTAATTTTGTCAATCAGCTCATCCCAGGTTGCCCTCCCCTTGTACACCCGACTGGGAGACGTCACAGAGCAATGTGTTACATATTTGCATAGTCTATCGACCATATTAAAGATGAAACAACAACAACATGATATTGAATGTATGGAGATCTCGGAAATAAAATCCGAGTCCCAGATGGGACTTGAACCCACGACCCTCCGTGATCTAGTCGGATGCTCTAACCACTGAGCTACTGGAGACTCTATGGTGAGCAAGGGTCAATTTTTGGCTCTGGACTGGAACCGCATCACGCGGCTACACAGCCAAGTAATGAATGGCACATATGAACTCACTAACAGCATCGCGCTGTCACATTAAAGCATATCAAGATGCAGCCAACCAACCTCCATAACCTAATCAAAACAAACGTGATGTCCACAAAAACACTCGAAATTCCTGCCGTAACCGTTAACGTATCGTAACCGTGAAGGTTTCCCACTCATACGAAAACGACTCTACCACCAAACTTCGTAATTATATTTATACAGTGCCGTAGAATAATTCAGTCCTAAAAATGAAACATCAAGATACGATTTTCTACGACAAAATTCCAGAATTGTATTTTTATCAAATATACTTCGCCAGGTAGCCGGTCGTTTCGCTGACGAGTCGTTTCGCTAACGTCCAGTTCGCTAACGTACTTAGAGTATTCGCTAACGTCTAGTTCGCTAATCATCTCCAAACAAGAGTAAATGATGATAAAAACTACAGTTTTGCAAGCGTATAAACAAATTTAATAACAAAAGTTCTTGTGTTGTGTATTGATAAAATAGTAATAAAACCCTGAGACTTAATGCATATATAGATTATTCTTCGTTCTTTTATCCACTGCCAAGCTAAGTATTTTTAAACAGGTGGTACAAACCCGGTTTGTTTTAACACACTTTTAAAATAGACCAATAACTGCAAGCTCACCCACATGTTTCATCTCTAGATTACTTAGTCCACGAGATTGGCCACAGGGCTCCTTTGATTATTTTCCGCTAGACCCAAGCAAGAATTCGTGAAAAAACAGGACAGAAAATTCGCAACTCCTCCAGAAGATCGTGTTTGAAATGCTTGCGATTTCATCCGGTTAGGTTCGTTTAAGCGCAAAATACTTTCGGATTTCGTGTAGCTAGCCGCTTCTTCTGAATTTTTTTTTTTCAGGGCTTTAACAACCTCTGCCTCGAGTTCTTTAATTGTGTCTTAGAATGGTATTTGCGGTTGCTTGCCAATTATTGTTACGCAATTGCCGCACTATTTGTTTACTTTCTTCCTCGTGGGGAATTCTTGTTGTCGGTTTGCCGGTACTATCAACTATCACCACTTTAACTTGAAGTGTCCCATCGGTTGGTAAATCTTTGATGTTCAAGTTCGAATCGATGCAGTCCTTTACGGCTTGCTGAGGCTGTTCAGTTGTAGTTGCGTGTAGTTGACACGAACAGACTTGCGACAAGGACTGCTGCCCGGCGGCGTTTCGAGCAGCCGCTTGGATGCATTAATCCTCTGCTTTGGTGGAGTTTTGCAAGCAGCGACCTCACCGCCTATTGAACTCTGTACGAGATCGTACAGTGTTCCCAAATGCCTGATTTTGCGAGCGCAAGGATGACATACACGGTCTGAAAATAAATCATTGTCTTCCACTACTTCGACTCCAACTGCCCTGCAAGTATCGGCAAGGATTTCTCCTCGTGTATCTTTTCGTTTCGATGGTTTGAAAAGATCTTCTGAAGAGATATAACCAAGTTTACCAGGTTGTGATGCTGTTCCGAATATAACCTTAAAAGAAACCGACAAATTCTGCAGGGGTCGCTTGAAGGTTCTATCTGTCGGGCCTTCGACATCGCGATTTTTCCCCGGTTGGACAGCTCACATGGAGTCTATTTTGTTTTTAATGAAGTAAAATTTTACATCCGGCGATCTGTAATTGGTTTAGTCAGTGACAGACTGTCAATCACTGAGTGAAAGTCGGCGGACGGTCGGTGGGCGTTTTGCGGGCAAGCGTTCCCTTCTTTCCCCACCCCTCCTCGCTCCTTCGACCTTTTTGCTCTTGCGCCATTTTTCGCGCTGCCCGAACGCGAAAAAGCTCTTTCACGCGGTCCGAATTCGTTCTGCCCGTACGGGAATACTTGCTACGAACGCTAGTTCGTCTGCTGCGAAGGCTGTAAAATGGTAACCTATGGCAGCAATGCGTCTATGACAAAGAACATAAAATAAAGATTGCATGTAAATTTTTTGGACGTATTTCTTTTAAAACAGCCTTCTACGGTCGTGAAACCAAAACCCGGTCAGTTAAATGTGTAAATATTTGCATTGCAATGAAATCTAGCGTGTATGTGAGACACTTTCGAGATCTTTTATTCTAGCCTAAAATTGCCTCGCATCCTCGTTGGATTACATTGTAATGCAAATGAGAAATACTGACCGTGAAAAGGGCTATTGATAAATAACCTTTGTCATCGATTATCTCCTCGACCTAACAAGAGTAAAGAGAAAAAGCCATTTCATTATGAAAACTTTCGAGGATTACCGGCGCTTTACTGCTATGTAAATGATGAATAAAGGGAACAGTATGACGAGAATTCCGATGGCTGTCCCATACATAACGTCTTTATTGACTTTCTCTGGTTCAGATGGAATACTTGTTGAAAAATCTAAAATTTAATTAAGTCTCCTCACATTAAATCCTGAGATAAAGCATCACCAGTCGTGGCTGCAAAATATCAATAAATTTAGATAGAACTGAGCCAACTCCCTTGTCATGGGCACTGTAAAGCAAAAGTGAGATGATTTAATATGAAAAAGGTTGTTAAATTCTGGCTAATAATGAAGTTTTTCATCTTCTGTGTCACCTCGCGATGACTAAGTTATGCAGCCTTTGTTTACAACGTGTTTGGTGTTCTGAGAATTACGTACAAAACGGTTGGCACACGGAAAAAGTGGCTGGTTTGTTGACCTGTCGAAAAGATTAGTTCAGTTCAGTCTTCAAACCTTTTTGCTGGATGATTCACACTAAAGTAGATTCCCAAATTGCGGTAAGTGACTCTTGGATTAGTATTTTATGGGTGCAAATTGATGGGAGTATGTTCATAGTAAAGTTTCTCAATCTTAAAACGAGATATCGCATGAAAGCTCGAGGAAGTAAGGAATTACACAATCGTGATATCTGAAAATTTGATCCAATTCTACTCGAGCGATTTTGACAAAATTCTTAAATATCATTTGTTGGATAGGATAAATCCATCATTTATGATATAACATGCAATCACAAGTACAATATGTTACAATGTGTTGTCTCCAAGTCACAAAAAATAGAACTTACAGCATCTTCTATTAGTTTGACAAGCGTTTAATTGGCTTTGAGATTCTCCAAGTCTTCATTTTCTGGTTCATATACTAGATTGTTGAGTTTAATTCAAACGCCAAAAGTATTTTTTTAACGCTTCTGTTGAAAGGAACAAAAGAAAACAACATAAACATTACAAACATATTTAAGACAAGACATTAAGACATTAAGCCAATGCGAATCACTTTAATCAGCACATGCACCCTAATCTCGTACCCAGATCTCACTCTGTCACTGGAAATGTGACATCTGGTAAAGTTCGACAGTACACAATTTTTCATTGGGTACTAAAACAAGGGTGCGGCAATGCAATCTACGCTCCGATTGGCTTATTTCGCGGGGCACTTAGTGAAGGTTTGGTTTTCGCAAGCTCATCTGCTGTTTTGAATAAATGCCAGTTGTGCGGAGGAAAGTTTTGTTTTTTCCGACGCCGGTAAAGCTTTACGGTTGAGGAAAATCATTTTAGAAATTTGCGACGTTTGTGTAAATGCTACCGACGAAAGCCCCACGTACCCTGCCACTCGAATAAAGTTCTGCGTAGCTTGCTACGCGGTACGCAGAAACTAATAAATTCAAGTTAAGAATGTAATTTCTTCAAAACAGTATTTCTCGTTCTTAAAACGTGACTCGCGAATTAAGCAGCGATCAATTGTGAATTTTACGGTTAGATTAACTACATTTTTCAGGAGATCGTGTCAAGAAAATAGCACTCGTTGCAGTGATTATGTCTAAGCACTCTTCAACATTTTCGCTTTCAATTTACGGTTTGGTTAACTACACTTTTCACGAGATTGTGTGAAGAAAATAGCACTCGTTTACTGGTTAAGCCTAAGCGTTCGTTTCAGTGATTAGGCCTGAGCACTCTCGTAGAATTTTAGCTTTCATTTTACGCTTCAGTTAACTACACTTTGCACGAAATCGTGTGAAGAAAATAGCACTCGTTTATTGATTAAGCC
>NC_090894.1:32559937-32562437 GCF_036669925.1 Montipora capricornis
AGGCAACTTCTGCGAAAGAGGCAAAAACTTATCAAGATTGCTGATAAAAGCAAAGATGGCTGGCAGGTCGTCGCCGAGTATGAATCCGATGAGCTGGCTTCAGGTTCAGAGGACGAGAAGCGTCTCAAAAAAGCTCGTGAGTCGGCCAGTCGTAAACGCCGTCAAAAAGACCAAGCAAACATTGAGCGCGGGAAAAAGGCGAGACTTAGTGGGGGCGCTGATAATCAGCTTTTTCGCGGTAAGACCTTCGATGACCTCGTTTTACTTTGTGATTTCTCATAATTCGGATCCGCTTGCGAATCCTTCCATATTCCTTGTTTGTTTGATCATTTACGGGAATTGAAGGGTAAAATAATTTACGTTCGGTTGAGCGAAGCGAATTAGAACGTAAATGAATTTTCCGCTGGTATTCCAGTAATTAGTTATGCTCCAATACCTTCGCTCCTCCTGTCTCACCTTCTCACTTGTTCTAATTATGCATAACTGTTGATTGGCTAGTCCCTGGTATTTATAACCTCTGTGACCGTTGAATATTCACTCACGCTAGCGATCCACGCAGTTTATACTTCAGCATTTATCCCACCCTCCCGCCCAGCTTACTGCAGTTGTTGTTATTTTTGTTTACAGGCCGTAGGGATGCTTGTTATGAAGGGTTCCGCTGTTTCAAATGTGGAAAGTACGGTCATTGGGCCAAAGACTGCCGTTCTGCCTTCTGGCCAGGAGGTCACAGTTATCAGTCCTACAATCACAACTCCTTACCAGCACCTTCCTACAACAGGCCAACAGGAATTCAATCAAGCCAGCCAGCTATCAAGTATTGAGGAAGACTTAGCGCAGGTAGAAGAAATTGTAGAAAAATTCGAAGTGGACAGTGGGCTATCTTTAAGCGTGAAGGGTAATCTGAGAGCTAACATCGAGTTTTGGAAATCTATTGGTGCGCCTTACTTTATCTTATCGCTAATTGAAAACGGTTATAAATTACCTTTTGCTAGTTCGCCCGAACCCGTGAAGCTCAGGAATAATAAGTCTGCTAGATTCCATGCCGATTTTGTGGACCAAGCTATCCATGAGCTTGTTCTCTCTGGGCGTGTCTGCGTAGTTGCTAAGAAACCCTTGGTAGTTAACCCCTTATCTGTGTCAGTACAGCCATGCGGTAAAAAACGACTAATTCTGGACTTACGCCACGTAAATAAGTGTTTACTTAAACAAAGAGTGAAATTCGAGGATTGGAAGGTTGCTCTTTCCTACTTTACAAAGGGGTCTTATATGTTTTCCTTCGATTTAAAAAGCGGTTATCACCACGTTGAAATTTCACAGGAACACCAAACTTACCTTGGGTTTTCGTGGGAGGTGGCAGATTCTGGGGATGAAATATTTTATGTATTTACCGTTCTTCCTTTCGGTTTATCCACTGCCCCTTATGTCTTTACTAAGCTCTTGAAACCCTTGGTAAAACGCTGGAGATTACAGGGTATCTGTATAGCCATCTTTCTAGATGATGGTTGGGGAATAGTCCAGGATAAACAAGACTGTCACGCTACTGCCCGAGCTGTTAGAAACGACTTGAGCAGTGCAGGGTTTATAGCTAACGATGAGAAGTCGGTATGGGAGCCCACGCAGGTTTTAGACTGGTTAGGCTTGACTTGGAATTCGATCCTGGGCACTTTAAAAATTGTAGATAGAAGAATTACGAAGATTTTAAAAACCATTGACCATATTATCAGCTCAAACTTTAAGGTTTCGGCGAGAAGTTTGGCTTCTTTTACGGGTCAGATTATTTCAACGGGTCCTGTCGTTGGTAATATTGGTAGAATTATGACAAGACATTGTGTCATGTCCACCTTGTGTAATGACCGTTGGGATGTGGAGTTTTACCTTGACGATTACTGTCAGGAGGAATTGTATTTTTGGAAAACAAATCTTAGCAATATTAACAACAGACATTGTTTCGCATATACCTGCCCTAGTTCATTTGTTTATTCTGACGCCAGTGCTACGGGTTGTGGTTCTGTTATTGGCTTCAATAACGAGTACGTGTGCC
Organism: Montipora capricornis; assembly: GCF_036669925.1. Taxonomy (NCBI): domain Eukaryota; kingdom Metazoa; phylum Cnidaria; class Anthozoa; order Scleractinia; family Acroporidae; genus Montipora; species Montipora capricornis. Next base: position 32,561,979 of record NC_090894.1, read on the forward strand.
ATAGAATGTGGACGGATTCGGAGAGTCTACAGAGCTCCACGTGGAGGGAGTTATGTGCGATAGAATTTTCTTTGCGTTCGTTTGCCCCAGTCCTTAAAGGATCACATGTCAAGTGGTTTACCGATAGTCAAGCTGCTGCCAGAATCGTTGAAGTAGGTAGCATGAAGTTGGACTTGCACAAAATTGCCAGAAGAGTTTTCGATATTTGTGTTCAGTCAGGGATTTACCTAGACATACAGTGGATTCCCCGCACTTTAAATCAACAGGCTGATTACATTAGTCGTTTGATAGACGTCGATGATTGGCAGACTACCAGTGATTTGTTTTCGTCCCTAAATGAGCGCTGGGGGCCGCATTCCGTAGATTGTTTTGCTAATTATTATAATCATAAGCTACCCCGATTCTTTTCTAGGTTTTGGAATCCCAACACGGCGGGTATCGACTTCTTTATTCAGCCAC
>NC_090894.1:32567437-32569937 GCF_036669925.1 Montipora capricornis
AGCAAATAAAGCATTGTTGTCGAAAGTTTATAAATATGTACATTTTTTACTATTTTTAATGACGCTTGTGATCAAGACGATCATTCGAGCATGTGCGCTTCTGAATTTGACTTTAAAGTCATTGTTTCACTTTTAGGAGTTAAACAAAAGACAATTTCATCAAACGTCGCATCTGTTATCCTCATAGCGGCATAACATTGCCAGGCGAAATCTGCCTAAACAACTGTATTCATACACGGTTATCCACGAACCATCGTAAAGAGGTCAACGTTTACTAAGGCACAGAAAAACAGCAGAGACCCATGGTCATTCGTGGAGACCGGTGAACCGCCTAGTCGAATAAAGTGCTACCTCAAAGACTTTCTAGGCCTTTCAATTTAACACCTGAGAGCGAAAGAGTTGATGTGTGTTCGTTCATGTTTGTATTTGCCTTCTTCTCGAGAAAAATCGACCTTCACTCATGAGAAAGCATATGACATGTTGGCTTTTAGAGCTTACAGCGTACAGCTACTAATATTTTGCTAATTGCTAAGCATGAATGGCTTACCAATGAAATGTCAGTTGGTAACCACCAGAAGAAAAATGCCGCCAGTCATCTCAATCCTATGTTAACTCAAAAAGAAACTTCGCAGGTCGATTTGCTTAGCTGCCAGGCCAGTTAAACTTCGGGTTGGTATGTATGCACCAGTGATCGATTATCTAATCAATTGCCGATTTTCACTGTCACACCATCATCAAAACCATTAAGCAAATTAAGTCAAGAATCAAAGAGATAAAAAAAGATGAATATTCAAACAGACTTACAAAGGTTCAGGTCTGGGCGATGTATCGTGCGGGAGATATTCGAAGAAATGTTTTACTCAAATTTATAAGGCTTTGTATGGAGACGCCATGTTTGTGTCCCTCTCTGGGGCACAAATATGGCGGCCGGAAGCTGACAAAACATATGTCATCGAGTTTGCTATAAAAAGCCAGTAGTCGTCTTCTGAGAGCTCATAAATATCTATGTGCGTACTTATTCTCATACAAGGACTGTTCAGATTGCAAAATCTCAGCGGACAAGTCACTTTTTTAACTTACGTGATAGCATTCGCGACCGCAATTTTAACATCGTGTCACGCAAAAGCTTAGAAATTCAACCTTACCTTATCACAAGACGATAAACCCCACCAAACTGAAAATTTGTGAAAAGACAAGTCTTCGGCTGTTCTAATAACTAACTAAACTAAAATCTGAAAAGGATTGATAATTCCTTATTTTTTAGTTTTGATGACGTCACATGAAAACCAAGAATCCCTCAGAAATTTAGTTAATTTCAGTCTGTCAAAGATAAAGTTAACTGAGGGGCTTGGTAGGATTCTCGAGTGTTATATAAACCGGAGAAGCTGTAACATGGACCAAGAAGTATTTTATTAGTTAAACCAGCAATGTTAAGAGTTAGTTGCTAACTCATACCTTCATGCTTCTTTAACAAGTTTGCAGTAAAGTCTAACACCGTGGTAACACAAATTAAGCAACAAAAGCACGTAAATACTAGATCCATTTTATCAAGCGGCAAGGCAAAAGCTACAAAATGCTTGTCGATTTTAAAACATCTCAAGGTGGGCGCTTTAACTAGACTACTCTTAAGACTGGACGATCACTGCACAGACAATGCAACGCCTTACATATAGAATACTAAATAAAAATCTTTAGCTACCCTTCTGCCTCAATCCGTTGCGCATAAGTACCTGCAAATTAGACAACAACAGATTTTAATCAATCTCTAGGACAGGCTACTCAGTTCCACATGGAAATTGTTGACTGTACCACTGACCTATCGGACACTTGCAGAAGATACGCCATATAACGTGGTTAAAGTGTGACAACGTTCCGACATACTTCAAAGACCAGTTTCTCAATAGCGAGCTTACGCAACAGGACGGCTGGAAGACTCAGGACGGCAGAATGGCGAAAAAATGTCGCGCGAGACTGTGCATTCCCGATCTTACGCGACATTTTTTCGTCATTCTGTCGTCCTGAGTCTTCCAGCCGTCCTGTTGCGTAAGCTCACTAATGTGTGAGAAAGAGAGGAGGAAAAAAGGTAAATGATAAATTTGTCAGAAATATGCAAAACATATTTATCCATTATATCAAGGAACAGATGCAAAGTTTTCCCCAATAGGAAATGGAAAAAGAATAAAGACGGGCTTACTGAAACAAAGTATACTTGCGTCCACAAAAATGGTCAGATTGCTTTAATTTGTTGCCAATTTTGCGGCATGAAACGGGCAGTAGTCAAGATATCCAGCTGGACATAGGCCCTGAAAGTGCCAATTACTGTTTACGTCTAGGTCTGATGAAAGAAAAACACGATTAATACAAGTATACTATATGACCTTCACAGAGTAATCTTGTGGTATGGAAAGTCAAATAAGTGTCGAAAACAACAGCATATTTAAAACCAAGTGAAGCTATGATCTTCGCAGTTATGAGAGCAATTTTTGCAATTGCGTAGAGA
>NC_090894.1:32572437-32589937 GCF_036669925.1 Montipora capricornis
CCTCTACTAATGGTGGATACCTAACTAATAACCTATGTTAACTTAGCTAAAAAAATAACTACAAATATGTTAAAAATTCATATTGTAAACCATATTAAAATATTACAATTTTATACATCAATTGTAAAAACTCATGTAAAAACTCATGTAAACGACCCGTTATTCTCGCCATAGGTTGCAGCCTCGACAATCACTGACATTTTTTATAATGCAAGTAAACCGCTTTTTTCGTTAAAACGTTTTCCCTTTATAAGAAGTTAACCCTCTCAATGGGGCTGTAAGTTCAATGTATCATAGTTGTTAGTAGTGGTGTGGGATAGTTCAGGCCCCTTTTGACGGTTGGAATGGAAGCATTCTGATTGGTGGATTCCAAATTTTGGCGGGAAAATTCAAATTTTTTGCGGGACATGCCAACGTCGGTGAGGCAGGACAGTCAAACCATAACGTCACAGGCACGTGACACCTCCCTTGTGCGGACCCTCAGGAAACAGGTTAGGGTGTTTTGCGTCACCCTATTGGAAATTCGAATATGGAGATATTACAGAGACCCAAGTCCCTCACGGCCAGAAAAAAACCAAGAGGGGCGTTGCTAAGGACGCCTTGAAATGGAGGCATCTGATTGGTTCGTGGTACAGGGGTAGGTTATTAGGATTATCAAAGCTCTAATACTTTGGATAGTTATCCAGCTGGCTCCTGATTGGTCGAGAGGAAATTTGATTGACAGACCGTGAGAATTGTTCAGGGGCATGGTCGTGAGCATTCCGTGCGACCCGTTTTTGTAGACGTTTAAGCGGAGGAACGCGTTTTAGGCGTTGAAGGCGTTTCCTTAGGCGTTTAGGTCCCAGACCCCACTGGGACACCTCTCCCCAATTAGAAAGAAAAAGTCCCATAGCCCCTCGGATAAAAACACAAAACACACAAGAAAATCCAACTAAAACAGATTTTAATCACTATTTACAAGATCTCTACAAGAAGATGGTGCCCCGCACATGCACCCTAGTTTATTATCATTACGGTAAAGGCTGATTTGGATGTGGCTGGCCAATGAAAACACACTCATCCCACCGGTCACATCCGAGTAGAGTCTCCATAAAGTCACCTAATTTCCTTAGTGTCCCTACTCAGTTTTTTTCTTGGTGCCCCTCACACGCACCCCGCAACTTGACAGATTAAAACTCGAGGAGCTCCCCGAAGGATATGTCCTCGAAACAGGATGTGTCTGCAAAGAACTCAGCAGCCACACAAGATCCAACACAGTCTTCACGTTCAAATTGTGGGGCTGCGCGAGCCAGATCCAAATCCGGTCCTGGATGAGCCACTACCTCCAGAATAGCGTTTTGGATGCGCTGCTCCACTCCAAGGCCGCTTGACGCTGTTAACACTCTGCCTCCGCCCGCGCCTGAGAACAAGCGCGATTCGCTCGCACGCGCCGCAATACTATTTGGGCGGCATCAATAACGGGTTCCTCATCCTCCTCTGGCGCTGCTGGCGGTGGTCGCTGCTGTTGCGCGATATGTGTGGATCGACATGTGGATTCGGGGCGGGGTGGAACCAGGTCGTTTAGTTCCGGTACCACGTCAGAAGCGATGGACGATGATCCTGCGGGAGAGGCACGAAGCAATAATTCGTCTAGCCGGTCGGCGGCGTCGGATAGATCCGACGACAAAGACAGGAGGGGATGCGGGAGGGGATACGGGAGGAACCAGGTTGTCCACACGCGCCAAGCCTTCTCTCAGGTAGGGAGGCGTAGGAGGCCGGTGCCCGTACTTACGAACGAGCCATCTGCCACCTGCCGTATCAATGACATGCGACGGACGGGCATCGGTCGCCAAGCCTTCGAGGAAACATGAACCCAACACGTGTCTCCGACGTGTATAGTAATATCGTCGGTCGCATTCACGAACTTGTTCGCGGTGGGTTTGGCGTTGCTCGCCTGGTACTGTCTTTGGTATTCGCGGATCTTTGCTTTGTTTGCCTGGTAATAGGCTCTTTGTTGCTCCACAGTTCGCTCCCTGTTTCCCTCGCGACCCCTCGCTTGTCGTTGTTCTTGAACACTCCCCGTTCCCGCTGTAAATAAAGAGTCACAATGACAAGGTGAATGAAAAAAAGATAAAAGCATTTAATGAGAGAAAAATAAATAACGAGTTCCTAAGAGGAAAAAAAACCCACCTGAACTGGAACTTGACACTTTTCGGCTGCTTAGACGAGCGCGAGCTTCGGTCAAGATATCCTTTGCAGTTTCAGACACCGACAAACTTCCACTTGGTATCAGAAGATGATGTTCCTGAACACTTTCTTTTGCCTTGCGATATCGGCGACGGTACTCGTTGATTTGGGGTCGATGTCCTGCTGCATAGAGTTTCTTTGACTCCTTGATCTCTGCTTGATGTCGTTCGCGATATCGTTTCTTTTGAACAAGAACTTTATCGCGGTTCGCCTGCTTCCATGCACGAACACGTTCACGCTTCCTTTGTTGTTTTGTGGTAGCGTCCATGTTGGTGAAAAAAGAGACTCTCGAAAAGGGAAATATCTTTGAAGAACGGTTCAAACGACAGAGAGCTTTCTTTCTTCTCCAACAGAAAAACAAAGGTTGCCAACTGCAGCGCTGCCACGTCATTTCCCGCCACGAAAAAAATGGATCCGAACACTCCCGTCCCTGAGGTTGTCCTAGTTTTCTAACGTCATTGTGAACATGTGTCGAATGAGATAAATGAATCGTACGTAGAAGAAAGGAGACAGGAGACGGTCAAGCTCAGGGTTGCCGGTTCGAGGTTGAAGAATTGGATTTTCTCTTTTTTTTTTTTTAGTCATGGACGAAACCATTTTGTTTCTCCTGCCTTTTTTCAACCAATTTCAGGGGTTCATCTACAAATAATTCGTCTTGAATCTTGAGTATAAACCCCTCACAAAGCCATGTCAAGGAATCTTGAGTAGAGGTCTCTCTCAAGGTCAAGTTCAAAGTCAAACTCAAGGGTTTAATGTGGTTCGTTTGTTCAAACAAAAAAAATGATGTTTTACGGACTGTTGGAAATGATATTTTTTACAGCAAAAAGGATGAGAAACATTTCAGACCATTTTAGAACAACTGCTGGAACATAAAATGAAAGTTCATGAGGAACAGTATGCGAGTTGTTGCTCGGTTAAATGACACTTCAATTTTTTTTTCGCTTTGAACATCACGCTAGATCATCAAATGAAAGCTCTTATTAATGGAAAATGTATCATTCGGAAATAAAAGTTCGGAAAGATGGGTTTAAAAAAGTCATGGAGGATTTTTTTTTTAACCAAATGCGAAAAAAAAATTGTGAAGGTCACCCGCATTCTCCCAGGGAAGAAAAAAACACAACGGACAAAAAATAGAGCATGCAAGCTAAACACAAGTTGTGATCTTTCTTGTCGTCACATATATTTACAAAAGTTCTGAAACTATTTACAAGTTTAAAAAAAAACGTCTATGTACTATTTACAGCGAAAAAATGGTTTAAAGAAAAAAAATTCCTAAAAATTCACAGAGGAATCTTTTTTTCATTCCAATGTGGTGATCGTCCGAGTCATCCGCAACCTCCTTGGGAAGGAAAAAAGAACGAAAGAAAAAGAGAGCATGCAAGCTCAGCACAAGTTGTAATCTTTCGTTTCGTCCTATATATTTACAAGATTTCTAAAAAGTCGACAAAACGTTTTGCAAAAAAAATATTACAAGTTGAAAAACTATTTACAAGTTTACCCCAATTGAGGCAGGAACAAGAAAATTGGCCGCACCCAGGGCAGCGACGCCTTTCCGGCCAGTAATGATGCCTCCAGTTTTCTAACTTATGAAAAAGGCTACATCGGGAACACCTGAACTGTCCCTGAAAAGACAAGGATGGCGGGTTAGTGGCCGGGATGACTGCATGTGCAGTCCAAGGACAGATGGCTAGCTTTTCTAGGAGAAAAAAGATAGCAAGAAAAACATGAGTCTCCTTGATGATCATCTTCAGGTAAGGGTTGTAGGCAAAACGCACCCATCGCCCTCACCAGGGCTTCCATTGTGTCCCTGTGCTCTGCCCACGCTTTTATTTTCAAAATGTTCTCCTGTAGCTCTGGTGGGAGGACGTCCCACCAGTCCTCCATCTTGAAATTTGGGTTTCTTGGACTCGAATACGCTATTTTTATACCGATCAGGCGACCTCGTTTTCATCTGCATTTTTGCTGAGGGCCTGGGGCAGGTCTCCCTCAAAAATGCCACGTGGGATTGAGAACCCCCTATCAACCCTTAGCCTTAGAGGACTTGTTTTCAACCACACCAAAAAAGAATTAGTCGAGTCCTACTTTTTTTTTTCAAAAAGACACATATAGGCCCGTCATAAAGAACTCACACATGAATTTCAAATAAAACAACGTTTAATCAGGCAAAAGAACAATGCGTGTTTTGCATGCGTTCGGGACAAAATCGAAAGTGTCTATAGTGTGGTTGGGTGGACATCGGTCGTAGACAGGTCCTGGGCTTCTGAGCGGCTAGAAATCGCTGAGTCCGTTCATGATTGATGTAGCGGGTATCGTGATCCAGCCCCCTTTGACCACGCATCCACTGTACAAAGTGACAACATTCCACTTGGGGACAGTGAAGCTGTAGAGGGTGCTCGTGTTGTCGGCATGAACCTACAGAACCGGGATGCGGGAGATCATTGAATTTCGGGCAACCCAAAGGTTCCAGATCGATGTGAGGAATCCCCCATCTAGTCAACCATCGCCGTTGGATCAAACTCCCTTTGTAAGCGACTAGAGACCGCTCCGAGGTCTTGTGTTGTTCGTAGAGGTGTTAGGCATCCGCTTTTAACTCATGAGCCAGATGGTACAAACTATGTGGATAGTACGAAAGCCCGTGGATGTGGGTCGTACAGTAATAAGCCATTCGTTGATCTTTAGGCGAGAGATCAGGCCAAAGCACGGAAGGTTTGTAATGAATCGATTCCCTTTGTTGACCCGTCCAATCGCACCAACCAAGTTCCCTAGGAAGAAATTGGTCTCCCAGACAAAATCCTTCTAGGTCGATCACTAGACATACTTTATCGAGAAGGTGGGTCCTCTTTGTTGATGGCGTCGGAGTCTTCTTCGGTGTCGTACGGGGGTCGGAGAGGGACCTTGAGATCGTCGGCCCATCGGAAGAGGTAGCGACACTCATTACAATTCCGATCGGGTTCCCAAGTCGCCAAAGCTTCGAGAGGCAACTGATCCTTTTGGTATGTGCAACAAAAACACTACAAGCGATCTAACAGGACGTCCAAGCGTCGATAGCACACTTCCAGTGTCGTATCACTCTTTTGTAGTCCTATTGTCTTTGTATTGGAGTGGGAAATCGAGATCATCTGCTTTCTGGAGAAGGTAGAGAACAAACCGGCACTGACTACCATTTTGATGGAGAACCCAAGTCGTCAAGTCAATGAGGTCTGTTTCTTCGTCTTTGTCTTCGATTCTTTGCAGCACTCACACAAGAGAGCGTCCAGCAATAAGTCTATACGTCTACAGCACCTCTCCAATCTCATGACAAACTGACTGTTCTCGCTGGCGCAACTCTTTATATACCCAAGGGTGTTGACGTGGACAGAAGCTGACGCCACTTTCTAAAGACCATTGACAGAGCGGCCGGAATGGGACTGACCTTGAATGTCCTTGACGGCACTCTGAGCAATCAATGACAGAGCGGCCTGAATGGGACTGACCTTGAACGTCCTTGACACCACTCTTAGGAGCCAATGACAGGGCCGCCGGAATGTGGCACCATCCTCAAGAACCAATCACAGACCCTGGAATTTGACATCACGTGCTGCCGTCCAACCATAAATACGCGAGACACACTTCATTCGTTGTCAGTTTTCTTGAGAAGAAGAATCTGAGTATCTCTTAGAAGTACGGAGACCTGTCGCCTGCTCGCTATCCGTTTCGAGAAGAGAAGGAGGAGAAGAAAAAAACAGCGAAACGTTCTCGTGCTAGCAAGAAACATGATGTCCGCGAAGCGGCTGAACCTCCCGCCAAGATCATGAAGGACGCCAAGGAAATCCGCCGTCAAAAAGATGCGGAGCGGCGTAAGAAAAAGCGAGAAGAGAAAAAGAAACGAGACGAGGCGGAGTTGAACAAAGCTGCAGAAACGTTGGACGCTCTCGTCACCTCAGGCCTGCCACCTACAGAGACGGCAGCGTGGACACCTCTCAGTTCGGAATTGAAAGAACTCTTAGAGTCAGTCCCTGATTTAGATGACTTACCCACCTTCGAAGAGATGATGGAACCCTTACTTCCTACACAAGGATTTGTGGTGGGGACCCCTGTGGAGGTGAAACCAAATCCTCAAGAACCGGCCGTCGTGACTCCTATGGAGCCACTACCTCACTTAGAACCTGGTGCAGTCTTGGAACCCCTACCGGAACCATCCCCAGAGCCCAAGGTACCTTTGTGCCCGTTCCACGCGACTCCTTTAGGCGAGAACCAATATACGTCTTCTGTAAAGAGTATGACGAGGTATGTCCGTTTTGGGTGGTGGGTGTGGATGGAGCCTAAGAATGGCAGGCTGAAGTACCACCACAAATCCATCACGATATCAAGAAAGGACCGTGTTTTTGTGGGGAGAAAAGTAAAGTTGTACGAACGATGAACCCTAATTCCCCAAATGTGGGTCGCTTTTTCTTGACGTGTTGCCAGAACATGCCTTGCCGGTTCTTCCAATGGTTGGACCGTGAGTGGTCGGACCTGATCTTTCGGCACCGATTGCAAGAGGCCAAGAGAATGGCTGGAAAGCAGAACGGGAGGAAAAAGCCAGTGGGTTGCTCGAGGTTAACGCTCCATTGGACCCTCATCAATCCAGAAAAAAGCGGGAGTTCGATACCCTAGCGGTGTTCGAAGTCATGAAAGAAGGGATCGACTTTAAGTGGAGTCATTTTGTCGTCTATATGGACTGGTTGATGACGACACTCGGACCTGCACGTGCTTATCATACGTGGTAAACCCTTAAAAAGCATCATCCGCAGGACATCCCGACCATTCTAAAGTTGACGACGCGTTGGCTCGTCACCAAAACATGTCGAAACAGAAACGCCGCCGCCGTGTCGCCGCCACGCCCATCGTGAGTGCCTACACGGATCCTCAGACCCCGAGTTCATTGGGTGGTGTGGTTCGGTATGCTCAAGCTCAAGGATTGACGCAGAAGGAAGCCTTACGAGAATTGCACGGGGAATTGGCCCACACACTGCATCGCCCCGTTCGACGACGGTTTGAGACGCTCCCGGTCTTGGTGTTTCACAAGGACGAACAATTAGTCTGGGGCCATATGTCGAAAAAATGACTCCCGTGAGAATTTCATGATCATTTTGGTTTCTTTGCTGAAATCTATAGTTTGGAGCACACTGAATCGAAAAACTTTGTCACCAATTTTTTAACGTGGCGTCATTTTTTATGCAAATGAGTTATGACGTCATGAATTAGCCATTTTATTCGCTTTTATGTCTATTTAAGAAGCTTAAAAGAATAATAAAGCTGACTAAAACTAATTTTTTTATTGTATTTCCATATCTCTAACTTAGATAACGGGACCAGAATGGTTACTGCAGTTTTGGACACCTTGTTTCGATTAATGCTAATTAGTTATGGCGTGAAAAACTGACAAGACATGTTAAAAACAACCAATAAAGTGGACGGTTATGAAGTGAATAAGATCGTCAAATTTTGAAGGTCTTACAGCTTTGTGCGGTTCTGATGAGCCCTATTTCTAATTGTAAACTTAGCATGAGTGGGATTAGTTTAATGCTTTCAATAGAGTCCAAAAGTTCGCTGTTTTCCGAACTACGATACTTTGGCTAAATATATGCTTCCAAATATTTTGCACAATACATCGATCGAAAAACTTGTTTGAATCTTTTGTGGCGTTCGTATGGGCCTACTATATGTGTTTTGTTGAACAACTTGGTTTGTCGTCTGAATACGCTATGCCTTATGGAACAGCGGTTTATACTACTTGGGGAAGTACCTGATGTACCATACATGAAAATTCGCCCATTTCGATGTCATTATAATATTCCATCTTTGGCTGATCTGAATCGTCCTTCTCAATATCAGGAAAGGTTGGTCTTCTTTATGTTAAATGTGAACTTTATAGATTCTAAGATGTAGAATAAATCATAAAGGATATTTAATTGTACATTAAAACTGTTTAAACATTTGTTTCTTTGCCCTGAATCGGGTCCGCCATTTTGTTTTCCTATCCAACTTCTGAGGTTGTTTGCTACCAGAATGGTATATACAGGGCTCGATTTTGGATTCTATTGAACGCTTAATTCTAGTGAATAGCATGGAAATATAAAAGAACAATTAAATTCTACCACCGTTACGTAGACGACACTCTAGTCAGGATGCCGGATCTGGCAGCGGCTACACAATTTTTGGGAAACTAAATATTTTAAGCAAGAGCCGATACAACGCAGATTTGATTTTAGTGATGTACTATATTTCGGCTGGCCAAACCAGCCTTCTTCAGGTACAATGAGAGTTTACATTGAATTGCTTCTATGTACATATATATATATATAGTAAATGGATGTTGACGTAATACTGGAAAAAATGTGATAAAACATGGCAGTTACAAAGATTTTGAATTCAAATACTAAGAGTCACGGAAAAATAACGGAAATCACTAAAATAATAAACTGAAATCTAATACGTTTCTTCGCGGATATTAAGACCGTTGGGATCAATTGTCCTGCCCTTGAAAATTAAACCACGCCCATAGCGCCGTGAGCTTCACTATAGAGGTAGAGAAAAGTGGGATGCTCCCTTTTCCTTGGGGTGCAGCTTTTAAATCGCGCACCATGTGTTGAAACAAAGGTTTACGTTAAGCGGACAAACACAGGGCTACTCCTGCACTATCATAGCCATGTGGACAGCCGTTACAAGCATGGCTTGCTCGTCACTATGCTTGATCGCGCGCACCGGCTATTATCATCTTGGGCGCATTTTTCAGAAGAGTATGAGCGTCTGAGAGAACTTTTCCGTAAGCTGAGGTATCCGAATCACCTTATTGATTCCGTCATCAACAGGTTTATCACCTCGAGAGTCGCAGTGGACCAGCTTAAACAGCATACTGATGACGCCATCCGGATAGTTATCCCCTAAAAAGATCAGGATGCTGCAGTGTCTGTCAAACGACAAATTAGAGATCTTAGCAGCAAGGTGAAAAAAGACCATTCAACCCGTGTTTACTAGCCGCAAGCTTAAACAAGATCTAAGCTTGAGGGAGCCCAAGCCTAACATCGTAACCCGGCAATGCGTTGTTTATTTATTCAAGTGTGACCTGTGCGATGCAGGTTATGTCGGGTACACAAAGGGCCACCTTCACACGCGCGTTGAGGGACACCGTCAAAAGGCGTCATCTATTTACAGGCATTATTGCAAAGAACATAACACTGCTGTTCCGAACAATTTCTTAGCACGCTTCAATCTAATCAAGAAATGCACGAACAAATTTGACTGCCTTGTTAATGAAATGCTGTGTATTCAACATCTTAAACCAGCATTGAATGTACAGTCAGATTCTCTTCGTGCTAAGGTATTCATGTAATTAGCTTGGTACTCTTTTATGCAAATTCGTTTCAACTTAGCCTTTTCACAAACCGCATTTTATCTTTATGTAACCTTGATAATGGCGCAAGATGCACCGAAACGTCGGTTTCTATCACTTATATTTCTTGTTTCATGTATTTCTAAATCGTTTAATTCTTATAAGAATTTTGATAACGCGAGGGTTTTATTGATATTGATTCTACCATAAATTGATATGTCTCTAGAGAACCAGATGTTTAATATTTTTGGAGAGGGCTTAACTTATCAAAGAAGTTCTTTTTTGTTGCAAGTTCTTCATTGTATGAGAAGTACACTCCTAGGGCGTAAATAGGTTCGTCGCTACATTTTAAGCTTAGCACTGAGTCTTTTCTGTGGCGCAAAGAACCAAGCCAGAACAATTCTGATTTGGATTGGCTTATTTTAAGCCCAGAGCAGCTTTCAAATTGGCTTAACGGATGAAAGAGATTATGAACTGACTGTATGTCTTTTACAAAAATTGTCGCATCATCCGCGTATTGGGAAATATTGACTGTATGCACTTCATTAATCGGAATTCCTTTGATCTCATTAGAGCGTTTTATAGCATTGCTTAAAATTTCTGTGCCAATTACGAACAGGATACCAGAAAGAGGGCAACCTTCTCTGACTCCTCTACCTAGGTTAAAGTGCTTTGTTGCGAAACACGGTTATTCAAGACGCAACTAGAGATTCCGTTATAGAGGACCGTGACCCACTTTCGTTATTGTGGACCAAAGTTGAATACTTCTAGGCATTTTTGCAAGTATTTCCATTCAATGGAATCAAAAGCTTTCTCAAAGTCTAGGAAGACGGCCAGGCCTGGGGTGTTTTTCGCCTTAGTAAAAGACAATATCGGATATGATTCTAATACTTTCCCCAATAAATCTTCCTTTAACATATCCAGTTTGGCTTGAACTAATAATTGTTGGCAAGACTTTCTCTAGACGTAGAGCTAAAGCTTTCGCAGCAATTTTGTAATCATTATTTAGTAGCGATATTGGCCTCCAGTTTTTCAGATAATTTTTATCTTTGTCTTTTTTCGGTATTAAAGATATGACTCCAAGTTCCTGGGTGATCGATAAGGACCCATTTTCAAATGCGTAATTGAAGCTATCAACCATTATTTGTCCTAGAACATCCCAGAATGATCTATAAAACTCAATGGTAAAACCATCAGGACCTGGAGTTTTATTGTTTTTGAAATGACTAAGGGAGCCTGTACACTTCTGTAGCATTAAGAGTCCTTCGCAACTTTCTGTTTCTTCAGTTTTTAGGGTGATAAGACCATCTGAATTGAAGAAATATTGAAAGGTTTCAATGTCTGGGCTCACGCCTTTAGCCCTATAGATATCACTGAAAAATTCTTTTTCTTCTTCCAAGATTACTTTGGGATCACGTAGAACAGAACCATCATCTTTCTTTAACGATGTTATATGCTTTCGTTTGTGATTTCCTTTTTCTAAATTGTAAAAGTGTTTGTTGTTCTTTTCACCAAATTCGTACCATCGAGCTTTGCTGCGAACAATTGCGCCTCGAGTTTTATTTGCAACTATTTTCGCAATTTTTTTTTAACCCGATCCATTTCGATTTTAGTAGTTTCATTCAAGTTTGTTCTTGGTGTCTCTAGCAAGCGCATAAACATCGCTAACAATTCTTTTTCTTCATTTCGACTTTGTTTAGCTTTTCTTTTCGCAAACATTATCGTTGAGGCTCTAATTTCCATCCTAATTGAATCCCAAAGCAATCTTTTGTTTGTGAGCTCTTGGTATTTTGACAGGCGAACTCTGGTATTTGCGTTGTTATCATTTGCAAGTAATTCTCATCTGTTAAAAAGAGTTATATAATTATTGAATTTCCAAAAATCGGGCCCGCTTTTTGTTTCTGTAACAACAGACGACATTGAAAGAGTTATGGCAGAGTGGTCAGAAAAGTTATTTGGTAAGATTTCGACATCTTTAATTGAAATGAAAAAATAATCTAATCTGCACTGAATCTTCATCGATGGATTATTCCAGGAGAAACCTTGCATGTTAGGATGTATATACCTCCTGGTATCAACAAGGTCTTGAGAGCTCAATACAGTATTTATCTCTTGAATGACACTTTTCTTGTGAGTGATTGGTCGCCCTCCACGTTTATCTATCTCATGCATTATGCAATTAAGGTCTCCACGTAGCACTATTTTTTCATTTGCATAAGAATTAAGCACTGAGCTCGAGAGGTTCTTGAGGAATTGAATTTGTTGGGCCTGATCATTCGGAGAACTCAAGGATATATCTGCCGTTTGAATCATTTACAATTTTTTCCATTGTGATGTCGAGTGTAGGCTTAAAAAGAATCATTACACCGCTACTGTGATTTAAACCATGGCACTCAATTATTTTATCTCCCCATTCCGCTTCCCATGTTTTTATGGTCTGAGGGGAAGAATATGTTTCTTGTAAGAAAATAACATCTGCTTTTTGTTGATGTAACCATCGAAGCACTTGGCGTCGCTTGGTTATTTTGTTTAACCCCCTAACATTTAGGGATAAGATTTTTAACTCCATATTTGACTATCAAAATAAACTTGCAGAAAGTCTTCTTTACTAACTCAGTTTGCGGATTCGGGACCGTATACAAAAAATACATCTTAGCACAACAAATAAAACAAAACATAACACACATAAAAACCTGCTGCAAAAGGAGCAGGTTACCTTGTCTGAAGCAAACGTAAACATTCCTTAGAGATCAGCAAAGGCAGATGTAATATTTCGTAGCTAATACACTCGAAAAAACAGAGACACACGAAGTTGAATACAACAACTCACAGCTTTTAATATCCGAACACACGCAAACTTTTGCACGAGGCTCTCCGTATATGGGCATGCCCAAATATGGCAATTGAACGAAAAAAGGCCCAAAATACTACACAGCAAAGATCAGTCTCTAGTTACTTTCCATTATTCGACCATAAAGCGGGAAGTCTTTAGTCTCGGGCCCACGGTAGACTACATTCTCAATAATGAGCTTCTTCACATTAAAGAACGCTACTTTCTTTTCTTCTTTCGCCTTTTTAAGGACAGGGAAGAGAGCCTTTCTATTATCGCCTACTTCCTTTGGGAAGTCGTCCGATACTCCGAGCGTTTTACCTTTAGGCAACTTCTTGATATGTGATTTGGTAAACTCTTTATCTTGGAAGAAAGAAACTTTCGCAATTATTGGTTTCTGCGGATTCTTCTTATATTCCTTTGGTCGAGTTGGAATTTGCTAAAATGGTTGCCGAGAAGGTCAAGGAGTGGTTTGATCTTTAGCATCAATGACGATAGCACATTTATATTGGTGCACCTTCGAGTTCTCGCGGTTGTGCTACATTTAATCAGCAAATTGATGATAATGCGATGGGATGCTTTATCTTCATCCTCGTTCCAGTTCAACCATAAAAACATGAATAACGTCTAATGACGTTGTAATAAGCGTGTAATGAAAGTTTAATACACAAGGACAGGGATTTTAAAGCTATAAGCTGAATAGCGTTCAGAGCCGCCGGTGTTTGGCAGCAAAGGCTTGTTTAAAGACTAAATGTTTCAAACGCAAGTCCGCCATTTTGAACGCAGAGCGGGATTGGCGCGAGATAGGCCCCATACCCTACTACAAGTGTAAATTGATCGTCCTCATCCCTAGAACATTTTTTCACTCTCCCCAGCTCTGCAACACTTTTACTATCTAACATGGCGGCGTTATCCTTCGATCCTCATCAAATGATACGCCAGCTTTGCAGGCTAAAACCAGAAAAGAGTAGTCAGGTCGATTTAATACTTTTTGGCCTGCATGCTTGGTTGTTCTTAAATGTGGAAGAGCTTTTATCGCTGTTTCTTTATGACGAATTTAACGAGAAACTATTATCTTAAAATTTCAATTTTTAGTAAGTCAGTGTAAATACTCGTTAATTTAGTAGCCTCAGATGTATGTGATTTGCTGGGTTGCTAGAAACCCATTACCATACTACCACGAATCGTACTCGTTACGCAAAAAGTCGGTATTTAAATTATTGAAAAAAAACGTGAACATTTTTGGTGTGGAATGGGAGATAGTATGCTGTAGGTTTCTACCAAATCAATGTGACTACTGCTCTTTGTCTACTTTGTGCGAGTACTTTCTTACCTTGACTGCCCAACCCTAACCACGAAGGGTTTTTTTTAAACGTGTGGATAATTGCGACACCCACTTGTCGACCTGAGAGATCAATGATTAACGGCTCTTTTTGCGACCACCATGTGATCCCATTCTATTCGAATTGTCACTGCAAATGACCAACGGCGACCATTTTTGGGATTTTAAAGAGTGCCGTCCAAGTTTCTGGACAACGGTTGGTTCAAAGTGAGTTTTGACACATAGCAGAGGTCTCTTTTCCCGTACAACGCAAAAAAAAGAGACCTCTGTTAGCAGGAAAGTATGAGGGTAGATAAAGACCTTAATTAAATTTGGAATCGGGATGCCAAATGCTATACTGAATCACCTTTGAGGGGGAACTACTTTATTGAAAGTCGGGGGCTGGGGGTACCCGGCAAAGCATGATATTGAAGACATCAATACTTATAAAATTGGTCTAAAATCTTAATTTTTATTGGCTCTTCTAATATATTAGTTTTGTTTTTAAACAAAACACTTAAAAGTGTAGATGTCACAGTATGATCTCAAGTGCGTGTCATCCCAGAGAGATCTTGCAGTGATAGTTACAAAAAACGTATCGTGGAACGACCATATTGAACAGATATCAGCAAAGGCTGACAAAATGCCTGACTTCATAAAGAGAAACTGTTCCAGAGACTTACCTAGGAACGCCCTTAAGGCTCTTTATTTAGCTCTAGTCAGATCCCACTTGGGGTATTGTTGTCAATTGTGGGCTCCTCAGTCTGTGATTAGAAATATATTACTTATTGAATCCATTCAACGTAGGGCCACTAAATTTCTATGCAAATACTCGAACGCTAGTTATAACGAAAGACTTGTGCTTTTGAATCTCTTACTGGTTGGAATACTTACACTGTCTTTTTCTTTAAGTGTAAAACTGGCTTGTAAGCTATTGATTTATCCAGGTACGTTACATTTGCTACTGGTTCTACAAGGCGTGGCCCCTCTGGTTTAAATTTAACTGCATTCCAAGAACGTCTAGTTTTAGAGATACTTATTTCATACGTATAGTCAATACCTGGAATGCTTTATCCAATAACATCAAGGGCATTACCATTCTTATCACTTTTAAAAGTAAGCTAAAGGCTTTTTTTTAGAGACGTTACAGGTCAGTCTTTGATCAGGACAGCATAAGGTCATATAAGATTGCACACCCAGAATGTCGTAGTATAAGACCACTAACTTTGTGCTCGTGTTTATTGATGTTTTCCCTCTACTCTAATTGTAACAAGTGCTGCTGTATTTTTTTTATTCATTTTTATTTCTATGAAGGGCTTATGAGGACGGTTAGGTACATATTATCACCGGGGGTGGGTTGGGTGGCTTAACCTACTAGCGGACTTCGTGTGCTATTGTTTTGTCCACCTAGTATTGCATACTGAATCTTGAATATTGAATAAATAAATAGAGAAATAAATAAATAAATAAATTTTCAAGTAAAGTTCACCAATTTTTTGTTGCCAATGGACTAACACTCCAATCTTAAATAAATCTGATAGACTTTTATTAAACGACGTGTAAAATTACAGATACTGTGCATGTAATGGTCAGTTCAGCGGTTTTCGATAGGAAAGTACTGAATGGCTTCCTTGTGTGATCAGTCAGTATTTCATTCAAATAGACCATATTCGTATTCTCAGTATTGGACTGGAACTAGCTTGCAATGGAGGCTAATGCGGGGAATATATTAAAAAGTATTTGCATTTGAAAAGATTCCCCCGCATTAGCCTTCATTGCAAGCTAGTTCCAGTCCAATACCGAGAATACGAATATGGTCTATTGTTTGTTTTGGGATTTTAACAAGGTTGAAAATAGAAACATTTAGCACACAAGCATCATTGCTACTTTGGAAGTGGATAGGAACGAAAGAATTATGGCTACTGAGCCCCAAGATTTAGAATTACTTGCAGAGCTTGCAAAAGGAGATATGATAGCTATAGAAGCCAAGTACCACTTTAAGTGTATGGTCTCTTTGAGGAACAAATAGAGATCCCATCTATGAAAGAGCGAAGGAAGCAATCTTGATTTGAAATAGAAGAGATTTCAGAAGCACGCGCATTTGCTAAACTTATTTCATATATAGAGACGGCTCGTGATGAGGAAAAAAAACGAGTTTAAGTTTTCTGAATTACATTCTTCGTTGGTGTCATGACTTCAAGATGTTGGTATCGATAAATCTGTCAATAAAACTCTTTTAAAGGAACGTATGCTCTCCTGTTGCTTTGAAAATTTACAGAACAAACTGATGGCAAAAATGCGTTGTTAGTATTAAATGAAAGTCTCAAGTCTCCCCTTAAACAGTCTATGGCATCGAGAGGCACCGAAGAAGAGATATTCGATATGGCAAGAATAGTTAAGACTTTAAGAAAAGATATCTTTGATTTTAAAGGTTTCCTGTTCTCTTGCAATTTTCCTTCGAGATGCAAACAAAGGTCTGTTCCTCCTAGTGTAATGTGTTTAGTTTGAATGTTGTTAAACGGCACAATTACATCGAAAACCAAGAAAATGGAGAGGCTTCGCAAGCGTTTCTAAAAGAGCCTAAATATACTTACTCTACCACTGTATGTTGGATTGAGTATACACGCTCAAAGTAGAAGCAAGAAGATTATCAATAGACTGTCTTGGTCTCAGTGTTTCTTAAAACAGAGTTGAAAGCCTGACAAGCGCCATCGCTACATCTCTCTATTCCTTATTTAAAAATGAAGGGGTTGTTTGTCCTCTTAATTTAAAGCCCCGTCTATTTACTGTTGAATCGCTCTATAACATCGACCAAAATCCGTCCTCCACTGCATCCCAGGGCTCATTCCATGGTATGGGCATAAGTGTTCTTCAATTTCCTATTATAAACTTTGAGGCTAATATCTGCCCGTACAGGTCACTTAGGAAATGAAGGAGAGAAACAGTAAGTTGTGGGTGGCCTATCATCACAAGGGCTTGTTGGGACCGTCAATCATGGTTTCTAGCTTGTGAAGAATGAACTTGTTAAGGATGAATTCATACCTTCATTGGATAGTTCTGGTAAAAATTCACCTGTTATCAGAGGTCTTCTGCACTTTGTTTCCATGAAAGGCCACAACTTCAGGGGCGGATCAAGGATTTTCCCGGAGGAGGGGAATTTAGGATTCAAATATATTAAACACTAACAATACTTGAGCTTTTCCGAGCGCTAGTGTGGTAATGGATATTTCTATGTTTCTTTGATACGTTTGAGGTACGTTTTCAATAATGTTGTGTATAGAATTAACATACCACAATGTTACACAAATAGTGAGGATGCCAACATCTTCCTTGGGTGACGTTCCATAAAAGCATGGCAAATTTCTCCTGTCTCAAGACGCACCACGTTTCCATAACATGGCAATCACAGCTAAATCAGAGCAAAGGCCCTTCCAGCTTTTCATTCATTTTCAGGTAAAAAAGTTGCTGGGAGGTATGGCAATCACATCCAGACGCAACTGCTGCTCATTTGGGCACATTGCTGACAATCCATTCGAAGTACTCGACATAACATCTCAAGTACTTCGAGTATTTGAAAGATTTAGAGTTGTATTTTACGACAGGACAAGTTTGTCCAGTTCATTAGATGCTGTAAGGCATCTTTCCATCGGCAAGGTAGGGCAATGGGGAAAATACCACCAATTTAGGTAAGAGACAACAGGACCATAATGGCGATTATTCGATATGATATTCATAGTAGGCTCAAGTTTTTTTTAGGATGCCCTACTCC
>NC_090894.1:32599937-32612437 GCF_036669925.1 Montipora capricornis
TGCTGTTTGCATATCGTGAAGTTCCTCAGGAGTCTACTGGTTTTTCGCCGTTTGAGTTGCTGTATGGAAGAGCTGTCAGAGGACCGATGTTTATTCTCAAAGAGCTTTGGACGAAAGAGCTGGAGGAGGCTGAAGTAAAGAACACCTATCAGTATGTGTTTGAGCTACGCGAGAAGCTTGAGGATACCCTCAAACTGGCGCACACCGAGCTTCAGAAAGCCCAGAACAAAGGCAAGCATTATTACGACCGAAAGACTAAGGTCAGGAAGTTTGTACCTGGAGATAAAGTGTTAGTGCTGCTGCCGACCGACCACAACAAGCTCCTAATGCAGTGGAAAGGTCCATTTGAGGTTAGTGCTGTAGTAGGTTTCAATGATTATAGAGTGAGAGTCAAAGGAAAAGAGAGAGTTTACCATGCTAATCTAATGAAGAAATATTTTGAGCGAGAGGATCCTGTTTCCGTTGGAGCAGTTGCTGTTGAAACGAACGCTAACATTTGTAAGAAAGAACATGTTGAGAGTAAAGAAGAAGAAGTTGACCCTGTGGATAGTATTGATTTTCTGGAGATTGGTGGTTATGTCGCGAAAGTGTCAGTCAATGATGTGACCATAGGAGATAACCTTTCTCATGAGCAAAGAGCAGAGTTCGTGGATCTTGCAAATGGGTTTCAAGCTTGTTCACAGAAGCCCCAGGCACAACAAGTTTGGCTCAGCATCATATCAAGCTTACATCCGACCAACCAGTTAGATCAAGACCATACCCAGTACCGTATAGCTTAAGAGAATCGCTCAAGAAGGATATTACAGACATGATTAAGATGGGAGTCATTAGAGAATCAAGTTCGCCCTATGCTTCGCCTGTTGTAGTTGTTAAGAAAAAAGACAACTCAAATCGTGTGTGCGTGGACTATCGTAAACTGAACAAGTTAACCGTGTTTGATCCGGAGCCTATGCCAACTGCTGAGCATTTGTTCCAGAAGTTGAATGGTGACAAGTATTTTACCAGAATTGATCTGAGCAAGGGCTACTGGCAAATTTCTATTCCTGAGGAGGATATACCGAAGACCGCTTTTGTGACGCCTGACGGATCGTATGAATTCCTGAAGATGCCGTTGGTATGATCAACTCTGCAGCGACCTTAAAGAGAGCCATGAAGAAGCTATTGTGTGGACTGGACAACGTTGAATTTTATTGGGATGACATTTTGGTTCACACCCGTACGTGGGAAGAGCACATCAAGGCGCTTCGAGAGTTGTTTAGAAGATTATTAGCTGCTGGAATGACCATAAGACCGACTAAATGTCTGTTTGGGGTCAACACCGTTGATTTTCTTGGTCACCGTTTGGAGGAAGGGTTAATTGGTCTTCATGAAGACAACGTGACGAAGATTAGAGATGCTCCAAGACCAACTACTAAGAAGCAGATAAGATCGTTCATGGGTTTGGCTGGATTTTACAGAGATTTTATCCCTAACTTTGCAGCATTAGCAGCCCCGCTGTCAGACCTCACGCGTAAAGGCCAACCTAACAAAGCTGAATGGGGTGAGGCACAGGAGAAAGCCTATCAGAGTATCAAGGCCCTCCTAACAAAGGAACCAGTCCTTCGACTGCTAGATTCAAGGAAAACCTACTTTCTGCAGACTGATGCTTCAGACAGTGGTATTGGCGCTGTATTAATGCAGAAACATGATGGCAAGCTATTCCCCGTTTGCTACGCAAGTAAGAAATTGTCAAGTGCAGAGCGTAATTATTCAACCATCGACAAAGAGTGTTTAGCCATTGTGTGGGGATTCAAAAGGTTTCATCTTTATCTGTATGGAGCTCCCTTTGTGCTACAAACAGATCACGAGCCACTGAAGTACATGAACAGTGCAAAGTTTGCAAATGGACGCCTAATGCGTTGGGCTATGTTTCTTCAGAGTTACACTGACTTCAGAGTTGAGGCTATCAAAGGATCTGAGAGTGAAGGAGCAGATTATCTAAGCAGAGTAGAGGAATAACTTAAGAGACACTGGACTCCCTCCTCAGTTGGTACTATCTAACTAATTTTTCGTTGTTAGTAGAAATTTAGGAAATTTCTTCTTAAGAGGTTATGTTACGAAAAATAGCATTGCGTGACTAGCGTTACTTTCTAGAGGCTTCGGGAGAGTTACGAGTTTGTTTATTTTTAAGTTCGTGCGTAAGCGTTTGTAAATCGGTGTGTTTTGTAATCTTTCTATAATTAGAGCGATTACTATTTTAGAAAGTTCTAGAAGCTTATTATGAGAGTATATAAGTAGACGAGTCCTAGCGAAGTTTTTTTAAAAACTAGTTTTTAACAAGCGAAGAGAGTTGGCGTTAGCCGTGTTTAGTCAAGTGTGCCAGAAGCAGTGTTTATTCAAGTTGGCGGAGGCCGTGTAGGTTTGTCGAGTATATGCTGTTAAGAGTTTTACTTCGTGGAAACTACGTTCATTTTGGAATAAATCTTGTTGTTGTTGTTCTGACAACCCTGCGTTCAGTTTAGTTTGTAAACTAACTTTTCTCAAAACATTCGAACTTGTAACACGCTCAAAGTACTTTTTAAGAAGGTTAGAGTGGTGAAATTTCTCCTAGCCTTTTACTTTCACTTTTTAGTCATTGAGACCTACCACAGAACTAACTTCAAAGGGGCCCTTCCACTGCATAAGTAGCTTGTTATGGTTGGTAGCTAGCAGTACAAGCACTTTCTCACCTGACTGGAACTTCCTAACTTTAGACTTGCGGTCGTAATGGTGCTTTCCTTTCTGCTAGGCTTTCTCCAGTTCACTATGGGCGAGTTTAAGGGTATCCTCTAACTTCTCTCGTGATTCAAAAACGTACTGGTAACTGTTCTTTACCTCAGGCTCGTCATCTTCTTTCGTCCACAGATGTTTGAGTATAGCCATTGGTCCTCTAACAGCTCTTCCATATAACAGCTCAAACGGTGAAAAACCAGTGGACTCTTGGTGAACTTGACGATAAGCAAACAACAGCGGGTTTATGTAGCGATGCCACTGTTTTGGCTGCTCATTACACAGTCTCTTCAGCATAGACTTCATCGTTCCGTTGAAGTTCTCCGTCAAACCATTACACATCGGGTGATAGGGTGTTGTTGTAAGCTGTTTAATGCCTAGTAGTCGGGTGACTTCTCTCATACATCTACTAATGCCTCTGCTACAGTCTCTGTGTCAATGTTCTTTAGTGGCACAGCCTCAGGGTAGCGAGTCGAAAAATCTACCAGTGTCAATATATACCTGTGTCCTTCTTCACTCGGTGGACTGATAGGACCAACAAGATCTATTGCTACTCTCTTAAAAGGCTTGTCTATCAGCGGCATATTCTCTAACGGTACCTTTGTCACTGATCCTTTACTTACGGTCTTCTGACACACGTCACAGGACTTGCGAAATCGAGTTACGTCACCTTGAATCCCTGGCCAATAACATGCACTCTGGATCTTGTCTGTTGTTTTCTTGATGCCTTCGTGACCGCCCATGATCGATCCGTGAGCAACTTGCATTATGGGGCGTCTCAACTTTTCAGGTACCATAACTTGTTTAAGCGGTTTACCACCGTTCACGTAAGGATGCTTGTATAAGCGGTACAGTACTCCAGATTTTTCTTCAAAGGAAATCTCCGCCTGACCCTTCACTAGCGCACCGTCTCGATCCCAGTACTTACGCAGACTCTCATCTTCTCACTGCATCTGCTTGAGCTTCTCTCTATCCACAATAGGGTTTTCACGGGTACTAGGCACCTTCAAAGTAGTGCGTTCATCCTTTTTCTTAGCTTGACTTCGGGTAGTTACTGCACAAGCCTCTTGCCAACTGGGATCTGGATTTTGTGCGCCCCTTGCATCACGTACGTTACCAATAACTAGGTCGTAGATAGGATCCGAAAGGCACTGCGCTTCTACATGACCCTCAAGATAAGGCGTATCAACATAAATTCTTGCTATAGGCACCTTCCTCGCTGTGTTGTCAAGAAGCAACATGACGTTAAAATCTCCGGTGAACTGATACTCGCCGACAACGTCCTTCTTGACTACAACTCCATTGCAAAGGGTATCTCTTAAAACGTCGACAGTCTTCTCTCCAACTCTGCCTTTTACAACTGGCATCTTACTTCTTACTCCAGTTAAGGGTTCAACACAGGCATTACTTAGCAACGGAACTTTCTTGCCACAGGCTAACAGAAGCTGATCATTTTGAATACACGACTTAACTTCCTCGGAGGTAGCGTTAAGATCTGGTGACTTAACCAAACAGCCAGTACTAACTTGGCCACGATGCACAGGGTTACCATCTTTACCTTGGCCTCCTGACTTCCGTCCACCTGATGGACAGTTCCTCGCCTCATGACCTTGCTTGCGACATAGGAAACACTTTCTTGCTAGAGCTGGGCAGTTAATTGCTTTGTGTCCGCGGGCATTACACTTGTAACACTGGAGAGCTGTTGTATCACTCTGTGCGTTCTTTTTTTCTTCCGCCTTGGACTGCATTAACGGCTTCTTGGTCGCAGAGCTAAACAAGTGCTTTCCATGAGCTTTCAAGTATTGATCGGCGATTTTCGCTATCTGGTCAAGCGTTTCCTGGGCTCTTTCACGAAGGTGAATAGCTGACTTTTTTGAACAAGAGTCAATACACTGTTCTTCCACAATTAGATCTTTTAGGCCTTCAAAAGAACGTTCAGTGTGCGACTGTTCCAACCACCGCAACAAGGGTCTCCCTAGTCGCACTATAAACTGTTCTGGGCTCTCATCGACTTCCGGCTTTGATGCTCTAAATTTACTGCGATATCCATCCTCTGTAAGGTCATATCTCTTCATCAAAGCTAGCTTTACTCGGTCATAATCTTGGGCTGCTTCCTCAGATAACCGCGAATAAACTTCTAGTGCACGTCCAGACAAAAGAGCACTAAGTTTCGAAGCCCATCCTGTCTTCTCCCATTTAGCTGACGCTGCAAATCTTTCAAATCTTTGTAAATATGCATCCAAGTCGTCCTTGCCATCGACAAATGAGGGAAGCTTGGGTGCCTTGGCCCTATCCTCTCTCACTTCAGGACGCCCTTCAGCACTCGCCGCAGCCAAACGTGCAAACTCCAACTCGTGTTCTCTTTTTGCCGCTTCAATAGCCTCTTTCTGTTTTAACAGCTCGGCTTCCATCTCCAGTTTTCTTAGTTCGCGTTCTTCTCGCCTGGTTCTCTTTCCTCGTCTTCCCTTCTTCTATCTTCTTCAAGTAATCGACGTTTCTGTTCCTTTTCTTCTTCTAATTGTCTGCGTTTGTCTTCTTTTTCTTCCTTTCCCCTTCTTCGTTCTTCTTCCAATTGTCTACGTTTTTCTTCTTTTTCTTCCTCTTCCCTCCTTCTTTCTTGTTCTAACTTTTGTTGCTTCTCTACAAACTCGAGCAGCTTTGCTCCTTCCAATCCAAATTCTTTTCCCATCTGCAAAAGCTTTTCCATTTCCATAGCAGTATTTCACAGCAAAAACACAATATACTCTCTTGTACAGTTCTTCTTACTTTGCCTGTAACTCCTTCTTGAACTGTCCTTTCCTGGTTTCTGTAGTCGGCAAACAAATAAATTCCTCTCCCGGACAGGCTCCCAATGTTACGAGTTCGAATGCTTTGAGGACAGGTAGCTTGCAAACTAAACTGAACGCAGGGTTGTCGGAACAACAACAAGAAGATTTATTCCAAAATGAACGTAGTTTCCACGAAGTAAACTCTAAACAACACGTACTCGACAAACTTACACGGCCTCCGCCAACTTGAATAAACGCTGCTTCTGTCACACTTGACGAAACACGGTTAACGCCAACTCCCTTCGCTTGTGAAAAAAAACTCCGCTTGGACTCGTCTACTTATATACTTTCACAATAAGCTTCTAGAAGTTTCTAAAATAGTAAGCAATCTAATTATAGAAAGATTACAAAACACACCGATTTAGAAACGCTTACGCGCGAACCTAAAAATAAACGAACTACGAACTCGCAAAGCCTCTAGAAAGTAACGCTGGCCACGCAATGCCATTTTTCGTAGAAGTTTGAAACAACAAGGTGTCATTAATTCCGGATGGAATTATTAATTAAAGTACCATTTCCGAAGTTCATATTTTCACTTCTTTTATTCGGTGATACAGAACTACCCAAAAAAAAAAAAAAATCCAGCTAAAGATTACAGCAAAAGAAGCAGTTGGCTCCATGTTACCTCTACTTGGAGAAAGAAGAAATCAGCCGATACGGCAATAGGAATAGGTCCTTTCAGTCGTGGTGGTTTGATCACAACCCGTTGCTCCACTAAAGTGAAAGGATGGATGCTGTGTTTTGCCGATTAAGTCTACGTAAGCCTCTAAGGCAACTCAGACAGTCTAGTACAAGTAATGGGTTCCTGGTATAGTGACTACAGATAACGTGGTTTTAGGTTTCAGACACAGCCCTTGTTTTGTTTTATAGATATTTTTAAATATCCATTTGTTTGCTGAGCAGTGTTGGAGGTAGTAATGAATGGACTCTGTACCATTGTTTCGCTTCCATTGAGCAAAGCAGTCGATGGTTTTTTGTAACTCCCGTTAGCTTTTTAGTGGGAAGACCAGGGATAGTGTACTTCCAATAAGGAATCCATGAAAATAAATATTCATGTTTGGTGATCACGTATAACTACGTATACTTTACTTAGTCTGAGCCTCTTGGATCATTAAAATGCACTGTGCTTTTGTTGAAAGGGAACCTCCACTCTTACTACAGAATGCGTTTAGACCGAAGAAATTTATGTTTACAAACACATTTGTTCTAAAGTTGTTTTTTTAAAAAAAGAGTTTATATCAAAAAAAGTTAATTTAAAAAACCCTTTTCGTACTTTAAAATTTCGCGGGCGCCGCCATCGTGAATAATTATGACTTGTTACGGTTGCCTATTGTTCTGACACAAAGAGCTTTTGCCTAACAACAATACGGCAACCGTAACAAGTTAAAATTATTCAAGATGGCGGCGCCCGCGAAATATGGAAACAAAAATAAGCGACTCTAAAACTTTGAAATTTGGAGGTTTTGGGTTGGGAGGACGCATTGGACGGGTGTAAGCCCGTTCTTTTTAGGAGGCTCTGGGGGCATGGGTGTGATGTCCCCTCCCCTCTCCCAAGTGAAAATATTTTAAAAAGAAACACCAGAAAGTTCATTTCCCAGCATTTTGGGCCTTTTAAATTTCAAGTTTTTTGTAGACGAAAACTCATAAAGGGAAACTCCACTTCAACAAAACAATTATAACTCTAAATCACAGGAAATAACTTACAGCCAAGTCAATCTAAAATATTTTCAAAGAAAGCGTTTGTATCCGAAAGAAATAAATGCAAGTCGCTTAAAATCTTTGTGCCCCCTCAGTTTTTTCGGGCCTGCTACCGCCCTGAGTGTCATGCAGCACACTTCACCAAACATGAACGAAATGGGTAGGGGTTATGTATTGGTTTAAACTAAACCTATGATTCACAAATTAAAAGCAAAACCATTTGTACGCGATTTATTTTGGTAGCCCATTGTAGTTAGGCAATCGGCAGGGGGTCCGTGACATATACCTAAATTCCCGTCTGTAAAATGTTCTTTTTGGCCGAAAACTTTGCTCATCAATTGAACTCCCCAAGCAATGGGCGGCTGTAATATAATTAAGGTCAAATTGCTCATGTAGTACTTCCCAACAAAGAGTTGATGTTTTAAACTTCCTGAACGTGAGCTACAATCGTAGCGCGATAAGATCAGTTCTTGAATACGCTTGTATGCTTTTTCATCGAAGCCTTCCTCGATATTTGTCTGAAGATCTTGAGCGTATCCAAAAACGCGCAATGCGCATTATTTTGCCAGATTATAAGTACCGAGACACACTAAAGATAGCCAACATTGCCACCTTATATGACAGACTTGAGTCACTTTCTTTAAAGCTTTTTGATGAGATCTCACATACCAATGATCATAAATTAGCTACTCTGCTTCCACCAAGGTCTAAATGTAGTTAATTGAGGAATAATAAAACATTTGATATTCCAATTTGTAAAAGAGATCGTTACAAGGAGTCTTTTATTATTAGCCATCTTCTTTGAATTAGTGTATTTCCAATTTTTCAAGTGTAGGCGGATTTTCTCTTTTAATAGTTTTATCGTTTTTATATCAGCAATATACTTAATTATTTTACTTATAGATAAATTTATTACCGTAATGTATTTTATTGCACGTAATTCAGTCGAAACACTGCAAGGTGTATATATTTTAATAAACGTTATATTGATTGATTTGATTTGATTGAGCCACGTTTGTTTTTTTGTTTTTTTTTAACCAATACCACCTGCACTTAGATGACCTCTTCCGAAAAAAATAAATCCGAGACAACACAATAAAAAGATAAATTCTGGCCGTTTTGAAGGGAAACCTCTTGGTGAATAAACGACTTTTGCTTTTGAGGTTAGTACGGTTGACAAAAAACAAGCTACCGACAGATCAACCGTTCACAAGTCTGCCACTCAATAAAAAGGAGAAGAAGCCAAGATCATTGAGCTCAGTTCCACTCATGAAAAGAAGCTGATTTAAGGCTTTTTCATGCAAGTTCGCTTGCCAGAAGTACAGCTGCTGGGCTGAAACAAGTTATATCAATGACCTCCCACACAGCTTGTTCTGAACCAAGAAAGGTAGCATCTGCTCGAGCAGTCACCACTATGTATATCCTGCGAGCGCAGTCTCGAAGCGAACAACAGGGCGAGAAAATCGTGTTCTTTCCCATTTGAGGATGCGAGGCGGTTGCCAAGAAACACTCTCGTTTCCGCCCAGATTAACTAAATTAACCGTATTACTGGCGACTAAATCACAAATTCAGGCAAAACTGATTGGCAATCAATCAACAAGGTATTTTCGAACAAATAACACGAATTCACCACTTAATTACACAATGAGACTCATCGGCTACAATTCAGATGATGCGATCTTCGTGGTCCTTGATGGTCTTGAAATGTTTAAAAAGAGTTTCCGTGTTAGTAAATCCTCGTTTACCCCATCGATCTCCTCAAGCTTCGCAGTCTTAACTCCAAGCTTCTCACAGAAAGAAATTTGGTCGCTCATCAATGCTTGAAGTGGAGCTATCACAATCAAAAGAGGATTCCGAGGGTGCCGGCTCAGATGTTTCAGTATTGGGATTGCTAAATGAAATATGAGGGATTTTCAGTGTCCCGTCAAACGTGTCTTGATCTTTCACAAAACTTTTAAGGGCTTGTCTTTGCTCAGCTGTAGGATGGATCTGGCTCCTTTTAGTCAAAAATGCAGTCGCTTTAAAGATTTTCCTCCACGTTTGTTTTGAAGTAAACCGCGGGCTCGAGTTTGATAATCACGCATCAAAACAGGTTTGAAACCTGAATTTCTGCATCTCATTATCCAGATTAACGGATAGCGGCATTTGAAAGAAAGAACACGATTTCTGCAGTCTCCTTTCCTCGTTCTGTCGTTCGTTCGGAGACTCTGCTCGTAGGGTACACCATGTATTGTCCGCTTGTTCAAGAGTACCCTGTCAACAACACTGCAGCATTGTAACCCTTCAAAATTCACTTCACCCATCGATTTACAGTAGTTTCAGGAAAACAATAGGCTCACTGTTGATTGTATGGGCAGTGAACCTCCGCCTACTGCTGTAACGGAGTTTCTGTCTTGTTGATGCGCCAGATCACGTCACCTTTCGCCCTGCAGCCTTTGAAGTGCTCAGACATGTGCTCATTACTAGAGGTATTTCATAGAATCGACATTAGAATTCTATCGAAGAGGTTATATCAAACAACAGGAGGAGTTAATAACCTAGAATTACCCATCTGCGAGGGAATTCGTCCCATCAGTTTACGATATTATCTATTTTTCTGGCAGCCTCTTCTAGCTTTCAGAAACATTTTGGCATTGCGTTCCGTGCCCGATTCATGATTTTGCATTTAGTAGGTGCAATCTGGTTGCAGACCAATTAGAATTGTTGCGGGCATCAGACCCAATCTCAGTGTCCATTGAGTATTTGGTTGGAGTAGTATTTTAAATTTAGATAATACCGTAAACTGGTTGGGCAAGGCTAAACAACAGAGATTGACACTTGTGGGTCAGTATGGACTTCTAACGAAAGTGATGAGGGCAATGATATGTACGAGGTGATACTGATGTAAAGTTTTGTTTTTTTCGGGCGGCTTCCAATCAACCTTAATCCTTGGTTTTACCTATCACAACCTTTGTACATTTCCAGCCATACATTTTCCGACATAATTCATAATTGAATAATTTTCACCGGTTACCATAAAGACCGTTTAAAAGCTATACTTTCTTCTATCAAGACTTGTCGAGATGTAACTCGAAAACTCACCTTTACAATAACTATGCGCAGCTAAAATATGAGCATGGGCATGTTATAGTTAATGTGACGATTCGGTTATCACTAGTCCTCTTTGTAAATTGATTTGCTTTGTCGTGAAAACAAGTGACATCGTTTGACCACGACGTGGACCTTTGCTATTAAGGTGATTTCCTAGAATTAGAACTTGTCATAAAGCAATAAAACTTCGCACTCTGTTGTAACATGTCAAGGGGATGATAAAAATGTGGTAAAAAAAGGGGGGTCAACGTTTTCTTTCCATGGTACGACGCTGACGAATCATTTATGCCACTTTGACATTTGCCGAGCATCGCCAATTTTGGACAAATTTAGCTTGATTTTATAAATGTAATCCCTGGTATAAAACAGAGCTGGTACTGGTACTGTGCTAGGTGTGTATGGCGCGATAATTTACGCACTGGACTCCAAGTGGGTCTGTCAGGGGTCTGTCGACATCTTCTTACACTTTGCCGGAACGTATGGACCACTTCGAAATTGAGCAAAGAAGAAGGGAACAGCATCTGCTTGCCGGCTACACCGTTTTGTGTATGTGAAAAAGTACGTATTGTTCAAAACAGACGTTTTCTGACACCATGTTTTGACTCGTAGAAGGAGTAAGGTAAAACGAAGTGATCCCTTTAAAGGCGCACGTTCACCCTACAGGCATTGCGTGCCGTAAAACAATTGTCATATAAGAAAATCCCGCCAAAGCTGAAATTCATCCAATTAGATCGCTACGATAAGCAATGCGAATTTCCATAACAAAAACAAACAGTCGGAAAGACTGTCGGTTGAAAGTAGGCCTTTAATGACCATATAAGAAAACCCATACTTCAACAAGAATGCAAGAACTATATATTGTAACAGATGTGAGATTTACGATAAAAACGAAAGGAAACAAAGCAATGATTACAAATTAAAAAATCGAACTCAAGCTCCATTCCATTGCAGCTGCTATCTTGAATTTTTAAAGGGAGATTAACATCCATGAGCTCACCCGAACAATTTCGTCCGTCTCCAGTATAACCTTCGTTCACTTCTTTAGTGCTACAGTTTACAGTTCTGTTTCCACGATGAACACTCGTCAACATCTAGAAAAATGATTCATGGCCTCAGTTTTAATTTTTGTTTTTGAATGACTCCAAATATAATGACGTTAATATTTCCGTCATCAGCATAGCCTGAAATCATACGTATACCCTTCCTACCTACGTTTCACCTCGAGGAAGGAGTGCATTATACATTTACTTGTGGGATTACATGTAAAATTGCCAAATTCTGGCTTTTTCCTCTTTTCTCTTATTGGTCGTAAAACAAAAGAGCTCTTGGCACCTCACTCCGATTGGTCAAAGAGTTGCAAATCATAGTTCTGGTAAAGTCGTTAAACATCTGATTTAATTATAGCCGCCGAGAAGAATTTCATTAGGATGTTTCTAAAGGCTCAGTCTGTTCTCAGATATTATTGATTCGTCTTCATTTTTTTTTCAAAAATATTTTAAAGGAAGAGTACAGAGAAAGCATCCGAAGAATGGTTTGTCTGAAAGAAGACATTTCAGTTGTACTTCCTATGTGTAACTGGATAATGGAAGATGCATCGTTCAACACTTATCACTTAGCGTATAAATATAGATTACTTTATAGTTGGTGAGTGCGTACGACTTTTATTCACGAGTTGTGAAGGATCGCGTAAACGAACGAGTGAGCGAAGCGAACGAGTGAGTTTAACGATCCTTTACAACGATTGAGTAATAAAAATCCTACAAACGAGCAAATCATGAAGTAATTTGTTTATTATAACGGAGCACCATAGTTAAGAAAATAAGGACACCCATCGGTGTGAGAAAATTTGGTTTTATAGCAATGACGTCATGAACGTCCGTACGTACGTCCGTCCGTCCGCCCATTCATGTATGCCAAAGTGACCAGAACACGTAACCATATCACGGGCTCAAATTTAGAGCTCATCCTGGAGGCAATACTCCATTTGACACTGTAACTAGTTTACAGCATACATCTTTGATATTGGACAAGGTCCAAGCAAGGTCAGACACTCTCACCCACACCTGTGCGAGGCTTAATTTTTCGCGCTCTTTCTGTGGCTCGACGCGGCTACGCAGCCATGCTACGTCAACAAAA
>NC_090894.1:32614937-32634937 GCF_036669925.1 Montipora capricornis
CACAAGTAACTGTTTTTTGCATAACGAGGCACACACTTTCTATCGCCTTTGCAAGGCCCACTGCTACACGGTGACTAAATATAAAAAATATTCAAAATCGCAGACATTAACGATGTAAAGTTTACTGTCACAAACATACAAACCTTCCACTTCCAAGTCTACCAGGTGTCGCAATGACTTCCTGTAAGGTAAAGGCTTTATTTTATTTTTCAGTATATCGTAGCCTCATCTATCTACTTCACAACAGCCCGTCGCAATAATTTGTTCACTGTGCCTTTCAATAACATGCGGACCGACAAACTGACAAATGAGTTTTTCGCTACCGTCATTCAAATGTTCGACGGCTCCTCCCAGCTTCCGACTTTGTTGACCGAACTAGGCTCAACGATGTGATTTGATTACTGCGCGCTCGACAGTAGTCGGAAGCTCGGAGGAGCCGCCGAACATTTGATTGACGGTAGCAAAAAACGCATTTGTCGGTTGACCGTTGAATTTAAGAGTCCGCATGTTATTGAAAGGCGCAGTAAACCAAAATCACTTTAAGAGCGAATGCATAGAAAATCGAGCAAACCGTGGCCACAGCTCAAAACCTAACTTACCCTCATTTTAAGTTTATAACAAGGTTTTAAAAACTTTAAGTGCGACCGAGTTTGGGAATTATTTCAGATTTTCGATTTCAACAGTCTTCTGGCCTAAAAGTAATGAAGGGGTAGTTTCTAAAGAAACTGTGGTGCTGCGTCGGTGGGGAAGTAGTATACAAAAATTTGGTTATAAACGCATAAACGCAAAGGGTTCTGGAATCGCCAGGGGGCAAGTATTGCATGTGGATGTGAGAAAATGTATGGTCGAAACTTATTCGACGTCCAGAAAAACAATTTTGGAGAGACATTTTAAGAGTCGAAAAAAGCGTTTTATTCGACTCAGTTTTATCAGAAATCGATTTGGGCAATGGAGATATATGGCAAGTTTAAGTTTTTGTTTGAATAACCGTGAAAAATGAAATAAAATTTGCTGATTAACTTCCTTGCTTGCCTAAGGTTTATTATGAAATGGTTTCAAAATATCTCAATAAAGCCTTTTCAGTCGTATTTACGTGTATAGGCTGACTTTTGGCCTATTTCTAAACTAAGATTTAAAATAATATTGGAATTATGCCTAGTGGTGATCATTGTGCTGTGTGGGGTTGTAACAACGATCGAAGGTACCCAGAGAAGCAAAAGATTATTCCTCATGTTGGAATATTAAGATTTTCCTCGCCCAGGAAAAACAATGATGTTTTGTTGTGACCAATTCAAGGTTTCCATGAGTACAAGGGTCTTTTCAAATAATTTTGTATGACATTACAGAACCTCTGAATATCCTGCAAGAACTACATAAGAAAGTGCGATTATGCGAGAACTAAAACCTCCAAGACCTGCTCCACAGATCAGATCTACAGAGAACCAGTACATGAAGATGACGTTTTTGTATTGGTCGAAGTCATAATCGAGCTTGACAAGTTTGCTTATATCCAGTGAATTTAATACTCGTAGATGGTATTTTGACAGAAGAAAAGATTTGTTTACATGTAACAGCTGTTGCATATCAGATATGAATTCCCAGTGTTATCTAAATCTATCGAAACAGAGATTGCTGTATTCTATGGAAGATGAGCATTAAAACATCTACCTCGAGGCAGAAGGTGATTGAAATGGTTTGCTTGAGGAGAATCATCGTACTACATTAAAGTGACTGGACTCTTTCAGAGTTTGTAGAAAATAGAAAATAGGAAATCCTTCTAGCGCTACTTGGATCCTTTGTAGCAAGCAGTGTTTTGCTGAATGGCGACGGTGAGTAAACAAACTAAACTACGCTACCTCTTATTAACGATTTTCTCTGGAATAAGTGCATGGGAAACCAAAAGACTCAAGGTGTAGCAAATTCATTTTCTTGTATGACCAGCTGTCCTGTTAACAATCAAGGCCCACGTTAGAGTTCAAATGCATAGAGGTCATAATGTGGAAACAGCAAGTCAAATGGTGGATGCTATGTAATCCTCGGGGGGTGTACCTGGTCTTAATGTCTCCATCTGCGACAGCGTAGTCTCGCCAACATCTGCAGCTCAAGTAAACCTCGATGGAGTCAACACTGTGGCAAACGTAGAATATGGCAGCACATACATCAGCCTACGAAAGCCACACAAAAGAGGGTTAGCCGGAAAGAGGATTCCGCTATCAAAGATAACCATTTCCGCCAATTTTCAGATACCAAGGTTATCCACTGGCTCTGCAGGCAAGGAGGTGTGTGACCAGTTCTCTACTGTCAAAGTCCAGAACAGCAACCACTTCAATTGCTTCCCAACGCGCTAGGGAGGACGGATATCCCATCTACTAGTCTAGTTTCTGAAAATAGTGTGCTTTGCCCATGCCCCGAGGAAGGCTTCACAAAATCGTACTGTGTCAAAGGTTTTTGGCATTGCAGAGGCACTTGGATTGCGGCAGGCACGTCAGTGCGCTAGAAAGTACAACCACGCCCGACAAAGCTGTCCGTGTATATGCAGCGAGACTTGAAGGCCATTTCACAAGTGTGTCAGAGTTTGAAGAGGACACCCCAAATACGGATGCTCCAGCTCGACAGTCGCAATTGCTGATGGACTGGGCTCTCCAATTCGCTCAGACAAGCAGAACAAGAATCTCGGACAAGCAAAAAAGTGTACTTGACAAACAAATTCCTGATCAGAGAAACGACAGGCCAGAAGGCGAATCCAGCGCAGCCATGAGTTCAATGATTACAGCTAGAGATAGGACCAGCAAGCGTAGACTCTCTACGCGTAGACTCTCCACACCTCCCCCCAATTTCGATGATGAAAAAATGGCGGGCTTCAATTTGCGCGCGGACCTCAACCAAAAATCTCAACAAACATTGTCTCCTCCAAATTTTCAATTTAGTAATCGTGGCCGCACTTAAAAACATTTCCTATAGATGATGCCGTGTTTATTGTAAAATATGTAGAATTTTCATGATCCGAAACAGGACGACGGCGCGCCTTTGAAGTTTGGCAAGGCTTGACAAAATTTGGTCTGTCTCTAAAAGGATGAACGGGAGATGTGGAACGGGAAACGGGGAATCTCTAATATGATGAATCTCTAAAATAGGGGAATTTCTAAAAGGGGAAATCTAAAATATGGAATCACTAAAAGGGGGAATCTCTAAAATAGCGAATCTCTTAAAGGGGGAATCTCTAAAATCGGGAATTTCTAAAATGGGGAAGAGGGGGAATCTCTAACATCTTTTCAACTCCGAAGAATGTGTGACAGTCATCAATCACCGGGCAGGAAATAAATGGTTTTCAGGTAGCTCTGCGTTAAAACACTAGAAAATCTATTAGCAGCTGGCAACTTCTTACTGCTTTCGCAAGCCTTACATACAGGATATTTATTTAAATAATGTATGTATCCATAAAACGACGCAGCAGTGAAGGTTGTGAACAAGCCTTATTAGGCCTTAGCGATCGGCTCCGCGGAACCTCTGCGGAGGACAAAGTGTTCAGTAGCAGTAGTAGTAGTAGTACATCTACATCTACATGTTCCAGCACTCGGCAAATTCCCTTTTTGACTTGTGGCTGTTTCTGCTTAGGTGGCCTCATACATCACAAGACTTTTTAGAGACATCACCGCCAAGCCGGCCACTTCTGCTGGAGAGAACAGGACAGCCACAACACCGGGGACTTTATCCCCTACTCTTCTCGAATAGTATCTCAATTACAATCATATGTAAAAATTAAAATAACTATAAAAAAACTGATTTACAAGATCGCCGAGCGGGAAATTAAGCTGCCCAATTGATCTAATCGTCCTGATACTTTCAGGAAGAGAATTCCATAGTAAGGCACCGCTTTAGATAAAGCTACGTTTCAAATAGTTAGAACGCGGCTTGGGTATTTTAAGTTGAACTTACGGAAAGAATCCCGCAAGTCATAGTCTGTGTGTCGCTCACTGAATAATTCCTGCCAAGTACACTGGAGCTAACCCGTTGAAGGACTTAAACATCATTATAGCTTTATGCTTTCTTCGTCTTAATGATAGCTGGTCCCACTTCAATGTTTCAAGAAGCAGGCTTGAATTTACCTCGCAGTTGGCTTACAGAATAATCCTTGCCACTCGGTTTCGCAATTTTTGTAGTTTCTCACATAGATAAGAACTCAATTCATCCCAAATGGTGGCACAGCAATCGAAATAAGGTTGGATTAAAGAGCTATATATATTTGTGCTGCAGTGGATTGACAAATGAGGGACCTAGTGCGCTTCAGAGCACCGATTTTCGAGGATATCTTTGTGATGTGATTGGACCATGAAATTCGATCATCAATAATGAAACTTAATGATTTGGCATGCTCAACCCTACTGATTGGTTGGTTGTCTAATTGAATATTACGTTCATTACAATTCTCTGCGAGGAACTTCTGACGAGAACTAACCACCATAAAGTCAGTGCAACATTGTTTTGGAAGTGATGGTGGTTGAAAGTTTTATAAAACGCGTGTCTCAATCGTGCGATGAATACCAGTTCCATCGTAGCAGATTTTAAGGGTCATGAAGACCAGAGAATGATCGCTGATAGCGAGATGATCTACACCAGAGTTAGATATTTTTTGGGCGAGCTAGTTATACAGAGATAAATCAACGTTGTAGAGGTGGGTGTAATTCTAGTCGGTTCGGAGATCAATCTACTCAGTCCATATATATCAAGTATGTTGGTTAAATGTGGATGAGTTATGATTATTTGATCCGTTAAGCATATTACAGTATAGATCACCCAGAAGGTAAAAGTCTTCCTTCTCAGGGTCCACTTTTTCGACCAGAGACTCAAATTGCCGAAAAACATCTTGGAGAGAGTTTGGAGGCTTATACCACGTACTAACAAAGAAAGTCTGGAGGGGGTCTGATAATTTCGATGATAACACATTCAAGTTGGCCATCACATAAATCGTCGCGGATCTTGTAATTTATGTTATTCCGTAAATACATGCAAACACCACCCCCACTTCGGCCATTAACAGAGCGATGTTTCCTAATAACCTCAATTCCTGGCAAATTTATTTCATTATCTTTGACTGAATAATAATAGTAATGATAATGATAATGATAATTTATCCATTTCTAGTGCGCATCATAACATGACTATGATCAGATGCGCATTCTTAAGTTATAAATACGAGAAATAATAGATAAATATCTAACTAAAAATATGGCAAGGACTGCTAATACATTAAAAATCTATATACAATATGGTAAAAACTAGTTGATAAATAATTAGCGAAAGTATTATTAAAATCTCTGTTAAGTATACGCATGTCTAAACAGAAAGGTCTTAATAAAAGCTTTAAAACTGTTTACACAAGTGATTGAGCAAAGCTCACTAGGCAGAGAGTTCCACAATGACGGCGCTGCGACGGCGAATGCCCGATCTCCTAACGTGGCCTTAGATTTCACTGATGGCATAGCTAGGAGTAAAGTATAAGAACCCCTAAGATTATAGCATGATGTCTTGACACTTATTAAGAACTGTAGATACTGAGGCGCGAGGACGTGTAACGCCTTAAACGTGAAGAGAAGTACCTTGAAGTTGATGAGTGCCCTCATAGGCAACCAATGCAAATCGCGCATTAATGCAATTGGTGTAATATAACAAAACCTAGGCGCATTACATACCAGCCTAGCAGAAGAATTCAGAACTCTCTGAATTTTCGCAAGCTGGTTGTTTGGCAGCCCATACAATAGGCTATTGCATTAATCGATGCGGGACGTTATGAAAGCATGGACTAACGTCCCCGTAGTTTCTTGAGATAACTACTTGAGTGTGCGTCGAATATTACACAGGTGGTAAAATGCAACAGAACAAAGTTTACTGATATGGCAAGACGTACTGAGCTGTGAATCGAACCATGATCCGAGGTTTCTAACTACCGGAACAAGACTCATATTAGCAGAGCCCACCGCTCACCACTCTGTTTTGTCGTCATTTTACATTAGATTGTCCGATATCATCCAGCTCCTGACATCACTGATGCAGTGAATCATAGACTTTAGAGCAGCGTCCGCTTCCGCAGATTGGTTTGGGCTGAAGGAAACGCACAGCTGCGTATCATCAGCATAGCAATGAACTCGTGGCAGGTGACGCTCCACAATGTAAAATAGCTTGCGTTTATGTATGATGAAGAGCAGCGGGTGTAAGCAAGATCCTAAAGGGACGCCTTGACACAGGGGGAACTTCTTGAAAAGACCACCATTGACATACACTTGCTGGAACCGGTCAGATAAATACTACCTGAACCAAGAAAGCGCATTGTCCGTTACTACACATTCAGACTCGACACTGAATCAACTTATCACGGTGTATCGTGTCAAATGCTGCACTTAAATCCAATAAAACAGCCAGGGTGACATGTTGCTGATTCATTGACATCAGGATGTCATTATTTACTTTAAGCAAAGCTCTCTCCGTGCTGTGTAGAGACTCGTACGCAGATTGCAACAGGGAATGGCGCTGGGTGACTGTCAGATTCTCAGTGAACTGATGCACACTCGCCCTTTCTGAGAGCTTGGATATTTATAAGCGAGATTGCTCACTGGACGGAAATTCTGATTGGCAATGTCCAAGTTATGCTTCTTAAGAAAAGACAAGACAAGCGCCTCTTACCAGGTCCCAGCAAACTGGCCAGTCTCAAAAGAAAGATTGAGTAACTTGGTTATGACTGGCAGCAAAATGTCCAACGACTGAACAACAATCGACGTTGGGACCGGGTCAAGCTGGCATGATTTTTTTTTAGGCGCCTTGTCAATGAGCATGCGCACTTGATCTTGCGTCAGGGACTTGAAGCTGGTAAACCGTCCATGGGAGCATGAGCTATGCTCATCCGCGTGAGGAGGCGATTGAGACTGCGCTGACAGGTCAGCTAGTGACCTATTTGTCCTCTCAATGTTCTGTACAAAGAAGTTGCCAAAATTATTGGCAAGCTGGTCAGGGTCGCCTGGAGGGAAAGAAACTTCCTTAGCATCACACAGCAAGGCCTTAGTAGATTGGAATAGCTTCCTCTGGTGAGAGCTGTATTCTTAAATGTTACTGGTGTAATATTTACAACAATCTTGATTCATGATTCTTAAATGTTACTGGTGTAATATTCACAACAGTCTTGATTCATGATGAGTGTTGCATGGTTTTTCTTCGCCTTAAAAACACTAAGGTCATGTGCAGATTTAGACTTTCGCCAGATCCTCTCGGCTTTTCGTCTAGCCCGTATGGCAGCCTTCATCTGCCTGTTAAACCAGCGAACACGTTTGCTGTTGACGAAAGTTTAAGTTTTCAGAGGTGCGTGTTTGTCAAGAATGGTCTAGAGAGTGGAGTTGCAGCAGCTGGCCATTTCATCCACATCTGTGAGTTCCTTGGTACAAAGATCAGAATCCCCGAGATCAGCACGCAATGCATCTATGTGAATAGCCTTCAGCTGTCTGTAATTGATATTCGTCACAACAGCTGCCGGTTTTACAGAGTCCAAGAGACAAAGTACTGCAGCATGGTCAGATATGAACCGGTCAATGACTGGCGCACTCTTGATGACATCATACAAAAACGCATTAGTGTGTTCACAGGCCAACATCAGTGGCGATTTCGCTTCAAATTGTAAGAAATTCAGTGGCGACAAAAAAAAATATTTCTTAGGTTACTGAGGGATGTAGCGTCCCTTTATGTTTTAATGGATTCGTTTCAGTCGGCCTTCGCGAGCTAACAGATCAGCCTTGCAAATTAGGAATTTAAAATTCTTTGCAATGAACACCGCTCGACTTTTTGCTGTGTTAAACTAGTCGATTTTTTTACACTTACGATCCGCAGGCATCTTATGAGGTAGGGCAACAATTGATTTAATTGGCTGTCTGCCACCGTTCACTCGCACACAGACACAGAAAGGGGAAATCTGAGCAGTGGATGACGAAAAGCATCAAAAACTAACCAAAGAAGTGCTAAATTCTCCCAAAGATGCTCGAGATGTCGGGATAACCATGCAAAATATATTTTCGCGACAGGCAATGTTTTGTTTTTTCCTCAGCCGACTTGATGTTAAGTCAACATGGCTGAATTTAAGTTTCCCTTGGCTTTCAATTTGCCAGTAAAAGGAAAAAGCTTGACGGATTCGCTGGTTTGCCGAAGTTTCGGTGGAAAGATCTCGTCGGCCAAGACGTGATAGAAGCCGGAGACCTTTGGAGCGGTGTTTGTGACTAAGTATCAAGCTAAAGAAAAGCCAGCTGTAAATGTTATTGTGAAAAAGCTTTTTAGTACAGCTCAGCACCTTTACGGCAACGTTCATCAAGGAGGAACACGATTTTAATAGCTGACATTTCTGTGCGAATAGTAGTTCAACAATTGCACTGTAAAAACGGATGCTTGTCATTACATTCAACAGATCAAATCTCTCTTAATTTTCCCCGTCTCGGAGATTGCCCCTTTTACAGATTGCCCGTTTTAGAGATTCCCCACTTTAGAGATTCCCCTTTAAAGATTCCCCATGTTAGCAATTCCCCCTTTTAGAGATTCCCTATATTTGTAATTGCCCCTTTGAGAGATTCCCTATTTTAGTACTTTTCCCTGTTAGCCATAAATTGGCTATTTAAACTTTACGGTTCCTGCTCATTTCTCGTGCTAACATGAATGCACCAATCACTTTATTTCAGGGTTCCCCAGAGCTCTCAGACTCTCACTCAGTCAAGAGAAGAGCTCTGGGGTCGATATTGCCAAATGACGACAATTGTTTTCGCGAAAGAAACAAAACTTTGCCCAGTGCTTACGGGCCCATAATTCCCAAACTCGGTCGCATTTTGAAATTCATTAAAACCTTAGTATAAACTGAAAATGAGGGTAGGTTAGGTTTTGAGCTGTGGCCACGGTTTGTTGATTTTGCTCGATTTTTTCTGTGCATTCGCTCTCAAGATCTAAAGCGCTGCTATCTCGGAGATTTGTGTCACAAGGCGTGTGCACCAAAAGCACAATTGTTTTTTCTCTGATAAAGAGACAGTATGCTGCAAAAGCAATACAGAAAACTGAGTGAGATAAGTTCAACAAAGGACTGCACGTCGTGTAAAAGGCGCCGACGCTCACCTTTCAAGCAAACAAACTGTTGCCGCATTTCGGGACAAGAACCTGCTTTGTGAAAACTTGGTCATTTCAACTGAATATAACAAATTTTCTTATCGTATTTGTAGGAGACGCTGAAGTGGTGGAAACTTTGCTAACTGTACCCAAATTTCACGATTAATCGTAGCGAAAGCCAATTTTATCTTTAACCTTCTTTTGGTGTTTCTTTTTTTCACTCACTCTCTCATGGTCATTCCAACTAATACTTTCATTACCTTATT
The DNA here is from genome assembly GCF_036669925.1 of Montipora capricornis. Classification (NCBI taxonomy): domain Eukaryota; kingdom Metazoa; phylum Cnidaria; class Anthozoa; order Scleractinia; family Acroporidae; genus Montipora; species Montipora capricornis. The sequence continues at coordinate 32,624,324 of NC_090894.1, forward strand.
TTATTTATAGAGGTGTCTTTCTCAACTCATCAGATGTTGGAGTGGGTAAAAAAAAAAAAAACTTTCCGAGCAACAAATTTGCGATTTGTTGTGCTACTTAATTAAAACTGAGTTACTTGCACACAAAATTTCATCTTCCAGTTCCTAAGTCTGCCAGGTGGTACAACGACTTTTTGTTAGAAAGTCTGTTTACCTCCCCGTAACAACATTGGCTCGCCTATCTTACAAAACCAGCCCTTTGCAAGTGCTCATCAAGAATGTTCCTGTTAAAAAGGTATACTTTAAGGCCTACTCGTGCGTTTACTTGTTAGACTTCCGTCGTTAGGCATGTGCGGAAACTAGAAAGTATACGTGCAACTTGTCGCTCGTAAAAAGAGACAGCAAACCAGAGGTACAGAAAACGGAGAAAACAAGTTGCACAGAGCACTGCACCCGCGTTTAAAACCCGCCCACGCAAACCTTTCAAATAAACTGCTGTCATATTTCGAGACAAAAATCTGCTTTTTGAAAACTTGGTCATTTCAACTGGTAAAAAAAAAAAAAATTCGTATGGTATTTGTAAGAATTTTCTGAACTCACAAAGATGCTGAAATGGTGGAAAACCTTGCTGGCAACAAATTGATCGGAGTTGTTGTACTTGTCAGAAGAAAGGTGTTCACACAACAGTTTATCGTTGTTGTCCTGAAAGGCTGCCAGGTTAAACGAAAAGCATGGAAGTGTAACCAAACACGACAGCGCGCACTCAATACTTTCTTCAACGAGAATTTTACGGAGAGCTCCGATATTTAGGTAAGCGAATTTGTCCCGAATGAAGTTTGCATAACGGACACTTGGAGTAGGCTCTCCGCCACTGACTTCCTTGAGCGCCAAAGTATCTGAAAAACAGATGTAAACTATCAGAAAGAGCCAAAATAGCAATTTCAATTCATGAAAATTGAACAGAATTAGTCACGAACGGCTGAGAGAGAAAGAGAAGAGGAAAATTATCATAATACCTGTAGTAGCACCTTTAACAAGTGCATATGAAAGGAGAATTGGCAGAGATAGGCAAACGGCTTTCGGAAATATTTTGAAGCCAACGGTATCCATTTTCTTGGCTTTCAACACTTTCTGAAACAGCTTTTCTTGATGAGCATGAGCTCATATCATAGTCATCAGTCTGAATCGATCGAGAAATGAGACCACAACTGGCTTAAAAGACGTGCTAGCGATATTTGAGGATGCAAGTGCTGTCAACTGGGGGGCATCCGTTTTTGAAGTAATTACTGGGTTGTCATATGGCAATCCAGTCGATTTTTCTTTTTCTTATTTGTTTCCTGTGTCGGAAATCGGAACATTTGTGCAATAGGGTCTTCCCTGTCACTCCCCTGCCAAGTATTGTCTTTGTGCAGTGAAAGATATACATCCCAGATGTATATTTTTCACCACCTGGAAAGCGACGAGTAATGGTCTTCGACAACAATTGCATCTTTCGCCGTTGGATATCAAAGTAACATTTGTTTCTAAAATTTTACTAACTGTCGTGTTATTTACATCACTGAAACCAAATGGCAAATTCTGTATGAGTTTAACAGAAGCTGAAGGAATCTGACGCCTTAGATGCATCAGTGTTTACTGAAGTCGCATTTCAGTTGTCCGACTGTTTACATTTATTTTGGACTCAACTCTGCACAGTCATCAGGTAAAAAAAAAATTGTAATAATAAGTGGTAATGTGACAGTTAAGAAATATTTGAAAGAAAGCTTGCTGTCTATTTTGTGCTTCATTATTCACGGAAAAGATTCTTCAGAAAATGGTTTGCTCCTGAACTGTAAAACTGAAATTTATTTAATATCATATGGTTCCATTGACAAGGATTGTGTTTCTTGTTCGCACACATGCAATTGAAATAGGAAAGGCTTTTTTGCCTCTAATAGAAAATATTTTGTTTGTTTCAATAAATTTTACGCTGTGGAAGGTTTTTTTGAGATATGTTCGTCCAAATGAACGGCCAAAAATAAAGATTTTTTCAACGATCTTTCAGTGCAATATTGGTTGCTTCTGCAGGTACCGGAGCAAAGATTACGTAAAACAAAAGAAACAAAAAAACGGAAAACAATACAACGCAAATAAAGACTAATCCCAAGTGACCAAGAAATACAATGCTTTCCGGTACCCATTTGTTCTTTTTAACCATAATATTCGGAACAGAAATGACAACACACTCCTTTTCCTCGTCGGAAGCTTTTCTGAGACCTTGAATTTGACTAATCCATGTCGCACAAACAACTGATTATGGTAGATACTAAAGTCCCTAATGACTATTGTTTAATTAAAGAAACGACACAACAATGATAAATAACAATAGTCGGCACTTGTTTAAGGAGCTATACCGAAAACTCGTGCTTCGTGCCTCATCGGGGTATCCAGACACCGAGAAACAGATGAAAGCACGAGGCCGAAGGCTGAGTGCTTTTATTGTTTTGAGCACTCGCACTCGGCCTTCTTAAAAATAATGACCTCACGCTTCGGGCTCGATCATTATTTTTAAGAAGGCCTCGGGGCTCGGGCATTATCCTTTACATAATTTCAAACACGGATGCAAATTTTCTTAATCTGCGTATTGATAAAGCAAGAAAAACACATGACGATAAACAACTTTATTTAATCACACATATTACAAAACAATCTTTAAACCTAAATTATTTACGTTAAATGTAACGGTACAGTTATTAAACTCCCCAAAACAAAAAGGGCCATAATTTTTCTAAATTTAAATTTTCTCTCAATGGTGGCGACCTCGTCTTTTGGGTCACTTTTGCTGTACACTTTGCGAACTAATTGGCACTATCGTTAGAAATTCCCAGTTCTAAGGCGCACTAATTTACTATCTACCCCTGCATTTATAACAGGCTAGACGCACACGTTACCTCTGAATAGCGCTGGCCACACACTTTTCCTCTTCTTCGCTACTTTTAGGAGGTCTAAATATGCACTCTGGCATTTGCTTTGCGAAGCAACGTGTTCGCTCAGAACTGAAAATTAGGTGATAGGATCAAATTTCACGTCTCAAATAAAATATTTGAATTGAGAAAACTTATTCAAATGATAATTTAAAGTAATTTTCTTTGTTGGAGAAGCAATTTCAAAAACTTGTGCTCCGGGTTTCATCAGCTTTCCAAACGCTCGAAAACAATAAACCATTCGGCCTCGTCGTTCAAATGTTTCTCGCTGTTAGGAAACCTGATGAAACCCTCGCACTCGTTTTGAAATAGTACATCGCAACGCACACAACAAATTTAGTCGCATATTACCTCTTCGTCGAATTCTCATTAATATTTTGTTAACTGTGATGCTATGTACAACAATGAAACCAAACGGCAAATTCTCTGGTAACGTTTTCGGGTTGGATATCACAAAAGGAATCGAACACCTTGAGTGGATGTGTGCTTAATATTTTCTGGCGATTTATAATTCTATTTATTTCTACTCAACCCTGCACAGTCTTAAGGTGAAAAAAAACAAATTGAAATTTGACCAATTATTGTTAGTCAAGAATTATTTGAAAGAAAGCTTGTTTTCCATTTTTGCTTTATTATTAAAAGAAATGGTTCTTCAGTGACCGGTTTGATCAACAGTGTTCCAGAGAAGTGTCCGGTCTCGGGTCTATAACCCGATAAAAAAGGATTCGCTCCCCGACAGATGAAATATAAATCATATATTCAGTTAAATATTACAACAAAATTAAAAACCAAAAGACGTAAGTTTCTTGTCTGAAAAGTACGTTGTTTAACTCTAAAAGCGACGAACGATGTAACAGTCCTCATTCATTATAAACAAGAACTTTGACAAAAGGTGATCACGTGCACCTGTATGGCTGCCTAGCACGTGATTGATGTCTTCTTTTTGACAGAACATCGTGTCCTTCCCCAGGAATTTTAGTGATTTTATGTTTTCTTTTTCTGGCTTTTGCATTGCTTTTTACTGTTACCGTGTAGCATGAAAATTTTGCGGGACTTTTATTTTGCAGATTGGCGATTTTTTTGAGGTTTGCGGGAACAAATTTTTGCGGCGCAAATTCGGACTGAAATTTCCGCTGGGAACAAATTTTTGCAGTTTTCTTTTCAAGCAGCAAGACTATTTTCAACTTCTATTACTTTTTAGTAAAAACCCTTGAATCATCGAGAACGTGGAAAAAATGTGGGATTCTGGGGGACTTAGGAAATGGTTACCGTGACCTTTCGGTTGACTGCTTTGAGTTCATTTGTCATGCCTTTCATCGTTTCATTTTGTTTGTAGCAAGCTCCAATTGCTTTTTTTCAATGCAAATATCAAAATAAACGATTTTTTTGGATTAAAAGCCATTTTTAGTTATATCAAGGGGAGTAAATTTCTACGGTTTTTACTTTTGCTGGTGTTTTTTTCCGCTGGAAATTTTTTTTGCGGATCAAGTCCATCCGCAAAATCCGCAAAATTAAGCCCCTCGAAATAAAAGTGCTACGCCGTAACTGCCGGGTTTTGCAATACCATTTGGTGCGAACCAAAACCAAAAAAGACTATTTGTTGCAAACGTAAAACTCCCCCAAAAATTTGACCTGTCATTAGATTAGACTGAAAAGAAAAGAAATTATAAATCGGAAACAACATGTTCAGTCCTTCCTTAGTGTGTGGCATAAACGTTTGCTTAGTACAACTCTAGACATGCATGACATGCATGACATGCAGGAAAACGTCCGTCAGAGTAATTTGCAGTTTGTTTTTTTGCAGACAATTTCACTTAAAAAAACTATAACTACATCAGAAACGAAATGATTCTGAGAAAAAGACAACCTTTATCGAGGCGATTTGTCATAATTTTGAAAAACGTCTGGTCGACTCTTTTCAAGATTACCCAAATGTAACCCGTCTCAATTCAATGTCCATCCATGCTGCTCTTTCCTTTTGCAGTATTTCTTTCATGTTGTCCAACAGTTTTAAGTGGTTAATGCAATGTTTCATTCTACTTTTTGGGCATTTTGGAAAAAAAAGAAAAAAAAAGAAAGCATTTTATTAAGTGCCTATTTAAGGTCACTGTAAACTGAAATTAACAATTAACGCAAATCAAGTAAAATGATCAGGAGAGGGGAAAACCAGAGTACCTGCCCGGAGAAAAACCTCTCGGTGCAGAGTAGAGAACCAGGAAACTCAACCCACATATGACGAATCGATCCCTGAGCCACATTCGTGGGAAGCGAGTGCGCCATCCCTGCACCACAAATTATGGAATTATATTATTTTGAGTGACATAGCCCCTTTAAAGAAGAAACGAGTGAATTTCACTCAAGAGTGTGTTTTGTTATCTTTGAACTGAATTTATTACCAAAGCTAAATAAAGTAAAATACCTCTGAAACTGGCCTCTGTTGTGGAAGATAGCGCATAAGCGCGATATAGCATTGTCTTTAATAAAGAATCTTTATAGCGTTTATCAGTGTGACTATGAAAATATAAGAGCAAGCTAGTATTGGTTGACTTTCTATAGACTTGAGTTTCGAGCTTTGTTCCGTTCTTGATGATTTCAATGCCGATGGAAGGGCCCAGGGGGGGGGGGGGGGGGTACTTTAGGAATTTCTGGGTAGAAATATGTGCCGCTTGGACCCTGGAACCCTTAGCCTATACCAGAGCTAGTTCAGCTGAATTTTGCTACCCTATACTAGATTAAACTCCCACTGATTTCCGTCTAAATTCCGATTCTTGACGATTATTAATACCCAGAGGTGTTTCATGATTGCCGTTAATTGACACTGTTAATGTGCACGTGAATATTTGTTTTATGTTTTTCTAGTTGGAAGACTCTGCACAGTTGAGATCAAATAAATGCCAATAGCGAGACAACAGAGATCACAGATTCACCTAAGGTGTTCGATTCCTTTCCTGTCTTTGTTAAACCCATAAGTTACCAGAGAATTTTCCATTTGTTTTCAGTGTTGTACATAACACCACACTTCCTAAAATGTTACAAATACAGCTCACTTTATTTACGGCTCGACGGCCGAAAGATTGTTTTCGAAGTCCATTGCTCGTCCCTTTTAAGATTCCAGATGTTTATTTTTCCCGCCTTGTTTATCCAGTTGACGTTCCATTCTTGAGCTCCGTAAGGGTATATTTTGTTTACGGATCCACTCAAACGCCATTTGCGTTTCAATGACTTTGACGCCATTGCAGTTTAATTAAATAGTTTTCCTTGTCCACCAGAGAAAGCTACGCATCTGTACTACCCCTTGAGACCTTAAAAATACGCGCAGAAGACCGTAGTCCCAGTAAATCAGGTAAGTATCAAAAACGCAGCGTAATGAAATTTCAGAAAGCAAATTAGAAATTTTAATCGGTGCAAAAAAGTGTTGATGTCATACATCAAATTTAAAATTTTCTCATAATATAGGGATTTGAGCGGTAGAAATTTTCCTTTAAAGAAAAGAGGAATTGCATGCTCCCTTGCTTGAGAAAAATGAATAAGATGGAGTGCACGTTCTTGTAGGACAAGAACTTTATTTAGCAAGGTTTCAGATGCATTTCCCTAAGAAGTTAATCCATAAGTCATATAAGGTGCAATGAGGGACTTGTAAATATTAAGAAGAGTTTGATTAGGAACATAATTAACAATATGTCTTAACTTCGCAATTAAACCGACAGTTTTGCTTATTTTTGTTGTAAGGGCATGAATATGGTCTTTCCAACTTATATTTTCATCAATCAATAACCCAAGAAATTTAATGCAGTTCTTATGTTCAAGAATAACATTCTTATTTTGTTCATTATCAAAAATATTAATTTGGGGCAGGTAATTAAACTTTTTTTGGTGTGGGCGAAAAATAACAAAGCTTGTTTTCTTTATGTTAAGTGTAAGTTTATTTGAGGTTAACCAATTAAATAAGTTGTTCAATTCAGCATTTACAATTATTTCCAATGTCTTGAGATTTTCGTGAAAATAAAGGACATTAGTATCATCCGCAAAAAGGAAAAATTTAAGTTTTCTGGAGCAATATGCTGAATGTCGTTAACGTATAACAAAAAAAGGAGCGGCCCTAAAACGGACCCTTGGGGTACACCACAATTAACCACTTCTTTTTCCGAAATGTAAGAGTTAACTCGGTTGTTTGAGTACGACTTGTTAAATAAGAGGAAAACCAATGATTAACAATTCCGCGAAAGCCGTAATAATTAAGTTTATCAAGTAAAACTTATGGTCGACAGTATCAAAAGCTTTCTTACGGTCGATGAACACCCCACAGGAAAAAAGTCTTCTGTCCATATTGGTACGGATGGTTTCTACCATGTCGAGTATAGCATGCTCACTCGCGGCAGTTTCATGAGTGTGCTTGACGAAAACCGTATTGAAGATAATAGCTGATGTTTTTCTATGAAAACCTTCATTCTGTTGTACATAATTTTCTCGAAAATTCTATTAAAGTTTGAAATAATGAGATTGGTCTACAATTGCAGGCAACAGTTTCGTCATCTGCTTTGTAGGTTGGTATAATTTTGGACATTTTCAATTTAGAATGGTATTCACCGAGACTAACAGACTTGTTGAGAAAACTTGCAAGGACAGGAGATATTATATCACAAAAGGCCATGTGATTTATTATTCGGAATGGACAAAATTTCAAGTTTCACTTCATGCGAAGTAACGGGCTTAAAGAAGAATGAAGTATCTGGTGATTTGGAATTACCTTGACAATCCATATGAGTGCCCAGCTTGAGGCATTTTAGTTGCTAAATTATTACCAAGAGATGAAAAATACTTATTTATAATGTTGGGTATACGAGATGGGTCATCGACAATGCTGTTATTAATTTGTGGATCCTTAAGTTTATTGATTAGTTTAAGACTTCTCTTCCGACGATTTAGTAGCGAATTTATAGCTTGCCACGTTTTCCGCAAATCATTCAAGTTGTTCTTGAAAAGTTCATGATAATAACTTTTCTTACTTAAGCGAATCAGAGTACAAATTTTGTTTCTGTAATATTTATATTTCTCAAAATCACCGGATTGATACACTCTATTTTTTGTTTGGATTGAAATTCGTTATCGCTTGGTTAACCATGGCTTTGAAAATTGTTTGATCTTTGCTTAGAGAAAGTTATAATTGGAGCATGTTTATTTACAATTTTATCAATTGTTTTATAGAACGATGTGAATATCTCATCTATGTTTGTACCTGGTCTTTCTATGATTAAATTCCAATCAATTGGGGGCAAGTTCATCATTAAAGGCGTCAGAACAAAAATGCGAGAAATCACTCCTCTTGATTTGCCTTTGTTTGATTCTATCTATTGTCGATGACAGGATATAAAACTGCGAAAAATGGTCGCTAACATCAGTAATAAGGTTGCCACTTACAACAACCTGATCCGGATTATTGACAAAAATATTGTCAATAAAGCTGGCTAAAGTTATGTGAACATGCGTTGGTTTATCAATTGTCAGAGTAAGATAACAACTTTGTAAGGCCAATAGGAATTCATGACTGTAATGACAAGTTTCCATTCTTTGCAGACAGTAGGCATAAATTCTTACCTGAAGCAGAATATTTCTCTACTGCCTCCTCAATATATTTAAGAAAATTCTCTGGTGAAATGTGTTGTCGATATACGATACCACAAATCACATTTTTCTTTTTAGGAAAGCGAATTTCAATCCATAATGCTTGAAAAGATTCATTCGAAGTTGTTTCTAGAATTATGTAATCAAGGGTTCCGTCAATAAACAGGCCAGCACCTCCACAAGCTAGGGGTGTTAGAGCATGTTCAAAGACGTATCCAGGAATGCTTGGTAAGTCTGCAGACTCATTAGAATTGGTACTTTTTGTTTCTGTAACTCCTATTATATTAAAATTAATGTTAAATTTATGTAATAGTGTGTTACCAGAGTTTTTGAGCATTTCGTCGAAGACTTCTACCATGAATATTATTATGGAATAATAGTAAAACTGGATTCTATTGTATCTTTAGTAGGACGGTTCATATGTTGTTTTAGATTATGTGGAGAAAAACAACAACTAAATATGCGTTGATTTAACAAATTGTCATCAGCAGTTGGATTGTTATCATGAATTTTGTTGAGACTAAATAAATCTAAATCATATAAACTGGGTAGCTTTTCTATATCTCGTTTGCTCAAGAGTTCAGAGTTCAACGAGATATTGAATTGGTCATAGTGATCACCAAACGACCTTTCAGTTCATAATATGGCAATTCTTTAAGAAAAAAATTGTTTATTTTTTGTTTTTGCTTAGTATTTGACTTAGCTTTGAATTTTAAGCTAGAAAATACATAACAAAGGCTATATCGTTAAGACGTTACTCATCTGTTTGGAGAGTTGTTCCTTGGCTCTGTTGCATTAGGTTCATCAAATCATCCATCGTATTAACCTTAATTGGTTTTGAAGTTTCATTCTTGTGAAGGAAGACAATTGCATTCTCTGCCCAGCAGAATTTATAACCATGTTGGGTTTTGAAGTTGTTGGCGCTATGAAGCAGTTCCTGTAACTTTGGTGTCCGGTGCTCGTAAATTCCAATACGCTCAAAAGTGATATCACTTGGTAGGCCAAGGTCTTCAGAGCCATTATTACCAGATGCTCTCCTGGCGGCCATTACTTTCTCCTTTGCAAGACGCCTAGTGGACTTGCAAATGATAGGTTTAGGTTTGTTTACAGCTGCAGCACTCGCTCTTATCTGCACGCGATAAGCGTTATCAATGTCATTTAAGGTAATTCCGTCGACGCCAAGACAAGAAAATAAATGGAGACATAATTTTGCTATGTCTTCAGATGATTCAAATTTGTTAACTTGCGGGTAACCAACGATTTTTAAATTCTACTGGTAGCTGTACTGCTGCAACGCTTCCAAAGCGTCAGATATTTCATTGACTTTAACTGAAAGATTTGACAAATCTGTGCCAAGTTTGGATAGTTTTCCCTGGATAGCAGAATGAGAAACCTGCATGTCGTCGTATTCGTCACTAAGAAACTGAAGGCTGTTTTCAACTTCATGATTCGGTGACGAAGGACGACCATCTTTTCTCGCTCTGGCAGTTAACTCTTTCTTCTCCAACTGCTCTTTCAGCTCTTTAAACTCTTTGGTTAGGGTTTCAAGCTTACACTTCAAGTCGTCGTCTTCCTTTTTAAGTGACTGAACATTCGAGTTCCCTTTGTTCCGTTTTGTGTTTTCTATATGTTGATTTTTTCCAGTAGGGCCTCTGAAGAGAAACCGCGTTTAAAGTGCCCCTGTGATAAAAAAAAAAACACTTCCTTTTTTCCTTCAGATTTTGATAGTGTGTTTGCTTAACACCTGACTGGCAAAATTTTGAGCTTTGATTTCTATCCAAAGGCCGTTTACTTTGAGCGTAAGTTTTGGATTTCACGGTCCGCCATTACTCACGTTCAAAACTGACCGATTGGACCGCAGAGGGTTGGATCCAGAGAAAAGTGACGTCAGAGGCTCACCAGCTTAAATTTTCAGCGTGTGAACGCGGCTTATTATATATGCAAAGTGTGAGTTTAAAAGTCTGAAAGCCCAAAACCCCCGTGCTGCATATTAATTCTGCGGCGTACACACGTATTGCATTCTTAAACTAGTGAGCCTTTGAGGTCATTT
>NC_090894.1:32637437-32639937 GCF_036669925.1 Montipora capricornis
ACAAAGTTTGTCAGTGGTTGCACGGCTCTCGATTTGTTTGAATTGCATGTGCTGTGGTAGCGGGAAATGTCAACATGATGGTTCTGTGCTATACGTGGATTGTATATGTGTTCGAGGTCCTGGAGCGCGCTGTCTCACTGAGCATGCCATCACTGCTCATTCAGCGACGCCTTCGATGGCTCAGCAATGCACATCGCATGGAGCCTGACCTCCTGCCAAGAGAAATCGTTTATGGAGAAGTGCGGGAGGGCGTCCGTCGCGTGGGTCGACCGCTGCTTCTGCTCTACAAGGACGTCATCAAGCGAGACTTGCGATCTGCACTAATCGACACCAGTGCATGGGAGGACATTGCCAATCACCGAGATAAATGGCAGCAATATGTGAAAGTGGGGGTTTCAAAAGCTTAAGCGAACGCTAGAGTCCAGGCTACATGCAAGAGAGCAGCGAGGAATGAACGCGCAGCTTCTGCGCGTGTTTCCACAAGGCACGTCTGTGCCACCTGCAACAGAGACTGCCACTCCAGGATCGGGCTACACTGTGATACAAGATCCTGCCCAAATCCCCTACGCTAACCATCACCTCTTCGAGACGAGGGATGCCACTACTCTTATAGCTGTAATACTGCATGTTAGCTGGTACTCGGCCGAACCTTACAAAATAAACCAAATGGTTCCTATTTGAGCTGTCTCTTGTGTAGTGCAGCTGAAATTTAGCTTATGAAATAACACATTACTGTTTACAGATCTTTCCTGGATTTTGCAGGAATAAAAGTAGTGCTCGACTTGCAGAAGGAAAAGATTCAAATTTCTTTAACTGCTACCGACAATTGACAAGAAAGCGGTAGCAGGTTTAGGTTTAGGTCGAGCGAAAACTGACATTTTGAGGTAATTTAATACGGCCCTTAATAAGAAAAGATTTGTATTGTTTCACTTTCCCTCTCGAAATGTCTGCTAAACACTTATTTCGGAAGTTTGCATCACACAAAAAGCAGCCGACAATGCCACACTCGTGTACAATTGATGCTTGCCCTGTGGACAAGCCGACAAGAAAGCGCTAGCCCGAAATATGATACCACTATTCCCGGACTATCGGACAGCCTTATTGTTGCGCCCTGGCTAGCAAGAGTGTTCATGGCAAGAGCAAGCATTAGAACTAGACTGGTTTAATAATAATGATAATAAAAATCTCTCTATTACCTTCACAAGGAAGGCACACTGGGACCACACTAGGAAGCATCCTCGACACAATAAAATTGTTGTTTAGACGAATTTGGTCGTGCGTTTGAATAATCAAAAAAAGCTTCTCAACATTCCCCGAGCTCCACTCGTAGGTTTTGACGTCATTTTAAGAAGGCTCGAAAGGCTAAGAGTGGCTCGCTGAGAGTGGACCGCGCACCGGTGGCTCAGTTGGGTTTGATATTGTTATCTAGCCAAAAACCAAATATGACATTTCTTGTTGCAGAGCTTATTTAGAGAGGTTTGCAGGGTTTCCATACTCACAAGCTCACTCACACTTCGTCTGTATAATGAACACACATAAAGATCTTTAGAGCCAACAACCCTGATCTTGATCCAAAGCATTTCAGTCAGTTCTGATTCCATATCCTCCAGGCGTTCTAACAACAATTCATCAGAAACGGCAGTAAAACTCCCCCTCGCGTAGACGATATTCTATATTTGCGAAACACGTTGAAATTAGGCGGAAAGATTTCGCTGTCTAGCACATCGGGTTTCAGGCAAGATTCTGTTCCTACAACAATGTCAGGATTAACTCTATCTATTAATGCATGTAAGTGCTCTTTCTTGTTACAACAGACAGACAGTTTATATTTAGCAATCGGCGCTTGTGACCAATCCTTTGTCTAGAGTTTCGAGGTTTTATCGGGGTGGACTGACGAGGACCGTCTGATATCTGCGTGGAACAGCATGAAAACTGGTGCCTAGAAGAGCAATTTTCAGCTTGACTCAGACTTGAGAATAGATTTGAGTGTTCTACAGGCGAATCAGTATCAAATATAGAGGAAGAAAAATTCGACATACTATCAACAAGACTGAATTTCAAGATGGCGTTTTCCCGCTGGTTTCCATGCCCAAAGGGTCCCGGATGTAACCACAGGTTACCAACATTAATCTATTATTACATCTTTCCCTTAAACCTTAAAAGTATAGCGCTAAATCAAGTTAACCACATAAATGTGTCTGTTTCTAAAATGCGTCCTTAACCGGACAAGTTTCAAGTTCAACAATCAGCAGCCCAGTGACCTCACAACTCCCTGTATGTCACTCTCGATATCTTGTCGGAACTCGAATGGCCTGACCACTAACTCTGCTGGGCGGGCACTGTCGGCTGAGTCTGCTAGCTCTGAGTGTGAGGTTTCTTGTGTCTTGAGAATATCTTTCCGGTTTCGCCTGTATTCATGATTGTTGGCTCTCACAATATATGACCTTAACTTGGTTCTCCCGCTTTGGATTCTCCTACAAGTACAGCTGGTTCCCAGGTG
>NC_090894.1:32647437-32652437 GCF_036669925.1 Montipora capricornis
GCAAGTGTTCAAAGGCCTCATACTCCCGGCTTCATGTGTACCAAAATATTCCACCAGCTTTTGTAATATAAACATCGTTATGAACATTTACAATTAGTGCGCGTAGAAGCGAAATTATACTAGGAGTGATCACAGATTCTCTACCAAAAATAATCTTTTTTTGGGCAAAAAACTCATAGGTGCGTGTCAGAGAACGTTCGGTAAACACGTGACGCTCTCAGGAATTGTACAGAAGTAAAGTAAATGGTCGACAGCAGACCTTCCATAAGTATAGGTCTCCAGTCGTTGGCGGAGCTTCGCAAAGCACTATATCGAGCATTCAATCGACTCGTTGTTTACATGGCACAGAAAGTGGCGCTGCGTTGCTGCTATTCAGCGTTAGCCAGTATAATCCCCTTAGTTTTGATTAAAACGGGATTAAAATTGCTGTTTGGCTGCGTGTAAATGTCATTTAGTTTCTAGAGGAACAACAAATTAGGTGACAGTACACAAACTAACAGAAAGCATAAGCTTCTGAAGCTTTTTAATGGCCCATGCAACAAACAGATTTTGTAATTACCGAAGCATGTTATCATTGAAACGTGACCGTCTTTGACCCGTTGAGAAATCCCAACATACGATAAACAACTTCGAGACCGCCGCCCAGTCGCATTTGTTTGTGTTCAAGGAAATAGAACCGTAATGGTTCAGTGAAATCGATGATTGCTTAGATTTACACATCTGAAGGCATTGTCGACCAATTTGCTGGTGCGCAAATATAATTGCTGAAACAGCTTGATTTCATTGCTCGGAGATTCTCAGTCGTACAAACTGAGGTCAGTACCCTTTTATGAACAGCTGTCAAGCCTAAGGACTTGATGCTCTTTGTTTACGTGCAATTTTACTGCCCTCGCATGCGCATTTCACGTCAAACAAAAAGGGCTAAGTCATAATTTCAACACAAACGCAATATATTAATATGGTGCTCTCTGCACTTAAGTTAAGTAGTCAGGCGTGTAGCTCTTCAGTGTTAGTCAATATGACCCCATAGATTTGACTGCAACTTGATTAAACGGCTGTTCTCGAGTTGCGTGTAAATGTCAACTTGGGAAAGCCTAAAGGGGCATGAGTGGCTATACACAAGCTACAGAAGCATAAGCTTTTCAAGCTACTTGACGGCCGATGGAACAATTCGAATTTTTGATTACCGAACATGATGCTATCATTGACGTTATCGGCTTTGTTCCTTTGACAAATCGTAATAGACGGCCCGTATAGATCGTTTTCACGTGACGTCATCATTTTCTAAAATCCAAAACTAAAGAGCTACGAAAGTTTTTATCCTCATCAGGCATAAGAGGAGGTAAATTTGTATCCATTTGCAATTTTAAAGCTCAATAGCGTGCTTCGTTTGGAAACCAGAGCATTTTGAATTTCTGAGTTATAGCGGTGCGTGACACGAGGCGACGATTAAGTTTATTGAGAAATATATATTTATCTCGTGGTTTTGAGCCTTTTTAGAATTTAAAGCATTGGGAATGGTGCTTAAGTAAATAGCTGTCTGTTCAGTACAGATGATCACTCGCCTAGATAGCCAAAGTAAGTAACAGATGTTGACACTATTTTCCGGCCGCCATATTGGATGTGCACCAACATGGCGTTTTCATACTGGGCTCTGTAAATTTCTGCGAAACATTTCGACGAATATCTGAAGTTTGGAGAAACGCACGGGCCTAAAACTTGGCGAAGTGTCTTCTTCATTTATCTTCTACAACATCACGAATTCTTGACTTTTTCCACTGGATGGTTTTCGATTTATTCTTTTATTGCGTGACAGTGAAAACGACCTATAGGTCATTTCGGAATTGCGTAGGGAACTGGGGCGAGCTTCGAATTAAAACCAATCGATAAATTGACACCATCACATGAACGATAACATTAAGATTGGCCATCTGTCCGAGTTTTATGCTTTTAGGTCAAACAGAGACTATGTTACGGACTTTAAAACATAATTAGAAATCCATACAAACGTCTCTAATTAACAAAAGTTGAGACTTTAGACTTCTGCTGTTTGTGCTTATGGTAATGTCGTGCACAATGCCCGTTTTTATTTAAGCGTAAGCAGCTAGACGGCTGGTCTAATTGATTGTTGCCTTGAAGTTGGTTATCGCATATTGGGTTTTCTTACGGGCAAAAGACGTTAAACTTTTTAAGAACCATGGCACCTTATTGAGAGCTTGATGAGCCCCCAGGCTACGAGGCGTGTCTAGTAACCTCTGATGAGAAGGCCTTTATGTGTACCACTATGATCAATATTCGGGGGATTATTCTGCCATTATTTCTAACTATCCCTACATTACACCGTTAGATTGTTACTTGTTTCACAGTACGTATCTAAGCTTGGCATGTAAAATAAATTCAGTTTAAACTTCTCTCTTAATTTTTAGTCACGGAAGGTTGGAATTTGGAACTGATACCGCAAGAGTGGAGCAGGGTCGAAGCAAAATTGTATGGACGAGCTCAGTTAAAATCGTCGCCTTAAATTTTGGGGGCAAAGTTTGGGGCAGCAAAAGATGCGCATAATTAAATGAAAAGCTGAAAGCCTTTCAAAAACCTTTTGTTAACTGAAAGATAATTGCGCACGGCTGGGAGCTCGGGGAAAATGAAATCAACGTGTTTGTCTAATTCCTCGCCATTACAGTCGAGTTATGTCACGCGAGACCACTGATTCGCGAGACTGAAATGAACATCCGAATTCCTCTTTGGAGTTTTCGAGATTTGAATGGAATCTTGAAGATTTTTCCGAAAGTTGGTTCGAAAAATGCACAATAAATGAACAATAATTCATCAAATGATTGAAATAGTTTTCACTTTTCAAAGACCGTTTACAATGAAACGAAAGTTCATAGATAACTATTTGCGATATATCAAGGAAATATCCACGGGAAATTCAGAATTCCGAGAGAAAAGTTCAAAACTTGCTCGCAAATTTGATTACTCGGTTCAAGTTTCAAAACTACTGGTCATGCATTGGTGTCTTGAAAACAAAGACCCCTAAGACACCTAAGACCCAAAGACTCGAAAACAAAGAAAGTAACCCAATATCCTCAATTTGGCTAAACCTATGCCTAACTAGGCCTGAGGTTGGTTTTTAGGCCTAGGGTTAGCCAATTTGAGGGTTTGGGGTTACTTTCTTCGTTTTCGAGGCTTAGGGTCTTAAGGGGTCTTAGGGGGTCTTAGGGGTCTTTACTTTCAAGCCACCCGCCACGCATGACGTAGCTTGACTTTAATTATATTTCGCTCACGTAAAAATTGTTAAGTTACGCTTTGTTCGTTCCTCAACTTTCCATACCGTCACGGTCTTGCCCCGGCGAGCTCATAAAAGGAGAGACAAGCGGTGGCTTTCTCTATTTTGGACGCTGTTCTCAAATCAAGGCTTCAACCGATCGGGTTTTCGTGTCCAGCCACAAGTGATCTCCCTAAGGTAAGCTGTTGTCGAATTCGTTCAAAACGGCCATCCTCTACCTCAGCGCCAACTTGAGAATAGTTTCGTGCCTTAAGAAATTTCTACCTGACAAGATTTCCTGCAATTTCAAGTGTTGATTCTTGATTCCAGCATGAACATCTAAACCTTAAGATCGGCATGAAAATGTAATTGCTGCGTGTAGCCTGGTTCTTTGCGGAACTATTGCAGAGTATATTTATTAATTAATCTGGAAAAGTGGAAAGATGGAAGAATCGCACTCGGTTTTTTTTCGGTTAAAGATGCCAGGCTCACAAATGCCAATAGTGTGTTATCTCCTTTATAGCTCACTGAGACTCCTAGCCACCCAATCCTAAAAACTCTTCAAGTTTAAACTCCATGGCCAGCAACTCAAAGCAAGCATCATTTGCAACGCTTAGCATTCTCTGTGTTCTTTAATTACAAGCTCTAAAAAGAAAAAAAAGAAAAAAAAAAACGTTTCAAAGAATGCAGCTCGGATTTTGCAGAAAACTATCATAGTAATTTCAGTGTAATTTTCGCCTATTCCTATGAAATTCAATGAAAATGTACTAGTTCATTAAGGATCACATGGCCACGACAAAATCACAAGAGTTGTTTTTGATTGCAGTGACACCAAACCATGGATGTTAAATTGAAAGTTTGTCTTCTGCTGCTCGTGGGAGCTTTGAGTGTGCAGGGATTCACTGCAAGCAAGCTGCACCAAGGGTCTAAAAATAAGCCCAGCTTCATGAAGCGTAAGTTTCCATGCATGCCATTCCTAACTTCTCATTTGTTTTTCTAATTGCTCATTCGGGATTGTAACTTAGCATATGCATTTCATCTTATTCTCAAATAGGAAGCTCTTGTGGTTCGAGCGGCATCTGTTTATTGAACGCTTTTGAATGTTACGAATTAGACCCTCCGAGGAAAAATTGCGTGCACAACTGCCATTCTGGACGTCATTGCTGTTGGTATGAATCTTATTCAGTGTTTATTTCTATGAAAGAAAAGGAACTTTATCTAAATGTCTAATCTTCTAGGGCTGTGGCACTAACTGGGGACACTGTAATTGAAATAGCCTGAGTAGCTGGCCGAAATGTTGGCAAGGAGAATGGCGTGGTGCGCTGTGAAATGCCGCCCGCACGAAAACTTATGTGTTTTGAAAGCCGCCCACTTTGAATCCAATTACGAACAGCCAATCAGAATAAAGCTGTAATGCGAAACCAAATTGTATACTACAAGTGTCAATATTTGGGCGCAAAAGTTATAAACAGCATGCACGGAAGCTGGTAAACACATGTTATTATGGAAAGCATGGTAAGGGTAGATACATCAAAGAAGAAAGTAAAATGAAGAAGACTCGGTTAGTGTTTTCAGCCTCAGCCTTCGGCTTCGGCTGATAACACTTACCTCGACCTTGATTATTCCGGATATCACAAAAACCTAATCCAATAATTGTTTATAATTTGAATTAACAAATGAACGCAAATGAAATGTTGCCTTTTGAGGAGCGGGCAAAACCGGAGTCACATATGGC
>NC_090894.1:32659937-32669937 GCF_036669925.1 Montipora capricornis
TAATTTTCTCGAAAATTCTATTGATGAAGTTTGAAAATAATGAAATTGGTCCACAATTGCAGGCAACAGTTTCGTCATCTGCTTTGTAGGTTGGTATAATTTTGGACATTTTCAATTTAGAATGGTATTCACCGAGACTAACAGACTTGTACGTTGAGAAAATTTGCAAGGACAGGAGATATTATATCACAAGAGGCCATGTGATTTATTATTCGGAATGGACAAAATTTCAAGTTTCACTTCATGCAAAGTAACGGGCTTAAAGAAGAATGAAGTATCTGGTGATTTGGAATTACCTTGACAATCCATATGAGTGCCCAGCTTGAGGCATTTTAGTTGCTAAATTATTACCAACAGATGAAAAATACTTCTTTATAATGTTGGGTAAACGAGATGGGTCTTCGACAATGCTGTTATTAATTTGTGGATCCTTAAGTTTATTGATTAGTTTAAGACTTCTCTTCCGACGATTTAGTAGCGAATTTATAGCTTGCCACGTTTTCCGCAAATCATTCAAGTTGTTCTTGAAAAGTTCATGATAATAACGTTTTTTACTTAAGCGAATCAGAGTACAAATTTTGTTTCTGTAATATTTATATTTCTCAAAATCACCGTATTGATACACTCTATTTTTTGTGTGGATTGAAATTCGTTATCGCTTGGTTAACCATGGCTTTGAAAATTGTTTGATCTTGCGCTTAGAGAAAGTTATAATTGGAGCATGTTTATTTACAATTTTATCAATTGTTTTATAGAACTATGTGAATATCTCATATATGTTTGTACCTGGTCTTTCTATGATTAAATTCCAATCAATTGTGGCAAGTTCATCATTAAAGGCGTCAGAACAAAAATGCGAGAAATCACTCCTCTTGATTTGCCTTTGTTTGATTCTATCTATTGTCGATGCCAGGATACAAAACTGCGAAAAATGGTCGCTAACATCAGTAATAAGGTTGCCACTTACAACAACCTGATCCGGATTATTGACAAAAATATTGTCAATAAAGCTGGCTGAAGTTATGTGAACACGCGTTGGTTTATCAATTGTCAGAGTGCGATAACAACTTTGTAAGGCCAATAGGAATTCATGACTGTAATGACAAGTTTCCATTCTTTGCAGACAGTAGGCATAAATTCTTACCTGAAGCAGAATATTTCTCTACTGCCTCCTCAATATAGTTAAGAAAATTCTCTGGTGAAATGTGTTGTCGATATACGATACCACAAATCACATTTTTCTTTTTAGGAAAGCGAATTTCAATCCATAATGCTTGAAAAAATTCATTCGAAGTTGTTTCTAGAATTATGTAATCAAGGGTTCCGTCAATAAACAGGCCAGCTTTTTTAAACAGGCCGGCTAAAAAGAAGAAAGACAAGAAGGAGAACAGACGCGGAACCACCTCTGACAAAAAATATCAACCACAGGACCAGAAAAGAAATCAGAACCGAAAACGCCGGTACAGTGAAACACTGTCGGAAGAAAGAATAATAGAACAATCAGAGGAGGCTTTAAAAGCCCTGAATAGGCATCCCAAAGAGGAACATGCCCAAAGACATTACAATGCAAAGCACGAGCACGCATAAGGGCAGATGAAGCCTTTAAAACAGACATTAAAAGGATAAGAAAAACAACAGAACAAGAGGTGGTGAACGCCCTAATCAGGTACCATGAAAGGAGAATAGATGAAAGCAAAAAATCACTCAAGCGGCAAAAGAGACCGAAAGGAACTGTAAACAAGAAATCAAAGGACAATAAGAACACTCATGAGCAAAATGTAAAAGAGATAGCTGAAAACTTCTTTAAAAAGTTCAACGAGTTTAAAACCTTCATGAGCACAATGTCAAATAAAAGTGGTGAAAAGTATGCCTGTCTACTTACATAACAAGGGTGCACAGGAAAACAACAAACTGTCGAAATCGGGCAGTAAAAAGCGTAAAGAACGCAAAACCTCAAAAGCACAAGCTTATAAAAGAACACAGCTAGAAAGAAACAGGGGGTACATAAAGAACTTATCCAGACAAAACACCACAGATCATGAAATAAATTTACTCTCTAAAGAGTTAAAATTTATACCCACACCATTAACAAAAGAACAACATATCAGGCGTCAACTTCTTCAGGATTTTGAGCAATTTGCGAGAAGAATGCGCCTGAAATATATCTTTCATGGGCAAAATAGCAACCCACATCCTTATCATGTAAAATCAAACTGGATACCACAAGTTCAACCCTCAGTTGCACTCGAAAGTTATCTTGAAGAGGTTAAATTACAACTGGCAGAAATTAAACTGTCACAGCCAAAAAACAATCTGTCATCAAAAGAACGAGAGGCACTACAATCTTTAAAAACAAACAAAGATCTCAATGTGAAAAAAGCAGACAAAGGTTCCTGTGTCGTTATTATGGACACAGAAAACAAAATAAACGAAGGTCAAACGCTACTTGACAACTCGAAACACTATAGACCTTTAGATGAACCGATGGTTAAGGAAACTCAATATAAGGTGAAAGAACTAATACAAGAACTACATGAAAATAAAAACATTGATGACATGACAAAAAAATGGCTGTTACAAACACCGAGCCCGCCTAGAATTCCCATATTCTACACCCTAACTAAAATTCACAAGCCTACACCAGTAGGTAGGCCAATAATATCAGGTTGTGACGGACCAACAGAAAGAATCTCAGCATTTCTTGATAGGCTGTTGCAACCGATAGCACAAAAACAGGCTTCTTATCTTAAAGACTCTACAGACTTCATTAATTTCATAGAAAGCACAGAAGTCCCAAAGCACGGGATCATTGTTTCAATAGACGTGACAAGTCTATATACCAACATTCCACAGGAAGAGGGGATCAAAACTATATGCAAAGCATATGTTACTCACTACAAAGATAAACCCCCGATTCCAACACAGTCACTTGAACGAGCGCTCAGCCCGGTGGGGGGGACTCCCATATGAAACAGACGGGGATGCTCGTCGGAAATTTTGAATTTAACCCCTAAAGGAGACCAATCTAGGCGTGGCTTAAGCAAATTTTGACCCCTAAAAGAGACCGTTTAAAAACACAAAAATACGACACGCAATGAGTTTTAATGATAAATAGGCATAATCATCGAATGCTTTTATCTAAAAAGAAAATTTAAAAGGAAATTTGATTCCTGTTTCTCTTCGCGTAATTCTGTGTTACTTCGCGGAACCCTAAACGAGACCTTGGTGGCATAAAATATTGGCGCTTTGCCCGGAACACCCTAAGCGAGACCAAAATCCAAAATTTACACCCCTAAGCGAGACGACGAGCATCCCCGTCTGTTTCATATGGTTCCCCCCCCCCCCCCCCCCCCGGGGCGCTCAGACTCATTTTAAAAGAAAACTCATTCCATTTTAATGGAAAAAATTACCTCCAAACACACGAGACAGCGATGGGAACAAAGGTCGCTGTTGCTTTCGCAAATATCTTCATGGCGAAAGTAGAAACAGAGTTATTAAAAAAGAGCGCAATAAAGCCTATCTGTTGGAAAAGATATATAGACGACATCTTCTCTCTCTGGGGTACCGGAAGAGAACAAGTAACACACTTCATTGAGCAAGCAAATAATCACCACGCCACTATTAAATTCACAGCAGAAATCTCTGAGGAAAAAGTCACATTTCTGGATACAATTGTGTACAAAGGCAAACGGTTTAACAGCTCGTCAATTCTCGACGTACGAACGCATTTCAAACCTACTGAAACTTTCCAATATACATATTTCACGTCTTGCCACCCTTTAGGGGTCAAGAAGGGCTTTATAAAAGGCGAAGCCCTCCGGTTACTCAGAACAAATTCCTCAAAAGAAAACTTTCAAAACCGACTAAAAGAACTCAAAAAGCGTCTTAGAGAGAGGGGATATCCACGAAACTTAATAACTCAAACTCTCTCTGAAATACACTTTGAAAACAGGAAAGAAGCACTCCGACAAAAACCATCAAGAGAAAAAGCCATTTTGCCATTTGTCACACAGTATCAACCATCAGTTCCCAGCCTTTAAAACATTCTCATGAAACACTGGCAACTGATAGAGAAACAGCCTTTACTCAGACAGATCTACAAAGAACCTCCAATTATATCATACAAACGAGGAAGGTCTCTGAAAGATATATTCGTAAAAGCTAAACTCTGAGATTTAACGGCTAAAACACGTGGGTGGAAAGCGTGAGTCAGGCTTGTCAACCCCTATGATATTTCAATATGACGCTTCAAATATCTACTTTTTCAAGCACTTTCCTTTTCTCCTTTGTGTTTTTTTCTGCCTGACCGTCCAAAATAAACCTAATAGGGACTTTAAGATAGTACACGACGGTAGACTGGGACGGTTAGATGAGTGTCATGTCACGCAAAATCTCCGTGACATTTGACCGTCGTGCTTCTAGGACGGTATGTTTTCGCCGGGTTTCTCGTCGTGGAATCTACGGTGAAAACGGTAGGAATTCGTCCATACTTATTCGCACTATTTTAGTCTTTTCCTATATTATGCATTGAAAACTGATCACCCAATGTGTTAAATGTGCATTTGGTTGTGTTTGTCTTGATTTATCCATCGCTGAAATGAAAAAATCTAGCGAAAATTCTGAGTTCATTCAAAGACTCGACATCACTCGGCCACATCGCGACTCAAACCAAAATTTGCTTGTTCTCAATGTAGCGTTATTCCATAATCCACCATGACACAGGAGGAAAGCAGAAAAGAAAGGTAAAAGAGATAATTGTAGCCACATTTTTTGTTTATGAACCAATTCCCCTTAGCGGATTTACACTCGCTAGAATCCAAGGAATCTAAACAAAATGGTTCAAATTCCCAGTAAGGATAAAGAGGATTCACTGATTCGTATTCATGGTATAAAATAAGAAATTCCTCCTCGCTAATTGAACCTTCTGCAAAAGAAATTACAAGAGAATTTCTCGCCTCTTCAAAAGACATGTTTATTCCACCGTCCTACGGTCGTGTTGGCCGAATCTTAAGTTAAAAATTTTCGCGCCTTTCTACCGTACTCGTTCAAAGTCTCCGGTATACGCATCCAACCGTCCCAGCCTACCGTTGTCCACTATCTTAAAGTCCCTAATGGCTCCTGTTAATTTGAGCTGTCTGTTGTGTAGTGAAGCTAAAATATGGCATTTCCGGTTTTAGCCGGAAATGAAATATTTCGGCGGCACGAGAACAGCATGTCCTGGGTCTGGGGCCTTTTGTGAAGGTGCATTATAGGCATACACATGTGAGTATTTAAGCCTCTGTTTGCACGTGAGTGCACGTGAGTGATCATTCTAGGCCGACACCATTTAGTCGCATTTCTAAGTTTATTTATGTATATAGCCAAGTAGGATGGCCCTACGAGCTAGGGCCTGAATCCTATCCAGATTTCCTGTCTGTTTTTTTCTACGGGGTTTTTTTTCGGCAGGTTTTTCTGGCCGCCGTTCTAACCACAAAGTTTGTCAGTGGTTGCACGGCTCTCGATTTGTTTGAATTGCATGTGCTGTGGTAGCGGGAAATGTCAACATGATGGTTCTGTGCTATACGTGGATTGTATATGTGTTCGAGGTCCTGGAGCGCGCTGTCTCACTGAGCATGCCATCACTGCTCATTCAGCGACGCCTTCGATGGCTCAGCAATGCACATCGCATGGAGCCTGACCGCCTGCCAAGAGAAATCCTTTATGGAGAAGTGCAGGAGGGCGTCCGTCGCGTGGGTCGACCGCTGCTTCTGCTCTACAAGGACGTCATCAAGCGAGACTTGCGATCTGCACTAATCGACACCAGTGCATGGGAGGACATCGCCAATCACCGAGATAAATGGCAGCAATGTGTCAAAGTGGGGGTTTCAAAAGCTTAAGCGAACGCTAGAGTCCAGGCTACATGCAAGAGAGCAGCGAGGAAAGAACGCGCAGTTTTTGCTTCTGCGCGTGTTTCCACAAGGCACGTCTGTGCCACCTGCAACAGAGACTGCCACTCCAGGATCGGACTACACAGTGATACAAGATCCTGCCCAAATCCCCAGCGCTAACCATCGCCTCTTCGAGACGAGGGATGCCACTACTCTTATAGCTGTAATACTGTATGTTATTAGCTGGTACTCGGCCGAACCTTACAAAATAAACCAAATGGTTCCTATTTGAGCTGTCTCCTGTGTAGTGCAGCTGAAATTTAGCTTATGAAATAACACATTACTGTTTACAGATCTGTCCTGGATTTTGCAGGAATAAAAGTAGTGCTCGACTTGCAGAAGGAAGAGATTCAAATTTGTTTAACTGCTACCGACAATTGACAAGAAAGCGGTAGCTGGTTTAGGTTTAGGTCGAGCGAAAACTGACATTTTGAGGCAATTTAATATGGCCCTTAATAAGAAAAGATTTGTATTGTTTCACTTTCCCTCTCGAATTGTCTGCTAAACACTTATTTCGGAAGTTTGCATCACACAAAAAGCAGCCGACAATGCCACACTCGTGAACAATTGATGCCGCTTGCCCTTTGCACAACCCGACAAGAAAGCGCCAGCCCGAAATATGATACCACTATTCCCGGACTATCGGACAGCCTTATTGTCGCGCCCTGGCTAGCAAGAGTGTTCATGGCAAGAGCAAGCATTAGAACTAGACTGGTTTAATAATGATGATAATAAAAATCTCTCTATTACCTTCACAAGGAAGGCACATTGGGACCACACTAGGAAGCATCCTCGACACAATAAAATGGTTGTTTAGACGAATTTGGTCGTGCGTCTGAATAATTAAAAAAAGCTTCTCAACATTCCCCGAGCTCCACTCGTAGGTTTTGACGTCATTTTAAGAAGGCTCGAAAGGCTAAGAGTGGCTCGCTGAGAGTGGACCGCGCACCGGTGGCTCAGTTGGGTTTGATATTGTTATCTAGCCAAAAAACCAAATATGACATTTCTTGTTGCAGAGCTTATTTAGAGAGGTTTGCAGGGTTTCCATACTCACAAGCGCATTCACACTTCGTCTGTGTAATGAACACAAATAAAGATCTTTAGAGCCAACAACCCTGATCTTGATCCAAAGCATTTCAGCCAGTTCTGATTCCATATCCTCCAGGCGTTCTAACAACAATTTATCAGAAACGGCAGTAAAACTCCCTCTCGCGTAGACGATATTCTATATTTGCGAAACACGTTGAAATTAGGCGGAAAAATTTCGCTGTCTAGCACATCGGGTTTCAGGCAAGATTCTGTTCCTATAACAATGTCAGGATTAACTCTATCTATGAATGCATGTAAGTGCTCTTTCTTGTTTACAACAGACAGACAGTTTATATTTAGCAATCGGCGCTTGTGACCAATCCTTTGTCTAGAGTTTCGAGGTTTTATCGGGGTGGACTGACGAGGACCGTCTGATATCTGCGTGGAACAGGACGAAAACTGGTGCCTAGAAGACCAATTTTCAGCTTAACTCAGACTTGAGAATAGATTTGAGTGTTCTACAGGCGAATCAGTATCAAATATAGAGGAAGAAAAATTCGGTATACTATCAACAAGACTGAATTTCAAGATGGCGTTTTCCCGCTGGTTTCCATGCCCAAAGGGTCCCGGATGTAACCACAGGTTACCAACATTAATCTATTATTACATCTTTCCCTTAAACCTTAAAAGTATAGTGCTAAATCAAGTTAACCACATAAATGTGTCTGTTTCTAAAATGCGTTCTTAACCGGACAAGTTTCAAGTTCAACAATCAGCAGCCCAGTGACCTCACAACTCCCTGTATGTCACTCTCGATATCTTGTCGGAACTCGAATGGCCTGACCACTAACTCTGCTGGGCGGTCACTGTCGGCTGAGTCTGCTAGCTCTGAGTGTGAGGTTTCTTGTGTCTTGAGAATATCTTTCCGGTTTCGCCTGTATTCATGATTGTTGGCTCTCAATATATGACCTTAACTTGGTTCTCCCGCTTTGGATTCTCCTACAAGTACAGCTGGAATTTTTTCTTTCCCTATAGTGACTGTTAAAAGCAATATCTTAGTTTCTCTTCCGCAGATTCTTAGTGGTGCGCATGCATTGCATCGATCAGGTCTAAGATTTACAGGAAATAGCGGAAGAAACAACGGGATTCATCTTCGTAGTAGTTTTCTTTTGTTGATAGGCACTACCAAAACATTAATGACATCTACAATGCGCATACACAAACGACAGATAGAGATTTCGAAAGGGATACCATTCTCACAATAATATGCAGATACTAAGAACCGGCTTTACTATCATGTCAATATCTAGCTGTCACTGGTACCCCGTAATGGTCCATTCATCTCGTGTGTATAACTGCATAACACTGATCAGAAGAGCAATGATGCGAAAAAGGGATTTCTGGCTCTGATATGCACTTTAACGCCCTTTAAAACACTTGACTCAAGCTCGCTCTTCCCAGACTACTACACCGTGTTGAGAACCAATTCAAAAGTCGTAAGTTGTTAAGAGTTAAAACCGGTTACACGAAAACTAAGAAATTCAAACGTTTCTTACCCCAAGCAATTGTTTACTCATTGACTCAATACCGTGACGGCTTGGTGATACAACGAATAAACTTGATATTGGCCGTCAGCAAGGAAGTGAAAACTTCATTTTACATGAGATGGTAGTTCGCTGATGAGGATCTGGAATAGTTCGGGAATAAAACTGTTCTTTAATTTGGCCTTTTCGTTTGGCGATCTTGTTAGCTTTAAACAGTCATTAGGGAGCTTGAGCTTCGACGATGGGAACTCCGACAAAAAATCTCGCTTAAAAAACCGAGATTTAAATTTCTTTTCCCATTTGGCGGTTCTTGCGATCCAATAAGTTGTCTCTCCTTTGCAGAAATAGTTACTAACCGAACATTTAGAGCCACTATTAAAACTCGAAAACGAAAGTTGTAAAATTCGCCGTCCAGGTTTACGTTCTCCCGAGAACTCAGAATTTGCTTATTTCACGTCGTACTTTGCTGACGACGGCTACGAAATATACAAAAATGTAAAACGCGAGTGCTGGGCCATTGTATTGCTAGTTAAACCTTTTGCTTAAACTCCCTAATAATTTCACAACAACAGTTGCCCACTTTTGAGCATGATCTTCGTACGAAATATGAAACAAAAATAGACGAGACCTTTGACGTTTTAGTCAGAAGTGCTGAAAAATCTTTGGTGACTGGTCTTGAAAAACATTTGAAAGGCAAGAAAAAAAATTTGCGCAGCTTTGACAGGTAATAAAGCTCCCGGTACAAAGCTATGTTTGACACGGTCATTGCTGATGACTCCTAGCCGCGCACAGTTCACCTTTCTATGAACAAAGACTTAATTTATTTCGGAATACTCTCTTGTTCCTTGTTTGTGCTTTCTTCCTGTGCGCAAAAGAGTGGTTTTCAACTGCGGCTTGGAAATAATTACGCAACTGAGCTTTGCAATTGGCCCAAACTATCTCGCGCCACTTCCTCAACCTATCGGAAGTAAAACTCAAACGCGATCTCCGACAACACACGATAACAGTGTGCGTTCTTTCTTCCGCAACAAATTTATGTTTCGCCATGGTCGATGAGTATTTGCAAGCGTTCAAAGGCCTCATACTCCCGGCTTCATGTGTACCAAAATATTCCACCAGCTTTTGTAATATAAACATCGTTATGAACATTTACAATTAGTGCGCGTAGAAGCGAAATTATACTAGGAGTGATCACAGATTCTCTACCAAAAATAATCTTTTTTTGGGCAAAAAACTCTTTCATAGGTGCGTGTCAGAGAACGTTCGGTAAACACGTGACGCTCTCAGGAATTGTACAGAAGTAAAGTAAATGGTCGACAGCAGACCTTCCCTAATTATAGGTCTCCAGTCGTTGGCGGAGCTTCGCAAAGCACTATATCGAGCATACAATCGACTCGTTGTTTACATGCCACAGAAAGTGGCGCTGCGTTGCTGCTATTCAGCGTTAGCCAGTATAATCCCCTTAGTTTTGATTAAAACGGGATTAAAATTGCTGTTTAG
>NC_090894.1:32684937-32704937 GCF_036669925.1 Montipora capricornis
GAGATAAACAGAGCCAGCATGTTTGGACTTAAAGGAAGCTGGGGGTTTGAAGTTTTATAAAAACGGTGAGCGAAATATTGGAAAACAGCCCAAGCCCGTTGATAAAGTTTGCGAGAGCCCGGTTTTAATGCCGAACTGAGAAGATCCCTCAAATTAGCGTCCAACTCTCCGGTAGAAAGTTCGTCGGGACCGGAGTGGGAAATGGGTCTGCATCCGGTGTGATTGCCTTGAACGAGTCTATCTGAAAACGTGAGATAAAATCGGCACGACGGTTTTGAAGACCAGGCACATGACGTGCTTTAAAGAAAATATTGTGCCTTAGGCAACAAAGAATCAAAGGGCGCAAGAGTGCCATGATAAGTTTATGCTTGGAAGATTGCTTGTTAATAATATCAACTAAGGCGGCGTTGTCGGTAAAAAAGACAACTCGCTGATTTGCCATAAGATTCCCCCACACATGCACGGAAAGGGTAATGGGGAAGAGTTCGAGACAAGAGATATTAAGTGAACGCCACGATCCAGGCCACGCGCCATAAAACCAATGAGAACCAAAAACCGCGCCATAACCTTTTGAGCCGGCTGCATCGGTGAATAGTTGCAGCGTGGTTGATGTTTCCCAGCGATCGGATAAGAAAAAGGCCCTACCATTAAAATTGTCTAAAAAAGTAAGCCAGAGCTTGATGTCATGCCTAGCGTCCTTATTTAAACGGATATGACGATGTGCCTTTTTGATACCTTTGGTAAGGTCCATAAGGCGACGTAGGAAAGCGCGGCCTGGAACTACGACAAAACACGCAAAGTTTAAAAGACCGATAAGGGACTGAAGCTCCCGAAGGGTAACTGTTCGACGTTTGTGAAATTGATGAAGCAACGTGCGACATTTTTGAAGCTTATCAGGCGGTAATTTAGACTCTTGAGAAATAGAATCAAGAGTAATACCCGCGAATTCAAGTGTGGTCCTCGGCTGCACTGTCTTTTCATGAGCAATCGGCACTCCGAGATAGAAAAATTCGCGGAAAATTCGCCAAATCGGCTTCGCATTTTTCTGCAGAAGGGGCCACGAATAAAAAATCATCTAGAATGTGTAAGACGGCTGATGCCCTTAATTTCTGCAACGAGAGCCACTCCAAAGCAGTGCTAAAACTTTCAAAAATGGCGCACGAAGAGGAGCAACCCATCGAGAGACAGCGATCGAAATAATATTTATCCGCCCATTTTATCCCAAGCAAGGAATAGTCTTGAGGATGTATAGGGATGATACGAAAGGCCGATTTTATGTCGGTTTTTGCCATGAAGCAGCCAACCCCCAAACGCTGAACAATTTTCACTGCCTGATTTATGGTGGCGTAATGAACAGTAGAACAGTGGTCGGGAATGTTATCATTAACCGAAAAACCCGAGGGATAGGATAAGTGTTGAATTAAGCGAACCTCGTTCGGTGTCTTTTTGGGAACTATGCCAATGGGCGAGGAGCGAAAATCAGGAAAGGGAGCGTTGGTTAAAGGTCCAACAATCTTGCCAGCATCAATTTCCTTTTGCAATTTAGACATGACCAAATCTGGGTTTTGTAGGGTGCTTTTCAGATTAGGAGACTCGAACGGGGCGCGGTTGCCAATAAATTGTATGCGAAAACCATAACGAAAGCCATGGACCAAATATCTAGCCAAATTAGACACAATCCTGGAGCAAAAATTCAAGCCGATCCACCTTTACGGGCGTGACCGGGGAGCTGAGCAGAATTGAGGACGCTGGATATTCCTGATTTAGGAGGTCCTTGGCGAGTGTGGTTTCCGGACGCGGAACAGTGACTAGCGGGGTGTTTTGCCCTGCATTTGTAGCAGATATGCTCGTAACTGCAGCCACTACAGGTTTTCCCTGCATGAAATGTCCAACAAGTACCCTTGGGAAAGGTGCGTGAACGAGAACGGGGTCGATTGTCATGGGTTTGGTTAGCGGGTATTTTCCCGCGGGAATTCACCATCGCCCTGAGCCATAGTTCCCAGTGAATTTGATCCCATGGGTGTTGTTCTGTGGCGGACTGCCTCAGAAAACGAAATTGCTCGTCGTAGAAAAGCCACTCACCCGACTTAAAGGCAATATCGCGGACTACTTCACAATACTTCATTAATTTTGGAGCATCCTGGGGCACACTTTCTACATAAATTGCTACAAAAGTATTGAAGGCCGTTACCTACTGGGTAATGGTCTGCACTTTTTAAGAGGACTGCACGGGCTCTAGATGGAGACGGTTCTGTGAGGAAATAGTATTCCCTGGCGAGAGTGATAGTGCGAACTTTTCAGTCGGGGGCCCAACGCCTAACAGCGCCCCGAAGTCTACATATTCGTTTTGCCAAATCTTGGCTTTGACCTTAGCACTCACGCGTGATCCCAGGGAAATGGCGATGCTGGTAAATAATTGGCGAGGCCCCTCTTCGTTCCCAGACAAGGTGCAAGATTCAAGCGTACCTGAGACTCCCGTGAGCACCGTTACCTCGTCGTCCACCGCCTGATCATTTGGGTGCACAATTGACGTGGAAGGAACTGGGATTAACTCGTCATTGGTGCTGGAACGGCGATTCGCTAAGGCAGCATTCACGGCTTCAGTTACGGCCACAGAAATTGTAGTTGCCAGAGCATCGACATTCACTTTCATAAGCCCAGAGTCGTTATTGGCTTGGGGAGTTGTAGATGAAGCCACGGAGGGCGTTGTAGGAGCCACTTCAGGGAGCTCAGATGGACGTAACCGCTTTGAGCGACGAGAATTTGTACCCCAGCGCAAAAACGAAACAAAAAGCCGAGTTCCATAGCGGTGTGAGAAAAAACAGCAGCCGAGTGCATTGGACACATCTAACCTACTCGGTGGTCGAAAGGATTGTACACCCGTATGGCTTTTGTAATTAGCTCACAATAAAAAACAACCAAAGCCGGTATAACAAATAACATCGGGCACACTGTGCCATCAGCCGGATATCCGCACATGATATAAGAAGTTGTGAACAACGTGGAATGTTGCAGCCAAAAAGTCAGCAACGTGGAATTCCAACTGAAGGCTGATTCATTAAAAATTATATATTCATCGGCTTGGTGAACATAAACCGCAAGGAACTGGCAAAAAAATAGCAAATAAATAGCAAATCGTTTCAATGATGAGAGATTGCGATTGGTTAAATGCTCTCATTGTGTAGCGAATGTAGGCATCTTAAAACGGCCCCTCTGAGGTTCCTAAAAAGTCGATAATGACCGCGCGAGTGTAAATGAACGCCATCGCTGGAATAAAGGCTAACCTTGGTATTCCAAAAACCCCTGTGCCTCCAATAAAAAGAGTACGAGAGTGGCTCTAGCAGGACCTTCAAGTACTTGACTAAAGCGCGAACGCGTTAACTTTATTATACATAGGGCTCGATTCTTGATAAACAGTTTGGCAAACGCAAACACGTTTGACCTGAAAGCGGTCATGAAGCAAAGTGACTAAATCCTCAATAGCAGAAGCTATCGACAACGGGTCAGCGTATACGAGATCGTTCGATCCCAGATGTAAAATGACAACCTGGGGTAGAAAAGACTCAACCATTGGTAAATCAAAGGCACGTGCCCTTGCAATAGTTCTACCGCCAACGCCATGCCACTTAATTTCGCAGGCTTCGGCAATGAGAAAATTGGCGTTAAGGTCGGGATGAGAGGCAATAAAGTCCTTTAAACGGCGGATAAAGGAGTGGCCTAGAATAAATACCCGAGGTGGAGCCATGCCAAACGTTTAGGGAGAATAAAGCCCTCTAAAAAAGGAGCATACAACTTGCCTAAAAAATCTTGATAATTCAAGTTTAGTCCGTGAAGGAACAGCTAAGAGCGCCCGTCACGAAGATTGCAATCCCTTAACTAGACCTATCCTTACTCCGCCCTTATCTATGATTGGCTCATTTTTCTGGCTGAATGCATCTATTGACCCGAGGAGGTCAAAGTCGACGACTTAAATAGCATCATTCCTTACAGTAATAATGCCCCTTTTTTTACTCTGTTTGCCTAACCGAGCCAAGCTGGCGAGTCTCAATGAAATACATCAAAATGCAATTGATGTCGTTCTCAGAGATAAAGTGGAATAAAGTACATCAATAAAACTCTTTTTTTGACCTTGAACCGACAAAGACGATCCGTCACATCACGAGCTGGTACGTCTGTGGTTTATAATTTTAGCGTGATTCATATTCGAGGAATCGAATTTGCTTGTGCGATTCAAGAAAAAATCATTGTCTTAAGACTACTGGGGAATTCGGCAGTAAATTTCACTTGAAAAACCGATATCGCACTCATCGCTTTGTGATAATTTGATGTCGGTTTTTCGCGTAAAATTTACCGTGGAATTCACTCGTTAGGCAGAGACGAAATGACTTAATTAAGCAGTAACCGGACGCGGCCAATTTCAAAGCCTTTTATTACTGGGTTGCGAGTATGGCAATCCCAGTCGGAAAGTGGATGGGATTTGTTTGTTTTCCTTTTTTTGTTTTTTTTTCCGTGTCGGTAAAAGTCTTGCCTGTCACTCCCTTGGTAAGTGTTGTCTTTGTGCATAGAGCCTTCTGCGTATTTTCTTAGCATCGAGAGGGTAGTGGAAATGCGTAGATTTCTCTGGTGGACACAGGAGAATCATTAACTTAGCCTGCAATGGCGTCGAAAGTCATGTAACGCGAATGGCGTTTCAGTGGATCCTTAAAAAAAATATACCCTTATGGAGCTCAATAATGGAAAGTCAGTTGGATAAACTAGGCAGGCGGTGAAAAACCAACACCTGGAATCGACAACAATCTATCGCCCTTCGCGCCAAAATCAAAGTGAGGTGTATTTCTAAAATACGTTTTACCAAGTGTGCTCTTATGTAGAACACTGAAACCAAATGGAAAATTCTCTGGTAACTTATGGGTTCAACAAAGACAGAGAACGAATCGAACACCTTACGTGGTGGATCTGTGATCAACTCTGCACAGTCTTTAGGTAGAAAAAAATAAGCGGAAATGTGACAGCCAAGAATTATTTGAAAGAAAGGTTGTCGTGTATTTTGTGCTTCATTATTCAAGGAAAAGGTTCTTCATGTAAACGGTTTGATCCTGAAATTTAGTTTGTTGCAATATTGCGCATATTTGACACGATTGAGTTCTTCTCTTCACGCACGCAATGAAATAGAAGGGGTTTTTGCCTCTAATAGCAAATATGTTGTTTGTTTCAAAAAATTGTTCGCTGGAAAAGGTGGCCTTTATGAATTCATCATGTTTTATGATATACGAGCTTAACTGGATAGTTTTTTATGGCAATAGTAAGCATTTTCTTGTCAAAATGAGGCGTCTTTCTGGTGTGTTAACTGAATTAAATCGTGAGTTTGTATTTGCCGTCTGCCGCGTAACCTTGATTTCCATTCTCAAAATTACCTCCAGAACCTATTTTTTGCGTAGAATAAGCTTTTAGAATGATGTTTTTGTTTTGCATAAAGCAAGCCAACAAAAGTTATACCTTGCTGAGTTCGCATTTGTTAGCGTTAATAGTATTTTTGGTCCGATGCTTCTGTTTTATGAGGGGTATATTGTTTTGGTCTCCCATCCAGAAACTAACCCCGCCGGATAGGGATAACTTCAGTGAACTTTGGTATCACAAAGCTGTCAGATGCTCAGAGGGCACGCTTAAACTTGTGGTGAAAAGAAGTTGTGAGGGAACTTGAAAATTATCAACATGTCAGCCCAGAAGCCAATGTTTCTCGCTTCTCTTTTATTTGTTATTCTTCAGAGACTGGAATGCTGTAGTTCAATACCACACAAGTCAGTGCCTTCTGATATTCTGTAAAACGTACCACAGGCAACCCAGTGTATGCTTCACGGAAGCATCTCGTTTTCACTAATCCTACAGCCAGTAAGAATAAACAACCCGGGAGCTCCGAAGAGGTTTTCAAGACTTTTTGAGTGAGAACCATATCATTTTGATATGTTGCGTGACCAGAACAGAACAAAGCCTAAAACTCGAGCAGTGTGCACATCTGGATAAAGGAAAGGCTACTGACGGTGAGTGATGGCCAAGGTCCAAAACTCTTCAAATTATTATTATTATTTTTCAAATTGTATTATTTTAATGCACACTTGGGGCCTAGGGTGACTTGTGCATGCACAATAACAATTTTTGAAGTACACATTTCAGGTGCAAACATTATTTTAAATTACACAAGTCAGTCACTCTCGAATGTTTCACTAATACATGTACAGTGGCAAGAAAGGACGAAAAACACAAAAATCCATTGGCAACAATGCTTAGTCTGTACACTAGAAGGACCCCACTTAATGTTTGGTGATCAATTGAGTCCTAAAGAGATTACAGTTTTACATAAGAGATCATTTATTAATGGACAGTACCTGCAATATTAATCTAATACTGTCAACAACCTTAATTTAATTAATCACATCAAGTCTAATAAAAGGAACTCTGCACGGATAAAAGAAACATAAGAAGTATCAAAAAAGAACCAAATAAACATCTTCAAAACGATTCCGCAGTTCTCTTTAAGTTCACGTCGTACAAATAGCAGTTGTTATGAATTCTCGGATTAAGATCTGTGAACAGAGTCCACAAACAACCTAAGATCAAGCAAAAAAAGGTTTTAAAAGAACCACAAAAAACCGCGCGTGACCAAAGAATAGCTCGCAAAACTCCGAGGAAATCTCTTGAGCTTCTCAGTACACTGAGGTAAACCCGAATTTTCCATAAAACAACATACTTTGAAAAAAGACTAACTCGGGTGACTTTGTTCAGCATGTTCGGGTGACTCAGCTTAAGTATCATCTATAATTAAGAGAGTTTTTATGTCAGGCAAAAAGGGAGCCAAGTTGGCTTCTATTTATACGTCGAACTATGACGTTTTCAGTTTTGTTTTTATAGTGCTTGGTGAATATAAAATGGCTTGATTTTCCATCCTTTGTCAAGTCCTCGTTCAGTTTTGTTCATTCCAATCATCACAAGCTGAATAAATACCATAAGACATTTCCCATATTTAAATGTTTGTTGCATGAATTAGCCTTTTGTCCTTATGAAAACCTTGTAATTTTCGCGACTTTTGTTGCTGTTCTCAACAGGGCGTTCGTACTTTATCCCCCAGGCGTTTGTTGTGATAAAAATGAATGACGTCAAGACGCAAATGGAACTTCGTTCCCAGGTTATTATATCCTCATCTTTGTTGCCTGATCTAGGGGGACAAGGTTCGAGTCTGCAAATTATACTACTACTACTACTACTACTACTACTATTGATCGGTATTTATAGTCAGAACGGCAACACACCAAGCTTTATCAAATTCTCAAGTATGGTGATAATAGACCCAATATTAAGCGAAATGCAGCTATTTCAAAACGTCAAAATTTACAAAGAAATGTATCGCCATCCGTACGCTGCGTTTGGTTGAACAACAATTGCGTTCATAACGGCGAGGATCATAGCTTAATTTGAAACATTTCTTTGTAAATTTGGATGCATTTAAATGGCTGCATCTCAATCAAAATTAGCCCGATTAACGCCAAACTGCGTGTTCTTTCTGAACTATGTTCTGACTGTGGTTAAATAGTTGCTAATCCCATAATTTACATACTCCTACATAGTCCTCTCGGGCTTGAATTCTGCATAGACTACGATCTATACAGACTTACCTTTTCCGCAAAAACAAAAACAAAAGCATCCGGTTATGACATCAAGTTGCTGCTCTCATTCTTAACGGGAATATAGGGCTGTTGTTCGCCTATAGTTATTGGCTACTGATTTAAGGAATTGTCTCTTATAGACACACATATACCATCCATTTCAAACTGGTGGTTCTAAAGGGATTCTTTCAACCCGTACTTCAAATATACACTTAATTCATCGAGTCCTTCACCGAAACAAACGAGCCCAACAAATTGACCAGTGCGCCCAACCGTCCTCACATCGCAAGGGTCATGGATTCCACCTGAATTTTTCAGATGTCAATAGGAGACAAATGTCCAAATTAGTGCGAGGACCACTTCACTCTCTCTCTCTCTCTCTTTCTCTCTCTCTCTCTCTCTCTCTCTCTCTCTCTCTCTCTCTCTCTCTCTCTCTCTCTCTCTCTCTCTCTCTCTCTCTCTCTCTCTAAGATTTTTCTCACAAAATGATCCAGGGGTGGTCCATAGGGGTCCATGGACCAGGACCACAAGGGTGGTCCATGGACCTGGGGTCGGTGTTTTGTATACGTCCCCTTTACTATGAGTTTACTGATAAATCCATAAGAAAGCAAAAGACAAAAAACAGTAACGAACAATCTTTAATTCATTTTTCTTCACTTTTGAGGGATTGAGCAGTGAGATGCTCTCGACAAAATAAAACCTAAATAACAGAGCTCGAGTCTAAGACCATTTTCGGTTGTGCAGACAAATCTCTATAAACTTAAGCCTCAAAAAATATGAAAACAGAAACGTGGAACCCCTTCTTTTATTCCAGTAACATATATTACAACGTCTATTTTAAGGAAATGACCTTAAAAGAAATGAACTCGAGGTTCGAATTGGATTCTGACCAATGGCCAAACCTAAACTCGTGCTAAGATTACACTCACTCGAAATGGTCTAATGGTTTAATCCCGAAAGGATCAAATACCTCCTTTTTTTCCGTACCATACAGAAAGAAAACCTCACTCACATTTTCATTTTCACAGGTTATATAAATGACCAAAAACAAAAACTTAATAATGATGAGCTCTGCTTTTAGCCTTGGCTAAATCAATATATTAAATAACGTTTTGGTATCGTCAAAATTGACCAAATTTGTTTTCGTGTTTAGCTTATTGAACGGACAGCAATTGATCATCCCCACCACACCTTATTCATCTTATTTGTGCTCGCAAACGTCGAGAAAGACGCCAAATATTTGACAGCCGGAAAGAAAAATAGCGCCACTTCAAGGTTGACGAGAAATAACTCAAAAAAGGCTAACAGTGGATTTACAGAGGTTAGTCGTGCATTTAGAGGGGCAATGTTTACTGTATGAATAGATTTGTAGTTGAAGATGGCATCTCGGTTGTACTCGTAAAATCCTCGATTCCTTCTGGTGGAAACCGAACCAAGAACCTTCCAATAATTATTTCAGATGCTCTACCAGGTCCAGGTAAGATATTTATTATTTACCAGCTGGGAGGTCCGTATTAGGGAAAACTGTGCCCAAGATCTTATGGCTTTCGAGTAGTATCTAACACAGATTAAAGTTTTTCTCAGTATGAACCGACCTAGTTTGGTGTTTTACCTTATTGTTTCTTCTTCCAACACCTAACGAAATGCATGCACAATCGACCCAAACAGTCAGTTACGGCTGCAATTATGACAACATTCGCCATAAACTGAACAATTTCTAGCGACAAGATAATATATCGTTTGAGTCCATATCGAAATTACGACTTATTCCAGCTGATCTCTATTTGACAGCTCGTCAAATTCAAGCCAATCAGAATGCGACTCGCAAACACAGCAGGGGTCCATTTATTCGAGAGCATTTCGCGTATGATGCGCGTCGAAAACGAAATGAATTTGCTGAACGTCAGTTTTTAGACATATCTGCGCTGCCATCTGCCCTTTCTCTGATCTGAAGCCATTCGAAGATGTCGAACTACGGTCGCCGAACGTGTTTTATTAGCTAAAAGATACTTGGATAGCTTATTGAAACGATCGGAAAAGGAAAAAGACAGCGTTCGTGAATGTTTACTGTCGCTTTTATTCAGTTTTATTCTTCTTTGTCGACAAGACTAACTGGAACACTAGACATTCTTTGGCTTAAAGATTTTTTGAACTGTTGCTGGATCCCGTTGAACATTTTTATCAGCCACTTTACATCTCTGGTTCCATCTGGTTGTTTTAGTAGTTCCAAGACGGCGAGCTGTGCTGCGCGAACTAACGTCGCGTCTTTGCCAACTGGAAAGAATGCCGCTGGCTCCAGCATTTCCTGACTTGAATGCGAGTACGTTTCCCGAATTCCCGCTTCAGCTGCTTTTTTAAGATTTCCATCTCAGAGTGGATTAATGTGGAGAAGCTTTCGTTTGGTTGCTGCAATTGAATTTGCACTCTAGTTTTGTTGGTTGTTGATGACAAACTGGAACCTGCAGGATTGAAGTTTTCAAAGTGTTCTGACCACGCTGAGTTTACTCGATATTTATTTTTCCTTTTGTAAAACATTTCTGGTGGTTCGGAAGTATCCAGAGTTATTTTTCTTTCATCAAGTTCTAATCCTAAGATTGATGGAAAAGTAATTACAACTTTCTTCCGAAGGACAGCTGATTTTTCTGTTTGGTGTTCAATAATAAACGCGCTCGGCTGTTGTGGCTAGCTTGTGTTTACTTTCAGGGTGAACATCTCCTGGGATACTCGTGGATCTGATCTTTGATAAACTTTTAGGCCCTCAGGAATTGACATTTAACTTTTATCTTTTTTCGGTACTATTAGTGTGAAATTTAGACTTCTCTTTCACA
Organism: Montipora capricornis; assembly: GCF_036669925.1. Lineage (NCBI taxonomy): Eukaryota > Metazoa > Cnidaria > Anthozoa > Scleractinia > Acroporidae > Montipora > Montipora capricornis. The sequence goes on from NC_090894.1 coordinate 32,695,424, forward strand.
GCATAATGAACGATTTTGCGCTGTATCTAGTCTGCTATGACGGGACTTACTTGCAGTGGAACTCGACTTAGCGTTTCTAGCAAGAACAGAGACAATTTTGACGCCGGTAATTGACGAAATGTTTGCCAGTTAATATTTAGTACATTGGTCGTAAACTCCAGGATAGATATTCCAGATTTCACTTACTTCTTTATTTCAGCAACTGTATTAAGCGTTCTTCTGTTAATTAAATGCACTCACAGACAAGGGAAATACTTGATGGGTTATATTGAGGCTCAGTAAAATTCTTCGGTTCAACCAAACCGTAACTACGAATGAATTAGTGTAAACAGCAGGTGGTTTATACAGCTTAGCTTCAGGCTAGGGTATGCCATGGCTCTTTTTATCTCGTGCAATTATCATAAAGCTTACAGACAAACCCAGAACTCCATCAAAAGCGAAATTTGCGGTTAAAATTCGTCTGTGGGAACATTGTAAACAAATTTTATCCGCGCGTGGATTTTAAGCAAGGGGATTGGAGCTAGTTCCCCTGAATTTTCAACCCATGATGCACAGCAACTTCCGGTAGAAATCAGCTGGTTTGTTGCAACGGAGCGAGTGTACGTAATCGGCTACTCATCACACAATGGATACCGCCCGCTCGCGGAACCTTTCAGATTGCACGATTTTGGTATTCCCGCACGCTCGCGCTCTGGGACAAAAATGCTTACTGTTAGCACTGAAATGTCAAATATTAGTTTTCCCCGGAATAGGCCATTTTCGAGTTATCATCAGCCACCTTTTCAAAGCGAGTTCAAGTACAAAGTCTTTGTTATGAAAATTAGTTTTTATTCATAACCTAATTAAAACTAATTACCATTACAAAAACTTATGAATCAGTGGTTTGATTGGACTCGGAAATTGCCTTTTGTTGTAAAGGATATAGTTAGGATATTGGTCTAAGAGACAAATGAGGCAGGATTCCAACCTGCAACTTCCACGGTAACACCGCTGGAATTCACTGCCAATGATCTGCAGGAACTCCTCGGGAACCAAGGTCGCTTCTCTACATCGTCGATACCGCAGAACGGTGGGTCATTTCGTCTGAATAAGAACCTCCCGCAGTGATTACCGCCCCCATCTCCCCTCCCCTGGAGTTCTTGTAGCGTAATGTGCAGCTTCGAAACCTGCCCAGGACTCTGATTGGTCAGTTCTCCTTTCGTCCGTTACTAAGTTATCATCTCTTTCCTCGTGAGTAGTGCCACTAATGTGTTTGAAGACAGTGTTGATTGTACTTTTTTTTTTATGGGGAATCATTAATTGTATCTCGTCAATTGAGTCAAACTCTGTGGTGTTGTCACAAAGCGGATCCATGCGAGGAAAGCCACTATTTGTTTCAATTGAATCTCAATTTGGTTGAGAAGGTGATGTAAAGCAATCGGAAATAAATTGTCGCCATTTTATGTTTTAGGCTCGAATCCAGACTGCTTGTGAACTGATTGAAAGAATTGGAAATCAGAGAGGAGAGCTTGTACAGAATATTAGACGCCTGTGTGAAGGTTATATCGAGTTGGCTTATATTAACGTGGCACATCTTAAAAACGAAAGAGGTACGATGATTTTACATCCTTGGAAGTGAAAAATGTTATTTGTTATAAGTTTGTTGAGATGGCCCGCAGAATGTACATCTGGCCCCTGCTGTTTAAACGCTGGATATTAACTTTATCCGGTGGATAAGTCACTATCCGACAGTTTCAATCTGTGAAAAATCTAGACCCTCCGTGAGGGTGAACTGGGTTGCCTGTTTGTACTTGTTACACAAAAAGCGAAGTTCCATATCACCCAACTTACTCTTGTGACGGATTGCTTTGAAATGTGTACTACGTTACGTTGAGGGTTTAATGCTGAAAAAACAAATAAATTTCAGAGCACAGTGAAGTTAGATGTTCTGGTGTTAATTTCAGAAACACTTGTGGAAGGAGAATTTGACAAATGCTAGATATGATCAAAATACCGCGTATAAAACGATTTTTGAGTTGTAGAATACTTTTCGTCGTTAATTTTGATTGATGGCAAGATAATACAGAAAAAGCCATTACGTCAATCATAGAATGTTGTTGGGAAACATACAGAGTCACGTAACGCAACACAACGTGCCATACTCTAAACTTCTATTGAAAAACGACAGATACTTTGATCGCGTGCATTTCAATTTTTAAAAGCGATAAGGATGTATTTAGATTTGACAAGTTAATTGCTTTCAGTTAATTGCTTTTGAATGTAACATATTAAAAAAATTTTCCCGCGAAATTTGTTTTTCCACTATTCTGACTCAAAATATTATTTCTCGCTTCCTATTGCATCGTTTTAGTCGAAATGAACGCTTAAATGAAAGGTCATTTAACGATCTATCGGCAGATATTTATTTTGCAATTTAATACCTTCTGTCAAAATTTGCATATTAGCGCTTGTCAAAGTTAAACATTCCAGAGCACATGAAAAACACCCGAAAATTTTTCTCTTTCTCTTCGTCGAATTCTTGTGAAAAACACAGGAATTTTTCGTCCGAAGGAAAGCTTTTCCAAAATTCATTGGCAATCACCATTTTAAGTTTCAGAGAAATCGATCCATCCGCAAATATTTTACGAACTTTTTTAGCGAAGGTCATGAAAGCGTAATCTAATTACGGGCAGATTTGGGCCACGCAATACACGTATCCAGTCAAGTCATAAATATTTTTTCACCGAATTGAAACTTATTCCATCATAAGACAAGAACATCATTATAAAAGCTTATTTTACGCAAAAATAAAATATTAGAACTACAGCTCACTTTGATTTCGGCTCGACGGGCGATAGATTGTTGTCGAAGTCCATTACTCGTCGCTTTAAGATTCCAGGTATTTGTATTTTCACCGCCTGCCTAGTTTATCCAACTGACTTTCCATTATTGAGCTTCATAAGGGTATATTTTGTTTAAAGATCTACTAAAACGCCATTCGTGTTACATCACTTTCGACGCCATTGCTGTTTAGGTTAATCATTCTACTGTGTCCACCAGATAAATCTACGCATTTCCACTACCCTCTCAGGAAAACGGAGAAAATTCTACTCATTCCTAGACTGGGTCGCCATATATGGCAACCTAGTAAAAAGTAAGTATTTTTCACAAATAACCGTGAGTGTACACTCTAAGCAACTGGATGGAGGAAATACACGGAGATTTGGTTTTATCAGATCAGATGGTTGATGGTTGAGTCTGAAGCAGTCCACTCGCCTGTCGCCGTCAAAAAGTTGGAAAGTGTTAGTGAAGTAATAGCTTGGTTTGTAGTGCTATTTGGCATTAATATTACTCGTGATATTTCAAAATAATTGTTAAGTAAAATTTAACGAACCATTGGGCGAATAAAATTTGCGACAAATTTGAAATAGCACAAGTGGTATTTATGCCAAATATAACGTACTAATCATGCTGTTATTTATTTGTATTAAAAACCTGAGAAATTTATGCAAAATGATTTGTTTTCGTTTATAGGCGAGCAAACTTGTCGTAAAATCTTGCTTTCTACCCAGCTTATCCAGACATTTAGCCAGGTTGATGTACTTTTTTTTGTTATTTTTGTTTTCTGAATTTTCTTTCAGCTCCTGTATCTCCTGAATTTGAAAATTTAGAAATCGTTCCGCCATTTTTTTTAAAATAGCACTACGACGTCTCTCGGGTTGCCATGGAAACTGTGATTGTCACATGTAGGTATTTCGAAATTAAGCAGAAATATCACTGGTCTCGGGCAATCAAATTGCAGGCATTTCTCAGGTAAAAATATAACTTCTAGAATTACCAGTTGTCACGATGCTTTCACTCTTCACGTTGTCTCGTTGTGACATAAACGTTGCCCATGTGCTTGTAACTTACATTAATTTTTTTAATGCGTCCAAGGTCCTTTTAAGCTGCCTGATGTCACAATCAAAAGAATTTCAAATCTTAGGGAAGTACCTGTCCCTACTATGGATGTCAAGGTAAATAACTAATTTACCAATCTCGAATGTACAAGGTTTTCTTACGTCGAAATCTATAAAAATAAGATTAGTTTTAATCTATGAGACATGCTTCGATGTCGGTTTCAGAGATCATGTTCAGGTTACATAGCGTTCAACAAGTTGTTAGAATTATAATAACTAAACGGGCTAGTACTTAAACACGGAATGCCAGAATGGTGGAATGCCGGAACGGCGGAACGCCGGAATACTTAAACATGGAACGCCGGAATATTTAAACACGAAAGGCCGGAATACTTAAACACGGAATGCCGGAATGAGAAATAACAGTATAGTTTACCACGTGAAACGAATGGTTTGATGTCAAGTACACCACTGCAGTTATAATTAGGAGGGAGCTTAAGCACGCGCGTTTGTGAGAGGCGGACGGCAACTGGAAGAGGACATTTCTCGTACCAGGAAGTTTATTTCCCTTTCGTAAACGGTCGTTGCCATTTCTCAGAACGGTCGTTGCCATTTGAAACGGTCGATGACATTTCTTAGCTCTGAATTACACTCATTAGGTGTAAGAACTCAAAAGGTTGCGGTTACTGGGAGTTGTGTCTCGCTGGTTCGGGTTAGGGTTCTGTTTAGGGTGAGGGCTAAGAACCCGAGTTCGAGTCTTGAAATTTTCCGACTCTTTTTTTCCTCCAGTTTTTCTTTTATAAATGTTTTTTTTTTCCTTTTTTGTCTTAATTTTTGTTAACATTTTTTCTTAGTTTGTTTCTTTTAATTTTCTTTGAAGTGAAGTGTGTAGTCGACCGTTATACATGGCATCGACCGTTTCAATTGGCAACGACCGTTCTGAGAAATGGCAACGACCGCAAGGACCGTTTACGAAAGGGAAATAAGCGTCCTGGTACGAGAAATGTCCTCTTCCGGTTGCCGTCAGCGTCTCAAAAACGCGCGTGCTTAAGCTCCCTCCTAACTGCAGTGGTGTACTTGACGTCAAGCCATTCATTTCACGTAGTAAACTATACTGTTATTTCTCATTCCGACGTTCCGTGTTTAAGTATTCCGGCGTTCCATATTTAAGTATTCTGGCGTTCCGTGTTTAAGTATTCCGCCGTTCCGGGTTTAAGTATTCCGGCGTTCCATGTTTAAGTATTCCGGCGTTCCACCGTTTCGGCATTCCGGCATTCCATCATTCCGGCATTCCATGTTTAAGTACTAGCCAACTAAACGGAACAAAGAAAGAAATTGACTAAAAAGGAGTGAAGAAATACAAAGCTTAGACCAAAGGCATAAATGGTGGCCAAAAAATGTTCTTCTGTCTTTGTACTAATTAGACCCACTAGCCTCGTTAGCACGGAGAAAAGAAATGTCCCTTTAGAACGAGGCTAGTTGGTCCGAGTTTCACATAAACAAAGGAATAATTTATTGACCACCATTTATGAAAGTGGTCTATACAGCTTTACAAAACAATGCAAGATTTAGGACAAGATTCCGCCAAAACTTTCTAAATATTTAAAGATTTAACTCAGAAGGCCTGTCAAAGGAGAGATGTTTTCCTTTTGTCCTTTATCGGAGCGGGCGAGTCGAAACAAATGTTGACTGAATCAATTTGTTCTCGTTTTCTTTCCAGGTTGATCCATTATGTCGTTATGATGAGCTGGTGCATGTGGTAGCGTTCGATTCAAAGTTCTGCCTTGCCGGGGTGTGAACCTACCCAAGATCATCTTCTGTGTTGGATCGGATGGCGTCAAACGACGGCAGCTGGTAAAGGTAAATGAGCCATTGCCACAGTCATTACATATAAAATAGCATTAAGGGCATGACTCGAAGCAAAATGTTAAAAATGTTCCTATATTGACTGTAATGTGGCGTTATCCAGTCGTAAAGCTCGGTAAAGGATATTTTCTACTCTCCTTTAATGATCCTGTCACAGGGCTTGAAATGATTTCTCCGCTGACGCCGGTCAAGTGGTCCGCTCAAACCTATTATTGGTCGGACACAGCTCATTTTTGGCCGGACAAAATATCCATTACGTCATCTTTTTATTTCTCCCTTTTCCCCGCATAATGTTAACCTATCGAACAAGTGCATTTTCTGTGCCTTAATATTCCGGACATCAAAGATTTGACCGGACAAAACCTATTTTTTACCGGAACGACGTTGCCGTTGACCGGCTGTTATTTCGACCCCAGCATGCAGCGTTGCTTGCGGGTGGATTTGTGATAGATTGAGTGGTATGCAACACCGCTCCTCTCATCACAATTCTGTTATACAGCGAGAACTTTACCCCAAGTGACATAAAACGCAACCTCAATGGCATGACAAGACGTAACCACTTCATATGAATTGGTATGACATAATATTGGTGGTTCTAACTTTGAATCGAAGTGACATTCAAAAATTTGTCATGTAGCCTTACTTGAAGTGGCATAAAATGCATTGTGACCTGGTGACCTGGTGTTAGTGACCTGGTGCATGACTTGACAAATTGACTTGAAGTGGCATGACGCGACAAAGCATAATTGCATGACTCGAAAAGACAAGTGATAAATACAATAGACTTGAAGCGGCATGACATGACAAAGCATAATTGCATGACTCGAAAAGACAAGTGACGTTTAATACAGTTGGCTGATTCAGCAACCGAATGGGAACGTCATTTCGGTCAACACTTATGGCCATCCTTCAAAATGATTTGATTTGTGTTGATTTAATTTGATTTCCTGTCTCCCCAATTAGTAGAGCCTCTGTGCTCGGCTAAATACACTTGAGACATAAATAAAGTGATTTTTATTATCATTATTATTATTATTATAATTATTATTATTCCGTATATATACGTAACAATTACACCACGCGGTATCCCATCTTACCGTTGTAAAAAATCAATGAAAAACAGGCAGAATTAGAGCTTAAGTTCAACAAGAAGTAGCGTTTCTGAGCAAGCCGCGCTGATCTAGAGTAGTTAGGTCTAAAAACCACTTTCAAAACGGTTAGCTTTCACTTGTTTTGCTGATTTTCGGAGAGCTTGGTTCGTTAGACGAGTGGATATCGGAGGCTGTAATGAAAAACCATCGGTCTCGGTTCGACTCTCTGCTTCGCCCATTCTGAATCTTTTCTGCATGTTTAAAATGTTTGTTTCTTAGAAGTATATTTGAAGTTGTCCTTCTTGTAAGCTGAATAAAAAGGGAAATGTTAGTTCGAGGGACGGACATGAGTGTTGACCCGGAAAAGAGTTATAAAACCTTTCAGGAACCGGCCCCTGAAACACAAAGCCAACATTGTTGTTCTCGACCCAGTTTCTCATCTGGATTCTTAATGCGCGTGCGCCGTCTTCATCTGATGATCTGACATTCCCATTCTCTCGCTAAACCAGCCTCGTGTCTTTGAGATGACACGACTACAACAAGTTGTTGTGATTGTCAATTGCGCAGGGTAGAGACGACTTGCGTCAGGATACAGTCATGGAACAGGTGTTTGGTATATATTAAATCAGTTGTTGATGAAGAACTCGGAGACTAGGAAAAGGAAGTTAAAGATGCGAACGGCCAGCATGCATTTTAGTATAGATTAATAATATATAATAAAATTGTAAAACTCATAACAGTTGGATAAAACCGACAGCTAATAGGAGGGCATGATTTAGTTTTCGGGTAGATTCCTTTAATTTTTAATATACTCGACAAAATATCACGTTTCTATTATCATTGGCGCATAATTCATAAATTTGCTTCAGAGTCTTATACGGAGGTTGCTATGGAAATAAAAGGGAAGTTCCAAATTTCATGAGTATATATGCATTTCGTGATTTATGCATAATCACTCGCGATGTTTTGAAAGATCTCAAATTGAATACGAAACTCGCCTACGGCTTGTGCAATTTTGAGAACTTTCAACCATTTCCTACATTGAAACTGTAATTCGGTACAAAGGAGAAATAAGCCTCCTATATCGCACATTCGTACATCCTTGTAACAGATCTTTCGCTCAAAATTAGATTTTTTGACTAAATTTAAGGTTTTTTTCCGACTAAGTAGCCTTTGATTTGCAATTTAGTGACTACAGGTAAACAAGATTTGCATAAGAATTTGAGAATGTCGACGCCATCGAAAAATTCCAAATTTCATCTTTCATTCTCGCGAAAGGATAGCATAAGAAAAGCATAAGTTTAAGCCTTTGGTTTATTCATTCCTTCTCATTTCTTTGCATTCCAAGGTTATTCCTTTATCCCAGCGCAGTGGAATAGTTGAATGGTGTGAAAACACTGTTCCGTTGGGTGAATATCTGATTGGTCGGCAGGAACCAAGATTGGTGCGCACTCGCGCTACTATCCTGAGGACTGGACATCACTTGACTGCAGGAATGGGGTTAAGGTACCGCTACATGTTACTTTATTTTCACGTGCCAACCGCATGAGCCACGATCACATCCTTCGTAACAGTCCATCCCTGAGAGACCAGAAAAATAAGGTCTAGTCAAGTGTTTTCTTTTGTTAGCTTACATCTCGGGTTTTTTCGTTGTTTTTTTTACAAGCAATAGTGGCCTCGTGCCCTCCTTTTAAGTGCTACTGTGATTAAAAAACAAATTTCGAAAGCATATTTGCTTAGAAATCTTTTGACGAAATTTTAAACTTTTATTTCGAGCAGAAGGCTGTTTACTTTCGTTAAAGGTTTAACTTACCTTTTACTAACTTAAAAATCTTTAGAGATCTGGATCGAAAAAAAAAGGTGGCGTAAAAGACACAACTGATTAAGAATGCAATGCGTGTTTACACGATTGATCTATAGTGTGCAAAACGAACGTTTCGGGCTTTTAGACTCCTAAGATCGTGCTTAGCATAGTTTATACGTAAGCTGCATTCACACTTACTGCACTCTTAGCCGAGTGGGTCTTTGACGTTATTTCTTCTCGATCGATCGTAAGCCAGACAACAAGGAAACAGCTTATTTTATATTCGTTTTAGCTGGGTGATCTAGCTAGAAGACCACGATACGAAGTTTATCCGGCAAGTGTGCTTTAAGAGGCGAGATGACAATTTAAATTTGTCATTGAGTTATGAATGATGAAAAAGTTAAATCATAAAAAAAGGTTCCCAAAAATGATCTTTGATACCTATACCTAAAATAAAAAAAATCCCATTTTTTCACGAAAACTGAGGTGTACCCCCGCCCTAATTAAGGTCATCCAACATTAAAAATCCTTAGGACTCCACCATGTCCACACATCGTCTACTGCCAATGCATAAAACACCTGTTTTCAGATCGTTTTGTTCGTTATGCGTCAGTCAGTCGATATTGCGGGCTTGGCATCTGTTTCAACCTCTTGTTCTCGGGGCTTTTCTCCGCTGAGAGTAGGACGAAGAAGGTTCTGGGAACGAGGTTGCCTCTATTTCATTCCGGTGCATTTTTATCCGTTCCAAGCGTTATTTTCCTGCGCTTCGCGCAGGTGTCATTTTTACTCACACGTAGCATCAACTCAAATGTTTATGCTTCTTCACTGATAAGTAAAGTAAAGGCTTTAGGTTAATGGTTCTCGCAAAGTTCATA
>NC_090894.1:32714937-32732437 GCF_036669925.1 Montipora capricornis
GTCCACTAGATCTAAACAAGGGATTAATGGATGTCTTTCGTCCACGATATCAACGGTATTTCCAAGACTATGGGGGGCGTACTGAAAGGAGTTAATGAAATGTCTCTTTCTAAAATTTTTTTTTCGTCAGGTCCTCCTTTATGACCCTTTATCGTCGTGGACACTTAGCCCTGATAGACGTAAAGCCCTACAAAAAGCGGAGGAGGAGCTTTACGATGTCACTCCCTCGAACACCACCAGCGACTGCCTTGATGGTTCCGAAAATACGGCTCTTGAGGACAATGTAAACAAGATGGCCAAACGGATGCTGCTACGACTAAAACAAAAGTTAGATGGGGTTGAAGATGGCGTGCATTTAAGCGTGTCAGGACAAGTGAATCACCTTATAAGAGAGGCAATGGATCCCAAGAATTTGTGTCGATTATTTCCTGGTTGGCAGCCGTGGGTTTGAGTTGTCGAGATTACCCGGTTTGCACAACTCAAGTCTTAAAGCGGTGAGGGGTACTCACGCGAAAATGAAAACGCAATTCTCGTAACGGCAGTTCCTGCTCCCTATCTCACGGATTGCTGGAAATATTAACCCGTGAAGTGTTAAGAACTGAACTTTCGGTTTTGTGAACATTTGCTCTCTGTTGGATCAAAATCGTACAAGGAGAGAATCGTCTCTTCTCGTTGGGTTCTCAACAAATATATTTTCTAGGCAAAGAAAAAGGAAAATGCTGAAATGCATGAAAATATGACAGTTACAGCTTTCGCAGAAAAAGAGAAAAAAGTTCATTTTTGTCATCTCCCGGCGCTGGCTTAAGAAAAGGGGCTGGAAAAGCAATGCGAGTATAGTCCAGCTGTCGTGCCGTTAATTAATGAACACATTTTCTTTTAAAATTCCAGAAGCTGATTGCAATGGCGTTTAAACTCATCGGGAAGTAAATTACTATAAATTAACCTGTCAGATGGCCTGATCTGTTCAGTGAAGTTTATAAATGAATACAATTGTTGTCTTTTGGACAGTGACTTCCGAATTAGACAAATTTCTTCATATGTGCACCAAATTAAGCTCTGCTCTTAGAAGGATCGGCGTCTGACCCAAAAGCTTGCATCAGCCGTTCTTCAAGCCCACACCAGGCGTCAAGAACGCCTTAGCCGACGTTAATACAATCGGCCGAACTTAACTGAGCCAAACACCCTACTTCACCGACGACCGTTGGCTCAATTGGTTAAGCATCGGACTTTCATGCGAGAAAACGCAGGTTCAAACCCCAGGTCGGACCAACACTTGCGGTCTTTAAATTACTGAGGAGAAAGTGCTGCCTTTGTAATTACACCCGCAAATGGTTAGACTTTCAAGTCTTCTCGGATAAAGACAATAAACCGTAGGCCCCCTCTCACAAAAAAAAAATTCACTGTCCTCAAGTTGCTTGTGGGACATTAAAGAACCCACGTACTATTCGAAAAGAGTAGGGCGTGTTCCCGGGTGTTGTGGCTGTCCTTTGTAAGTGCACTGGTGGGTGGGTATAGCATGTTCACATCAGTTAAAAGCTGCCAAACTTCAACCTGCTGAAACAAATAACAAACAAACAAAAAGGGCCGAACTGAGTGAATTGCGTTTGGTTCATCTGAAGTGGGGCGTTTGACCCGGGCGTTAACCTATAATTCGTGATAATTTCAAAGAAGAATTGATTGGGTGAAAGTTTCTGCCTGTTTTTCTTAGGTTTTTGTATTCTAAATGTTTTTGCAGAAATATCTCCGTTGCTCGAGTGGTGGTTTACAAAACCACCGTAGAAGATTCATGTAAACTCCTTTTTAGCCTCAGTTCTGATTCTAGCACTGAATTTTTCGGTCCACTTGCTTTATAATGTAGCATCCCAATGTAAGGTTCTTCTTGGTTACAATTTTTCAGATAGGATTGCTTTGAGCGCTTCAAGTTGATCAAAATAAAAAACGGCAAGTTTCATATAATATCAATACGGTTGTTTATAACCTATTTTTAAAAAAAGAACTTAAATAAAATATTTCCTGTAGTACGTGTTCATGTAAATATTTTTCTACTTTTTCTGATTTCCAAGTTTAATATTTCTAAATCAAAATTCGACGACCTGTTCATGTGGACAATCAAGTAAGAGGATGGATATTGAGTTGGAGAATGATCCACTCACTCTCAATTAGTTTCAGTTTAGTTTCAGTTTTAAGCCGGGGGTTTAATAATCATAGGCCCTCCTTCCAAAATAGCGACTAAAAGTAAAATCACGAATTGATAAACTACACAGGAGATTTGTGCAAGCTACAAAGTAAGCAACCTTTATTCGGTGATCTTAGTAAGCTTCATTTCGCCGGTTTTTCTTTTTCAGCTGGGAAAATGTATGGACATTTGTATGGCTAGGGGTTATACGCTTTCCTCCAGCCGTCTGTTAAACATGAACAATCTCAGTCCGTCGTTGCTTCGATAATTAAGTTGTGTTACAAATTTTAGTACTGACTACCTGAACTATTCTCGCTTTTTTGCAACGAGGACTATTTTTCGAATTATTTAAGTAGCCTGCAGAACAGGCGTAATTTTTTGAGTTTTTCATGTGAACGGAGGCGAGCGCTAGGCGGGCGCGAAGTACCAACCGGCAAGCTCCAGAGGAGGAGAGCAAAAAAAATAATTGTATTACTTGTTTTTTCTCCGTAAAGGTCAACACATCAAAATCCACTCGAAAGACGCTAAGTTAATTCCAAAACAAGTTAAAATCTAAAAGAAAGGGGTGTGCAGCCACTTTGCCAGCCCTTCCCCCCTCTGTATCCGTCCACGTCATTGCATAAAACAATGTAAAGAACAGCAGAGTCCTTTGGCTAGGAAGAATACACAATACACAGTTTTGTTATTGCACTACCACAAAACGGTTATTACACCACCACGGGACGTCTCTCGTTGTTCGGCTCCGGATTATAGCCGATAACTTCCTGGTAAGACGGTGGCGGCACATTTGGCTCTGTGACGGCACTTAAATAAGGAGAGGGAATGCTTTGGGCTGCGGGATCACCGTTTTGAGCGTCAGCAGGGTTGCCTGGTACCGTTGTCATTTCCGACATTGGGTAGCATGAGCTAGCATTGTCAGGAACACTAGAGCTCGCGGCAAACGATCTGCTATTGATAAGGTCTTCAATCGGATCCATCAAAGTTAATTCCACCTGTCTCGGTGCTGTTTCACTAATGTACATCTTCTTCTTCAAGACGTACTGTTTCTTAGCTGTTCTGGCTCTAAACAGCCAGCGGTAAGGCCAAGACAACAGAAGAAAGGTGGCGATCCAGTAGAACCGACGCCGCATCCAAAATGGCTTAACCTCCGTGGATACGTACGCAGTTATGCGCTTCTTTAGACCAGGAATTTCTTTACTCGCCTTGTGAGAGGTGAACTGATCGAAAATTTTATAGGCTTGTAAGTGATGCTCCACTTGTCTTTTATAGTCGTCTTCAGTTTCTTGGTCACCGAAGAGGATCCTGGGATAGAACTTGACACGTGTCAGGGCAACACAGCTCATGGAGGGAGTGTCAGTCTTAGAAACGTCCACCCATGAGTTGAATCGGAACTCTTCGTGTCCGACGAACGACACGACTTTCACTACGTAAGTCTCCGTACGCGTTTGTGAATGTCCATTCGAGTCAGTATAACGAACAGTCCTCTGCCGCTGTTCGTAGTGATAACATGTTATAGTTATGTTAATTTTCGGGGGAACTTCCTGCATGCGTTTAATGTACGTCTCTTCGTTCTCATCCATGACGTTTTTAAGGTATTTTAGCTCGCGGGAGAAGAAGCTTTCTATCACAACGATCACAAAAGAGACACCAAGCATCACCAAGCCAAAGATTTTCAAAATGTAAAAGACATAGCCGTACGTGGTGCAATGAGTTGTTTCGCAACCAACCAAGTAAATAAGCCAAAAGTTAAATGAGAAATACATGTGAAGAGAAATAAGTCTCCTCACACTTTTAGCATTGCTGCAAAGACCTTGTTCACGTTTGAGGTCTTTCATTGCGGTTTTCCCTTGATATTCTTCAACGGCTTGCCGGTATTCTTGGACGGCTTGATCAAATTCCTCTTGATTTCTGGCAGAGGCCGCTATCTGTAGTCGCTCTTCGCATTCTTCCTCGATGTCTTGCGTTTCTGTCCGGTACTTTGGTCTATCTTTGCATTCTTTGTATAATCTGGTACAAAAGGAACAGCTCCAAAATACAAACGGCAGCAGGAATTGCACAAAGACAGTTAGACTAATCACCACTGGAATTACAACAGGGTTTTCATCCAAGGGTGGAGAAGTAGTTCCAGAAGCGTGATCCATAGTCGCTGCCGAATATTCTCTTATACAAGTAAATCCAAGTTTAACTGAGATTATTTTGTAGTGACTGTGTATAGTATGTTTGACTGCACCCTACGTGATGACAGCCACAGTGACTTCCGGACTGAGTATAGAAAAATGTAGGAGGAAAAATAAAGAATTTAACGCATGTCCGGTCAATTGGTTGCCTTGGTTCCTAGTTACGAAAGAAAAGTTACGCGAGAGATGATTTAGTCCGGATTTCCGCGAGAAATTTACATTTTAACATATTTACACACACATTTCTGTCGTAGTGGAGAAAATTCTGAGAAAAAAAATTAGCTTCGTACGTTTATGTAAATTATATTGCCCATAGATTTGGGTATTAAATTATTAAATTATTGTCTCGTGTGATGCATTTATCGCCGTCATGAATGAAAGTGCACGTGTGTCCCGCATTGTACGTGATGTCTTGCAATTGTAACGCATCACATATTGAGTCGACAATCCCTGTCACTGTAGCTGTTAGACATTTGTTTATTTTTCACTTAAAAAAAAAAATAGTGCACACGTAGACGAGATATCGGACTGGACATACCACTTGTGGAGTGAACCACACTAATTCCGTTTTATATGTTGAGGTTAAATATTTTTCTCGGTTTAAATTGTTTCAAACTAGTTTGATTTTTACTTTCCTTTGTTTCAGATTAGGATAATGAGTACAAGAAAAAGAAAATAAAAATCAAACTGGTTTGAAAAATGTCAGTAAACCAAGAAAAAATTTGAACCACAACATATACGTCTGTGGTTGGGATTTAAATCTTTATATTTACGTGTAATGTATGGTCGTCATTTTGTCTCAGAAGTGAAATTTTGGGCGATTTAGATGGGGTTTTGAGTTCACCGTTGACAGTGTCTCAAATGTAAACAGAACTGCATGCGATAAAATTTGGAAAGTGTCCGGGTGAGTATAAAACAGTTACTACGGACTGCGGACTGCGGACTGGGTGTAAGACAAAGACGGGGTATAAAACGCGAACTGCGGACTGGGTATAAAACGAGGACTGGGTATAAAACACGGACTGAAGTTAAAATTTCTTAATTTTCCCGGTTGCTCCGATTGGGACATACATTGTAAAAAGAAAACGTACCTGAATTTTCTAAAATTTTACCTAAAATTTTACCTGAATGGCTTGAACGGACCCTAGAACAAGTCAACTATTATAAACACTGTTAACCTGCGATCAGGCGTACTTTTCTCCAGACGGGGTGAGAAAAAGTACGCCTGTTACAATTTCTGAACGAATCGTTTGCCGTCCACCTGTCAAGAGTGATGTAAAAATGTGTCATGCTATAAATTTGAGCCAATCAGATTTTACCGGAAATTACCTGCACGTTGCGATTCGAGGAAAGACCCGACGAAAACAAAATAGCTCTCTAGCTGAAATGACTGCGAAGTCAGACTTTATGCATAAAATCATTGAATCCCGCTTGACAGTTGGTGAGGTTTCTTTGTTCAAACCATCAAGGAACAAAGAATGTCGAGATAAAATCGCAGAAAAAGCCCGAATTCTTCACGATATCATCAAGCTCAATCAACAGTAGAATAAACTTTATTTAAACTACAATATTTGAGATGCAAATAAAGATGCTATTAAATTAAATAAAAGGAAAATGGACTTTGAGGGTTGTTAGTAAAACGCGTAACGGCGTAACGGCGTAGCGAGAAACCGCGTAACGAGATTTTTTTTCTTTTTGTTGTTTTTTTTTTTTTCAAAAATAAGAAGTTCAACTAAATATCCGTTTGATACCGCGAAATTTGTAGGCTTTAGATACCGTAAAAACTGTTTTAGAATGTTAAAAAGAAAGCGTTTATTTTGTTTAAACTAGTTCAATAAAGGTTTACTTGTCTTTGTTTTGTCAAACTTTTTAATGGTGTGCAATAGTTTTTTAAAAGATATTAAATGCCCATCAAGATTCAATTTGGAGGTAAGTTTTGCTGCATGTTACAGTAGCCAACTCAATTTATCCTAAAGCAAGAGAAAACTCAGCCTGAGGCTCCGGCGAATACGCTTATGTTGATTCCCCTTACTCCAAAAAAAGAAAGCTGCGGACAATCTTATTTGTTTCGTCACGCAATCGCTGCGCGTGACCGGCCTATAGGAGGTTGCGGTTATGTTTTATTGAGTGAATAATTCAGAACTTCTGTTACTGTAACGAATCAGACTTCTATCCACTGGTCTCTTGGCCTCCTACGCAGCTCCTACACAGACATTCTTACGCCCGTCCTGCAATCGTTCCTCTGCTTTACGAGAGCCTAAGAATAGGCTAAGAATGTCTGCGTAGGAGCTACTCGTCTGCGTGACTCTTTTGACTTGGAGCTCGGCTCCAAGAGCTCTTTTGTTTTTCGGCCAATCAGAGTAAAGTCCAGATTCTGGTCTACGGGCAGGCGACCCGTCAAGGAATTGTATCAGGTGTATTTCCGCCCTCTCTAAAGAAAAGTACACCTGATCGCAGGTAATGAGGTATTCATTATTCAATACCATCAGTTCTTTCTTAATAATGGACAAATATGCTCACCTAAGTTATTTCACAGTGAAGGCTTCTGTCAGAAGCACTCAGGAAACTGCGACCGACAAACATGGCGGTTTTTTCACATCTGACATGACATTTGTGCCTGCCATAGCACCTTTGTGTATGCCTCATAGGTTGTAGGCAATACAAATTTGTGCACGACAGGCAATAGTCGTTGGTGATAGTTTCTTTTGCTTATTTTTGTTTCTCAAAATTGACTTCTTCTAATATAAGGTTTTGCCGAATATCAGCGTTGAACAACATTTGGGAGTAGAGAAATAAACTCATTGGCTAACTGTTCATCTGGGATTAGCGTTAATCGGCTTTTGAACAACCGGGCCCTGAAGTGTTGGAGGTAAGCTGACCTCGATATTGTATGGTTTTTTTTTCGTTTCTCTTATCGTTTTTACAACATTTTATCCAGTCCTTAGGCGGCTCAAGTTTGTGCTGAGTCGGTGTTTAATATCGAGTCAGCAGCCAGTTGTCTGTGTTTGGTACTTAGTCCGCGTTTTATATCTAGTCCGCAGTCTGCATTTTATACCCATTCCATGTTTTATACCCAGTCCGCAGTCTGCAGTCCGTGTTTTATACCCAGTCCGCAGTCCGTAGTCCATGTTTTATACTGACCGGAAAACGAATCGCTACACATAGCAGTACAGGATTGATAGTATCATGTTTTCCATACTTCATTCGCAAAGAGATTAACATTACTTGGTGTAAGCGTCACAAAGTAACAAAGTGACTCTCTACCCCTAACCCTAACCTTACACACCTCGGCTGCTGCCAGTTTCCACCAGGTACTACGATTGTTAAAGTTGCCCTTCCATAATTCAAGTACCTCGCTTAAGCGGTTTAAGAATGCCCTTTATCTTTTCTTTCAAACAGAGAAAAGGTCGGCCTTGGTTTGTCGAACCGCACGGTCAATATCACACCTTTTTCTCCGGTAAACATTGTTTTTTTTTGGGGGGGGGGGATTGTTGTAAATACATGTATCGTCATTGATTATAATTTCACATAATTACGCGCACATAACGTGACAAACGATAATTGCCTAATTACTAATTGACACAGAAACAACTGTGATAAGACAGCATCTGAAGGCCATCGGATTTCGAACTACATGCCACATACTACATATTGTATTGACTGACCACTGCTTTAATTATGCGCTACACTTCTGCTACCAAACGGAATAAAGTTGTTTGAAGCCGATCGCGGATTGAATATTGGTATACACCGATACATTCGAAATCCGTGAGAATCCTCCAGGAATGGCAGAAGAGGCGAAGAGAGAGGAATCGAAGAGAATTAGGACATCAGCCAAGGCAAGATTCACAAGGAAACGAAATGAATTCTTTAAGTCCGTCGATGAAAACAAAGGTATGGAAGCAGTTAAAAGAACCTTTGCGGACTTACATGAAGCTTGGAATATCGTCAAAGGTAAGCATGATATTTATATGATACATTTAGCCGAAGACAAATAGAGCAGAACGAAGCATGGATAAACGAATTGCAAGAATTCTACGAAGAAGCAGCGACTACTCACACGCAGTACGTCAACGACCACAACTTACACGAGCAGAAACGAGTGGAAGAATTTCACAAACAGGAATCAATGAGACTGGAACAAGAAAAACTCAGACGACTATTGGAACAATTTAGTATAAAAAAGAAGTCCATGAAAACTATCTTTGACACATTAGTGAAACTCGCATACGATGCAATGGCATCCCAAAATGCTCCCGAAGCTTTGCGCAAAACCGAAAGAGATTTAGATATCGCGCTCGCGGATTGTAAGGCATTACATAACACAATGCTCGAGCTACTTGACAACGAAGACGTTGAAAAGGAAATCGAATGGATTCGAAACATGCACGCGCGCCATCAAGAGATCAGTAGCCGCATCGAAGCATTTATCTCGGTTAAAATAAACGATACCAAGGCAAAAGACAAAAGCAATCCGCTACAACTCGAAAAAATCAAGATGCCGTCATTTCACGGAAACGTAAGAAATTATCCACAATTCAAAACAGATTTTGAAAAACAAGTCATGCCGTCAATTAATGCCGAGAACGCACCATATGTTCTCCAATCATGTCTTGGAAAGGAACCAGCCGATACGGTAAAAAGCGTCGATGATGATATTACTGCGATGTGGAAGAAAATGGCCGAAAAATACGGCGATCCTGCAAAGGTTGCTGACGTCGTAATGTGCACCATTCAAAACATAAAACCTATCAGAGAAGGCGAAAACAAAAAATTCGTCGAATTTATCAATGTCATCGACGACGGTTACCGAGACTTGAGAAGATTAGATCTAGAGAAAGAAATGACCACAACCAGTTCTGTTAGCATAATAGAAAGAAAATTGCCAAATGACATTAAAAGAGAATGGGCGAAACTGGTAAGCTCCGAACACAGTCCCATCGATAAAAGAGACAAGTTTCCAAGTCTGTTAAGATTTCTTCTTGAGCAAAAACAAGCAATAGAATACGAGAACTCAGAACTACGCTCAAACAGCAACGTTCCAGTAAGGGGTTCACTTCATTATCTAGAGAAAAAGGATGACAAAGTCGCCATCCCAGAAGGACAAGGTACATCCCGCTATAAGCGAAACAAATGCCTATACCATGAAGGTGCTTATCACTGGACTAATGAATGCAGGCTTTATCTCTCAAAACCAATACAGGAAAGGCGTGACACATTAATGGAAAGGGGAGCATGCTGGTCCTGCTTAAAACGGGATCACAGAACTCAAGACTGTAGAGGCAAGAAACCATGTGACGTTAACGACTGCAATAGGTTTCACCACAAAACACTACATGAAGAAGAACAGGACAAAAAATCACCTACTAACATTGTTTCCGCAAGCGGTACTGCAAGTGTGTGCAATAACGAAATTGAAACGTGCTTACTCCAAATACAGAAGATACCTACAAAGAATGGATTTGCAAACGTTTTGTGGGACACGGGAGCGTCATCATGTTTTATCACAAATGCAAAGGCAAGAGCTGAAAACCTCAAGGGTATGAAGGCACAACCATCAATTATCAAAGTAGGTGGCGAAAGTGAAACCGTGAACACTTTTAAGTACAAGCTCTCACTTATTGACAAACAGGGCAAAGCAATCGTGTTCGACGTTTACGGAATCGACAAGATAACCTCCCCCATTCCATCAATCGACGTACAGGGGATCTCTAAACTATTCAAAGACGTACACGAGGAAGATTTAATAAGGCCCACCGCCGGCAGAGGTTGATACCTTGATAGGTTATGAATACGCAGACTTCCACCCCTTAAAGGAACAAAGTTCTGGACATCTACTTTTATTGAGAAATCAGTTCGGACGATGTATAGGTGGAACACACCCAGTTCTTAAAGGAACCAACGAAAAGTCCCTCATTGGAACAACGTACGCCCATCATGTCAAGATGGTAAGAATCTCGGAATACAATGTAAGCCTCGCTGCGGTGGATGCAAGTGTGGGAGATGCTCACTGGGTAGCAATGCCTACACAATCAAGGAAGAAAAGGAGTTAGCATTAATTGAGAAAAATTTAAGCCATGACGCAAAAGAAAAATTCTGGACTGCAGAATATCTTTGGATCAGAGATCCTTTCGATCTCCCAGACAACAGAAGAGCAGCATTCGGCATGCTAATATCGACCGAGAAACGACTTTCTAAAAATAAGAAACACGCTGAAACCTATCAACAACAAATACAGGACATGATAGATAGAGATGTAGCTCGCAAACTAACACAAGAAGAATTGCAGAAATACAAAGGACCTGCTCACTACATTTCACATCACGAAGTGCTGAAACCAGACTCCAAGTCTACACCAGTAAGAATTGTCTTTAACAGCAGTGCCAATTACATGGGTCATGTACTAAACGAATATTGGGCTAAGGGACCCGACCTTTTAAACAGTCTCCTAGGAATACTTATCCGATTTAGAATGAAATAGCATTCATAGGCGATATCAAGAAAATGTACCACACAGTCAGAACGGGAGTGTTAGAACAACACACGCACCGCTTCCTCTGGAGAGATATGGATGTAACTAGGGAACCAGACAAATAGAGGGTTTCTTTTGGAGATAAACCCTCTGGAACTATAGCAACTGTAGCACTACGAAAAACAGCAGAGATGGCTAAAGAAAATTACCCGCAAGCATCTGAGCTCCTCATAAACAATACATACATGGATGATATCATCAATAGCGTTGACAACGTTGAAAGTGCCAAAAAGCTCACAAATGAAATGGAAACCATCTTGAGTTACGGAAACTTCAAAATAAAGGAATGGATATATTCACATGACAAGACTGCTCCAGACAAGGATCTTATACCAACTAACACGAAAACAGCACACGAGAAAGTGCTTGGTATTGTATGGAATCCAATTACGGATAATTTCTGCTTCAAAATCAATCTAAATGTTACACCCAAAGGCAAGAAACGACGCCCCAAACAAAATCAAGATACGACTACTAATACTTCCAAGATTTTAACGAAGAGGATAATTCTATCACAAGTAAATAGTGTTTATGATCCACTCGGATAAGCAAGTCTCACCGTTAGGGCAAAGATTCTCATGAGACGGTTGTGGCTTCACAACCCAAACTTGGAATGGGATGATCCTATACCCGACGAAGATCACCAGAACTGGGCTAACTTCTTCCAGGATCTGAGTAAGATAGAAAAGATTAAAGTGAATCGATGCACTAAACCTAAAGAAGCAACGGGAAATCCAATCCTCGTGATATTTAGGACGGATCTAATGATGCATATGGCGCATGTGCGTATGCTAGATGGAGACTTCTTAATGGAGACCACGCAACCAACCGCATCTTGTCCAAATACCGCCTCGCACCTTCCAAGAAACTATCGATCGACCGGATAGAACTCTGTGGTGCAGTGTTAAATAAAAGATTAAAAACCATAATAACAGAACAATGCAGATACCGTTTCGAAAAATGTTACCACATCACTGATTCCTCAAATCGTTCACTCCATGATCCAAAAAGAATCCTATGAATCCTTTGCCGCAGTGCGGATAGGAGAAATCCAAGAGGGAACCAATACGAAAGACTGGTACTGGACCGCAAGCGAATGTAACATAGCTGATTTGTTAACAAGAGGAAGTAAACCAAACGATATCAACATAAACAGTGCATGGCAAATGGGCCCGAACTCCCTTCAACTACACGAATCTGAATGGCCAATTACGAATAAATACTCGGAACAAAAAGTTCCCATCAATACGATTAAACTGGAACTGTCTTCACCAGCTGTTCAAACTAACACAGAAGATACACTCGCGTCGAGGATAAACATCGAGAAATATTCAGATTACAAAAAATTGCTACGAATTACAGCCCGAATTTTGGCCATGTACAAGAAAGAACTGAAGCCAACATTGAAAAATGCAACACGAACGCTAACAGCAGATGACATCAACAAGTCCGAATGTTTCTGGATTCTGGAATCACAAACTTTGATGCAAAAGGATATCCAATCGGGTAAATACAAGTGGCTCTGCCCTCGCAAACGAGACGACGGAATTTACGTTGTTGGGGGACGTGCTAGAGGATGGGTGGAAATGAGTTATAATAAAAGCGAAATCGTCTTACTACCATATGAGCATAGATTCTCACGTCTATATGCCGAACACATACATTATCGAGGTCATCTGGGAGTGCTATCAACTGCAAGCAAAATACGAGCAAAATTCTGGGTCGTCAAATTGCTGAAATTGGTGAAATCCATCAGAACAAACTGTGTAATATGCAAGAAACTGGATAAAAAACTGAATGCGCAAATCATGGGAAAACTCCCTGTTGAAAGATTAAAACCTGCCCCGGCATGGACCTACACAGCTCTAGATCTATTTGGACCATTTAAGATAAAAGATTACGTTAAAAAACGAACCACTGGAAAAGCATATGGGGTTATTTTCAACTGCCTCGGTACAAGTGCTGTCCACATAGATATTTCACCAGACTATAGTACCGACAAATTCTTAATGGTACTCCGCAGATTCGTATCTATAAGAGGCTATCCGTCCAAAATCTACTCAGACAATGGTTTTCAATTAGTAGCCGCAAGTGAGGAATTAAAGAAGATAGTAAAAAATTTAGACCAACAGAGTTTACAGGAGTATGGATGCATGGAAGGATTTCAATGGGTGTTCTCTTCAGCAGACGCACCTTGGCAAAACGTTGTCTCAGAAGCGTTGATAAAATCAACGAAGAGAGCCATAACAGCAGCCATCGGTGAAAGCATTCTGACATTTTCTGAGTTACAAACTGTGTGTTATGAGACTGCAAACGTACTTAATGAGAGACCGATTGGACGACATCCAACTTCCCCGGATGATAAGTACTTGTTCCCTAACGATCTTCTCCTGGGACGATCCACATCTAAAATACCTAGTGGACCATTTGCATGCACAGCTGATCCACGCCGTCGATTTGAATTCGTTCAAATGGTTACAGACAACTTTTGGAGGAAATGGATAAGAGATTATTTTCCAAGCCTGTTAATACAACAAAAATGGCATACTGCACATAGAAACTTAAAAGTAGGAGACGTTGTTCTTATCCAGGATTCCAATCTAATCAGAAGCCAATGGAAACTGGGAAAAGTATCAAAGACATTCGAGGGACAAGACGGCAAAGTACGCAAAGTTCAAGTACAGTATAAAAACCCAAAACCTGGAGAACCGGTTTTGCAATACAGCGGAAGAGGTTACGTCACAATTGAGAGACCAGTTAACAAATTGGTCGTTCTGTTACCCAATGATGAACACGGCCTATCTGCATAATAACTTGAGCAACACTCTATTACTGTAAACGAAAATATTGGCTTAACTCGTCTTTGGCAGGGGGAGTGTATCGTCATTGATTATAATTTCACATAATTACGCGTACATAACGTGACAAACGATAATTGCCTAATTACTAATTGACACAGAAACAACTGTGATAAGACAGCATTAGAAGGCCATCGGATTTCGAACTACATACCACATACTACATATTGTATTGACTGACCACTGCTTTAATTATGCGCTACACTTCTGCTACCAAACGGAATAAAGTTGTTTGAAACCGATCGCTTATTGACTATTGGTATACACCGATACAATACATAATTGACTCTTAGCCTTAATGGGACACTTAAAGACTCTTATCAAAATCTACGTGTGTCAAATTAGCGGTGAGGCCCAGAGTGTCCGCTGATTTTCAGAAATACTCCACAATATAAGCATCACTTACTTGCCCAGAAATACATACAGTACACCTTATTGAATGGTTTAACGGTTTAACAAATAATACGCGTGGATATACTGCGAGTTGTATAGTACGAGCAACGAGTAAAACGTCCGCACGTATTATATGTTAAACCTTTGAATAAGGGGTTTATTATTACGCCATTTTCTAGTATTTTGGCTTCTTCCTGCATTGCCTGAGAATCGTATCGATTTCATAATAAGGCGCGTGCGAATGACAAAAGCAACACAAACGAAACCATTCAAATGTCCTTGTTTGACTTAAAAAAACGAAATGACGAGTGACAGGCGATGAAAAGTTAAATTCTTGGGCTTTGCATCGTGTTGAAAACAATAAATCGTGGATAGCGCACGCTCAGAGAACAAAATCCTGCTATATGATTGGTTGCTGCCTAATCCCCCTGTACAGCGTGCGCGTCGATCTAAAAATAATTTGAGACATATAACCTATAAAGGTCATGTATGGGGGATGCCCTCTCTTCCCCTTTTAGCGGAGCCCCGCGCGCGCCTTGGGCGCACGCGCGCTGAGCACCATTGTTAAGAAAATATGGTAACCCATCGATGCGACAATTCTTGGTTTTATAACCATGACGTCATCAACCGTCCGTACGCCCAATCCTCCATGTATTCCAATGTGACCAGTATCATGCTAGTTTACAGGATACATCTTTGATATTGGATATCCATCTTTTGATCAATCTCGTTCCCAGAGTCTTCGTTCCCCTTGACCAGCGGGTCGGGTTACGAGAGACTCTGGGATAATCCGTTTTGAATGACAAGATTCTTGTCATGAACACCATTGCGCAGGCGTAGGCCTAACGCCAAAATGGCGGAGAGAGTGGAGGATTTGTTTCACGATGGCATGCAATTTTCTTTAGCAAAATTAGAGTATCCCAACCTAGAACTGAAAAAGGAACAATATGACGTGTTGGAGGGATATGCCTGGACAAAAATCTGTGCTGAATATGTTACCAACGGGCTGTGTTGTCAAGTGTTGGGATTTTCGATTAGAATTTGTGTAACGTGGAACTGTAAAGCAGATTGTGTCGCTCCTCAAATCACTGATCGGGATTAGTTTCAAATGTTAAAAGACTGTCTTTGTTTTTTTGTATCGTGGAAGATGGAAGAGAGCGAAACACCAGACTCTAACACATGATTCTTTCCAAAAGAATAAATCATTCTTTTAATCATAAAACTATGTGTTCGTTGAAGGATCTTTCAAGTTAGATTCTTCGTCACCAGAGAAGGTTTAGGAATCTTTTCAAAAGAAGATGAGTTCTTTGGGTAAGAGTTCCCTTGCTGTAATAAAGAAGTAGAAGTCTTGAGGGAAGTATCATTTTGCTGCTTTTCATTACTTTGTATTTACAGAAAATGACTGTTCTCCACTAAATAATGAGAATTCTTGAATAGAGATGTGTATTTCTAATTGGATAAACATGTTGATTTTTGGAATATTATTCTTCCATGAACCTAAAATGTGCTTTCCAAATTCAGGAAATATATATACAGTGTACATACATACACAAGGCAATACATACAAGCCATAATCACAAAAACAACTCTGTTAAATTTCACTTAAATAATTAATGTTGCAGAACAAATACAAATTTCTGAAACTTAAACGCCTAAAAACACTAATGATTTCGAAAAATCTATGCAGCATGAAAAAATCAGCCAAACTATTTAGTGAAGAAGATAAGTCCCTAGAAATGAAAACAGCTTGTAAGCACAAACTAACATACAAAAGAAATTCTCTTGAGGGGATGGTGTAGATCTTAAAGTGAGTGAAATTAAATAAATGAAAAGCGTTACACAAAAACAATTTTTGTAATTAAAATCTATCACTGTCCATTTTCCTTATATCACTTTTATCCCAACAAAAAAATTTAGCCGATCTGGAACTAATTCAAAGCACACACCCAAAGAACCAGCATTCAACAGGGCTGTCATTAATTTTCACCTGCAATATATCAAAAACTGATTCTAGTTTTCATTTCCTTAACAGCTGGTACAGGTGAATGTCCTTTTCGGCAGCCCTGTGAAAACTTTCCAGTGCATGTGACAATTTAATTGACCACATTAGTAATAGTACAAATTACTACATACCGGTAACATAACATGATTTGACATGGTATGAGTTAATTGCCTGACATGGTCATGTTCTGTACTATTTCTCGCCTGTTGTGCGACAAATCAAGAAATGGACTCAGGTATGTTTTTGTGTCAGGTTTCCATTAAGTTTGAAAGTAGAAGGGACCTTGTGACAGAGTGCGCAGGCACCCCTATATATAGTCTGGCTTTTGTTCTTGAGACCTCCTTTGAGCAATGGTGGGTACTGTACTCAGTGCAAGACGGGTGCTAGTACCCAGGTCCCAGATTCTAATAAAACCCTTGCATGCAGGTTAGTTCAAGCTCCTGTGGTGGTGCAACTGTTAATACATGTAATAAGAGGCTATTAACTTTGAGCTAAAAGAGTAGAGACACCTTTTCTATACAAGGCATTTTTTTTTGACGAATGCTAAATACATACTTTCAAGAAACTCAGTGCAGACATGTTGGCTTTCTTGGATACTCTAGGTTAACCATGTACCCCAAACTGAGCAGAAAGACTCTGTTTGTATCAACTTACTTCCAGAAGAACCTCATTGTCAGCAATAATGAAAAGCTGTTGTTCATAATCGTCGGTCTCTGGGCACAGCACATGAACATCCCCACTTAGAACAGTTTAATTCACATAATCGTTTAAGTAAGGTCAAATTCCTTTGGGAGAGCAGAGAGATGCACACCGAAAGGTCAATGAAATTACCGGTATGTATCAAGCAAAATAAAAACTGCAAAAGCCGAAACTTCTTCATGAGGTTAAGAATGGTCATCCTTAATGCACTTTATATTCCATTTTTCCAGATGATCAGAGGTCAGTACCTATTTTGAACCATCAAATTTGACAGATTGGATGTTACAATCTTATATATACATTGTATATTATCCTGAGAATGTTCATTTCCCATCTTACCCCCCAAATAATGTAATCCCTTCCTCACTGCCAAAGGCTTTCTGTAGGGTGGCCAGCGCCATACAAGTTTTGAAATGGTCCTTTTCTCTTCAACTCTCTAACTAGCAATGCAAAAAAGCCTAAGGCTGTTGATTTTAACACTCCAAACAGGAACGGATACTTGTCTACAAACCTTGAACCTAAACATTTCTTTTGTTGGCATAAAAAAAATTACATTAGAAACTGTTGACAACTGTACATACCAACATGAAGAAGTCAGTCTAACTTCAAAATAGACAGTATAATTTACTGACAACTTAACCGTTGAGACAAAATTTAAATTGA